>NC_138769.1:608170805-608525805 GCF_965119305.1 Pelophylax lessonae
CATTGCATATTTAACAGTAACGAGAGTACAATCCCAGCCGTATAAACCATATGTATATTTTTCTCTAAAGAGATGATTTTTGTTTTTATAAAATTTTTTATTAATATCAGATTTAGCGCATATTGTCGTATTAGTCTCACGTTTTGTATAGTCTATTCTCACTTCATCTGCAGTGGAGTGACTATCAGGCTGTGCAGACATTGCGCAGACAATTGTGGTCTGATTATATAGAACATTCATTTATGGTTTGTACTACATCTGGGAAAAACGTAATCTTGCTTTATTTTACTTTCATCGTCTAGCTAAATATCACATTGCATTTATCGTTTTAAGTTTGTATTTTATGTAAGGTTATCTCTTTCTGTCACTCAAGTCTGATCATTTATGGTGAAAACATGTCTCGCAAATAAATATTCTTATATATATTCCCTACTGTAGACTGTTTCACTAAGATTGGTATATGCTTTTAAAAAGAAATTAATCGATCAAAAAGAACTCAGGAAAATTGCTGTGGTATACTATTGAGCGTCTGAACAAAATTGATTGGGTTTTTCTTAGTTATTAAATTATCTGCCGTAATCGGCTGGAGGCACTGCATCATAATTCTATTGATAGTTCAGACATCGTCTTTTAGTAATAAATTAAGATAATCAGAATAATATTCTCGAACATGTAAAACGCACAACATATTAAACGGAGGCACTGCTGAGATATCATTAATTTCTTACATATGCCAATCATAATTTTGATCATGGTGACATAATTAATAACTTTGCAAAAAAAAAAGACAATTTTTTTTTAATAATTATTTTATTATTTATTTAACTGTGAATATTGATAGTAATGCCCTAAAATGTTTACATAAGGTAAGGTTCACGCTGCCAACTCTGACAAGATGTCAATCCCACAGCCCCAGTAGATTTGGCACAGATCTAGAATATGTAGAGACACCTCTCTGTGTCTGAAATGGTGGAATATGTAAAGGTTGGTTGGAGTCATACCAAAATCCTCAGAAGAAGTCGGGCCAAATATGGGCACCTGACGTGGGTAGAGGAAAACCCGATGTATGAACTCACCAAAAGCTTCTCTAACACCAAAGACATCAGGAAGCGTGATCACATACTTTTAGAATCATGGCCAATCTTACTGTATGTCTGTGAGGAACTGCACCAGAAGGCTCAGCAAAAAGGAATTTAGTAAAGTTCTAATCTCCACTCCAAATAATAAGAAGTGAGATAAGGAACCTCCTTGAGCAGGTGAAAGTGACCTCTATTGGGACACATAAGTTAAGAGAATGTAGCGTGAAACTGCAGAAAAAAAAGTAGAACTGTGGCAGAAGTTTTATTCAGAAAGCTGTAATATAAGCAAATATTTGAAAGAGCAATGTAAACGATTAATGCAATAAGTTGGAAGTTTTAAGCAAGGAAAAATGTTTTCTAGCAAAAGTTGCCGAGTAACCAACAGTGGAAAATTTAGTTGCCGAGTAACCAGCAGTGGAAAATTAAATAAAAAAATAAATAAATAAAAATGTAACAGTTCAAGTAAGGACAGGAACTCATCAATAAATAAATAGGAGAGTTCCAAAAGGTTATGGTGTCCATACAAAAGGGTACTGCTTATCAGTCCTGCATTATAAATAAAATGAAGTAATTAATTAGACCCAGATATGACTCCCAGTCTGATGGTTATGACCCAGACAAGGGGGGGAGTCAGGCAGAGAGTCCACATCCTACCCCAGCCATGTTCCTAATATAGGAGGGCAGAAATTGAGCAGCCATGCATAAATAGGTATGAGTCATATCAAGGTCACTGCAAAAAGACTAGCACCCCTAAAAAGATACCATACACCTCCAATAGAGTACTGTCCCGATTTTTGTTAAGAAAGGGTCTTTAGACATTATTAATCATCTTGAGGCCTATGAAAACAGCCTTTCTGTGTTGTGCCTCAAGGATGTAATTTAGAAGTCGGCCCACACATAAAAAAAAAAACCCTTACGCTGCTAGAGCTGCTATCTACAACCTAAAAGGTACACAGCACCAAATCCCACTGAATTTTTGGCTGTACTCAAAATTGCCTAACACCCTTCCATGAAGGAGCCTGAGTACAACCATCCAGAATTTAAAACCCTGTGCTTTGAGGCATTGCCCAGGTACATAAAAATAAGTTTGGCCAGGGACTACTAGTTGGGGTGTTCACTGGAATGGTTGGCAAAAGAGAGCGACAATTTGCACTCCATCCAACAGACCAGTGAATACAAAGAAAGGCGTGAGCCTGTCACCAAAATTGTGGCAGAAACACACCTTTCTCCTCAACCTCAACACTAAAAAATTAGGAGGGGGGGGGACAGAGGCCATTTTAGGATTTCCTTCCAAGGGGACAGGGCCCAAGGTTTAAAAGAATCTCTAGGGAGTATCCCCAAAGAGCCCAATTTACCTTTGAGGATGGAAACCCTAGCTACTGTATGCCCAATATCCTCAACAAGGGGGGGGGGGGACACCCACAAATAAATAGGGATTTGCTCCATCTTAGGGCTCCCCAAAATCCTTGGGTAGATCAAAAGACATTAAGGTCCAGACTCCACGCCAGAACCGAGCAAATGGTTCTGATAGGGATCTGTCCCATCTGTCTGTACCCGAGAGACATAGGCACCGCGGGAGGCGTAGCCAAAAATATATATTAAAAAAAAAGCCAATTCTAAAGAGGTTTTCAGCAGAGTAGATGCCAAGTTGGATCGGATGATCACTTGGTTCACTCAGGACACTGCAGCCCAGAACCAAAATAATTCCTCTTTAGGAACGAATCCTGTGGCCAGCCAAGGGCCACAAAATCCTTGAATGCCCAGATGGCCAGGAATCAGAGGGACACACTGAATAAAGGCATAGGAGACAGAGGTTCTAACACCATTTTATCCCCAGGTCACAGTATTGAGGATCCTGAAATCCCTACCAGGGATCTTGGTTGTTAGATACTAACTACTCTCCTATTTTTCAGTGGTCACTCATCCCTCTAACTCAAACAGGTCGCTCAAAGCGGGCACATTTCGAAAAATCGTCAATGGCGGTGATACCAAGGAGGATCAAACCCTAATAACGTAATGAAGTCAAGAGGTTAAAGGTGGTATTACGGTAACCAAGAAGGAATCCTCAATGTCAGGTAGTTTGTTGCCTACAATGATTTGCATTGATGCCCCAAAGGGGGAGATATTATATATTTTTTTTTCCTCCCAAGTAGAAGGTAAATTCTAACAAAAATATTGTATTACTGTTCAATTGTTCAATGTGTGGTATCCATGGTGATGAATACGTCCCCATGTTAATGAGCCCCAGAAGTCAGTCTCCCCTGGAAAAGGTCGCCTATATAGTCTCACCTTCCATGGTGGTCAGATAAAAGGCTGATCACACAATGGACTAAAAGAGGACTCTGAGGAAGCTCAGGATACCAACCTCACATTGAAGTTTCAACTAAAAGTTATGGATGAAAACTGTATGTATCATTTTCTCATGGAATCCATTTTCCTTTATAGGACTAAGAGATCCAGGAAGTAAGCAGGAAACCGAGAGTCTGATGTGTCTGAGACACTCAAGGGGGGGTACAGTGTGAAGGACCCGGGATACTCCTGATGGCGGGTCTACCAAGACGAAACAGTAAAGACAGCCAAAGGCAAAAGTGCCTGGAGAAATCCACATTCCACTGGCCAACAGATGATCACCCTTGGATCCACACCTCACTCGGAGTCACCATGCCCACCTACAAAGCTGTCAAAGTCCGATTTAAGCCCTATTTCTTCAAGAGTCTGCCTTGGAAAAATGTTTCAAATGGCTATGGCACTTTTTCACACTTTTTCCAAGAGGGGGGATTTGTTAGACTTTCAGTACAAAATAGAAATACATTTTTATTATTACAGGTCAAGAATTTTGAACTTTGAGGCCTCAAATGAACTAATTACTAATTCAGTCAAAGCCCTTTCAGTTTGAAGCACACATTGCGTCCATTGTTGAAATGGTTTTATTTACATGTACTTTTAGATGAGAAGCTATGTCATCTGCCCCCAAAAGGTAATTGTGTTTGACAAACTTTGAATACAATGCTCGGGAAAGGCAGGCAACTAAATTGCTTATCCCTGGTCATGAAACGAGAGAAGCCAGAAGGATCATAAAACTTTATGTTCTGGCCATGAGACGTTTTTATCACACAATGGCCAAAACTCAAATTCAGGATAACACCTGTGTTCACCCATCCACCAGCAGATAAACTATTGTCTTAACCATGAGAAGACAAACAAACGGAAATCAGCCTGGACAAAGACTAGAATTTGTAATTCATTCACCTACTAACACGGGGGTAAAGATGGTGTCATACAGACAATTGTCCATTGAAAACTAAATGGTATCAAAGAGACAGACTGATGAGAACCGAGTCCTCAAATGACTTTCATATAATCAAAAGCTTATACAACATCCTTGTCCCATAATATACAAGAGGGAGTTGGGGAACTTATGATGTTATGACAATCTTCTATTGAGAAGTACATTATATCTAGTATATAGTAGTGTCAAAATGGTCCAAATTTCTCCCATATTTTATAATCCAGTCCCAAATCATGAATGTATTGTTGTTAACGTAATAATCCCTTAATGGATAATATTCTAATTGGAAATAACCCATGTGTGGAAAAGTTTACATATACAAGTTGTTGTGTAGCAATACATATGTATATATATGTATATATATATATATATATATATATATATATATATATATATATATATATATATAACTGTCTAGGTATCTATATCATTCTTACTGCTAATAAATGTAAAGTATATGGGTAAATCAGTAATTTCCAATCAATATAAATATATTGTATTAGTAATATTCTTAATTCAATGGTATTACCAGGTCCAGTTATCAGGTCCAATTTTTACTTCGATACATGGTGGATATTAGATGGACATGTATAGAGGATGAGAGTATAGATAAATGATTATGTTGTTAGTTATGATATTCTTAAATGGAAAAATTATACAGTTTTTAATATCCCATATCTTGGTTAACCAGTAGAGGTGTCGCCCAATGACCTCGTCAGTTAATGGTTAAGTAATCCCAACCAATGGGGATAATGTTCCTCCCACTGGGTTGGCTTATGGTAAATATTACTGTCCTTTTGTTCAACACAATATAAAAAGGAACCAGAGATGTAATAGGACACAACACATCACGACACATCACGACACGTCACACATTACATTACACATACAACACACACGCTACTACAGCTATGCATAAACTCATCTATACAGACTCCATCTTGCTCCACCATGTACCTGAAACTTGGAGGGACGCCAAATGAAACTCCTCCCTAATTGGCCATCATCTTGGAAATGCAGCCATCTTAAGGACTCTGGTAACGACCATTTTAAGCTAGCCACCATTTAAATATGGTAAATATTCCTTGCTAATTATTTGATTATTATTCTATATTGTTTATGTACTTCCTTAAATGTTTTACATTGCATATTTAACAGTAACGAGAGTACAATCCCAGCCGTATAAAACATATGTATATTTTTCTCTAAAGAGATGATTTTTGTTTTTATAACATTTTTATTAATATCAGATTTAGCGCATATTGTCGTACTAGTCTCACGTTTTGCATAGTCTATTCTCGCTTCATCTGCAGTGGAGTGACTATCAGCTGTGCATTGCGCAGACAATTGTGGTCTGATTATATAGAACATTAATTTATGGTTTGTACTACATCTGGGAAAAACGTAATCTTGCTTTATTTTACTTTCATCGTCTAGCTAAATATCACATTGCATTTATCGTTTTAAGTTTGTATTTTATGTAAGGTTATCTCTTTGTGTCACTCAAGTCTGATCATTTATGGTGAAAACATGTCTCGCGAATAAATATTCTTATATATATTCCCTACTGTAGACTGTTTCACTAAGATTGGTATATGCTTTTAAAAAGAAATTAATCGATCAAAAAGAACTCAAGAAAATTGCTGTGGTATACTATTGAGTGTCTGAACAAAATTGACTGGGTTTTTCTTAGTTATTAAATTATTTGCCGTAATCGGCTGGAGGCACTGCGTCATAATTCTATTAATAGTTCAGACATCGCCTTTTAGTAATGAATTAAAATAATCAGAATAATATTCTCGAACGTGTAAAACGCACAACAGAGCGAACACGGACTGTATTATTCGTGTTCGTACTGAATAATTGGATTTTTGTTACCCGAACACGGACCCGAAAACTTTACTGTATGTTCGGGTTTAAAATCCGTGTTCGGTCATTTTATTTCCTGTTTTGTATGTAATGGCGAGCTTTTAATGGCGGGCTTTCAACAGCCAATCAACAAGCGTTTAACTGGTGTGCCTTAAGCCATCCCAGCAATGCCTACTAATGTATTAGTAGCTGTGATTGGCCATCTGAAGCATGTGACCATGTCTTTATAAGTTCGGGAGCCCCAGCGCGCCGCGTCATTCTGCTGTAGTTTAGGGAAAGAGCACACATCATACGTGCTGGCTGCTGATTAGGGACAGACAGTGATTCTGTGAAAAATTATGTTCGAAAAGAATGCAGGGAAAGGTCGGAGTGCAGGCAGGGAAAGTTATTAGAGCATTTTAGGGCCAGGCTGGAGATTAGGCAGGGTCAGTCTACATCGATTTTGCTGTGTGGGGGGTGGTGCAGTGAACGATCTTATTGAGCATATTAGGGCCAGGCTGGAGATTAGGCAGGGACAGTATACATTGATTTTGCTGTGTGGGGGGTGGTGCAGTGAACAATCTTTTTGCCCTCACTTGAGCCCACTGAGGAGGAGGAGGAGGAGGAGGGAGAAAAAAAAAATCTATTATTATCAGTCAGTTGTGTGCAGCGTTCATCTATTTTACTACAAGTTAAAAGGGATTTTTTTTTCCCACTTCATAACCTTTTTGCTGCGGTGCTGACTGTGACATAAGACACTGGTGTGTTCACATGTGCTATTGAGTGATTTTCAACTTTATACACTTTTTTCTATTCCACTTTTCAATATACACCCTTTTGGGTTAAAAAAAATTAAATTGTGGCATAGTCTGTACTAATATATTTAAAAATTACAAACTTAAAGGGGAATTTTCTTTTTTTTTCCCTTCATAGCCTGCTGCAGAGCTGACTGTGACATAAGACACTGCTGTGTTCACATGTGCTATTGAAAAATCACCAATTTTATATCATATTTTCTATTCCGCTATTCAATCTACACCCTTTGGGGTAAAAAGAATTAAATTGCGGCATAGTCTATATCGGTACGTGTGAGATACACCTTTCCAATTTTTGGGGCGCATCTTCCACCGCCGAGGATTGCAGGGTGCTTCAGTTTGCCTCCTGCCTGTTCCGAACTCCTCCTACTCCTCATCCTGCCTTTAGGGTACAAAAAATAGTAATCAGGGCCTAGTCTGGGTCTGTATGTGTGAGATAGGTACAACTTTTGATATCATATTTTCTATTCCGCTATTCAATCTACACCCTTGGGGTAAAAATAATTAAATTGCGGCATAGTCTGTATCGGTACGTGTGAGATACACCTTTCCAATTTTTGGGGCGCATCTTCCACCGCCGAGGATAGCAGGGTGCTTCAGTTTGCCTCCTGCCTGTTCCGAACTCCTCCTACTCCTCATCCTTCCTTTAGGGTACAAAAAATAGTAATCGGGGCCTAGTCTGGGTCTGTACGTGTGAGATAGATACACCTTTTGATATCATATTTTCTATTCCGCTATTCAATCTACACCCTTGGGGTAAAAAGAATTAAATTTCGGCATAGTCTGTATCGGTACGTGTGAGATACACCTTTCCAATTTTTTGGGCGCATCTTACACCGCCGAGGATTGCAGGGTGTTTCAGTTTGCCTACTGCCTGTTCTGAACTCCTCCTACTCCTCATCCTGCCTTTAGGGTACAAAAAATAGTAATCGGGGCCTAGTCTGGGTCTGTAAGTGTGAGATAGATACAACTTTTGATATCATATTTTCTATTCCGCTATTCAACCAACACCCTTGGGGTAAAAATAATTAAATTGCGGCATAGTCTGTATCGGTACGTGTGAGATACACCTTTCCAATTTTTGGGGCGCATCTTCCACCGCCGAGGATTGCAGGGTGCTTCAGTTTGCCTCCTGCCTGTTTCAAACTCCTCCTACTCCTCATCCTGCCTTTAGGGTACAAAAAATAGTAATCGGGGCCTAGTCTGGGTCTGTACGTGTGAGATAGATACACCTTTTGATATCATGTTTTCTATTCCGCTATTCAATCTACACCCTTGGGGTAAAAATAATTAAATTGCGGCATAGTCTGTATCGGTATGTGTGAGATACACCTTTCCAATTTTTTGGGCACATCTTACACCGCCGAGGATTGTAGGGTGTTTCACTTTGCCTCCTGCCTGTTCCCGAACTCCTCCTACTCCTCATCCTGCCTTTAGGGTACAAAAAATAGTAATCGGGGCCTAGTCTGGGTCTGTACGTGTGAGATAGATACACCTTTTGATATCATATTTTCTATTCCGCTATTCAATCTACACCCTTGGGGTAAAAAGAAATAAATTGCGGCATAGTCTGTATCGGTACGTGTGAGATTCACCTTTCCAATTTTTTGGGCACATCTTACACCGCCAAGGATTGCAGGGTGTTTCAGTTTGCCTCCTGCCTGTTCCGAACTCCTTCTACTCCTCATCCTGCCTTTAGGGTACAAAAAATAGTAATCGGGGCATAGTCTGGGTCTGTACTTGTGAGATAGATACACCTTTTGATATCATATTTTCTATTCCGCTATTCAATCTACACCCTTGGGGTAAAAAGAATTAAATTGCGGCATAGTCTGTATCGGTACGTGTGAGATACACCTTTCCAATTTTTCGGGCGCATCTTACACCGCCGAGGATTGCAGGGTGTTTCAGTTTGCCTCCTGCCTGTTCCGAACTCCTCCTACTCCTCATTCTGCCTTTAGGGTACAAAAAATAGTAATCGGGGCCTAGTCTGAGTCTGTACGTGTGAGATAGATACACCTTTTGATATCATATTTTCTATTCCGCTATTCAATCTACACCCTTGGGGTAAAAATATTTAAATTGCGGCATAGTCTGTATCGGTACGTGTGAGATACACCTTTCCAATTTTTTGGGCGCATCTTACACCACCGAGGATTGCAGGGTGTTTCAGTTTGCCTCCTGCCTGTTCCGAACTCCTCCTCCTCCTCATCCTGCCTTTAGGGTACAAAAAATAGTAATCGGGGCCTAGTCTGGGTCTGTACGTGTGAGATAGATACACCTCTTGATATCATATTTTCTATTCGGCTATTCAATCTACACCCTTGGGGTAAAAAGAATTAAATTGCGGCATAGTCTGTATCGGTACATGTGAGATACACCTTTCCAATTTTTGGGGCGCATCTTCCACCGCCGAGGATTGCAGGGTGCTTCAGTTTGCCTCCTGCCTGTTCCGAACTCCTCCTACTCCTCATCCTGCCTTTAGGGTACAAAAAATAGTAATCGGGGCCTAGTCTGGGTCTGTACGTGTGAGATAGATACACCTTTTGATATCATATTTTCTATTCCGCTATTCAATCTACACCCTTGGGGTAAAAAGAATTAAATTGCGGCATAGTCTGTATCGGTACGTGTGAGATACACCTTTCCAATTTTTGGGGCGCATCTTCCACCGCCGAGGATTGTAGGGTGTTTCAGTTTGCCTCCTGCCTGTTCCGAACTCCTCCTACTCCTCATTCTGCCTTTAGGGTACAAAAAATAGTAATCGGGGCCTAGTCTGAGTCTGTACGTGTGAGATAGATACACCTTTTGATATCATATTTTCTATTCCGCTATTCAATCTACACCCTTGGGGTAAAAAGAATTAAATTGCGGCATAGCCTGTATCGGTACGTGTGAGATACACCTTTCCAATTTTTTGGGCACATCTTACACTGCCGAGGATTGCAGGGTGTTTCAGTTTGCCTCCTGCCTGTTCCAAACTCCTCCTACTCCTCATCCTGCCTTTAGGGTACAAAAAATAGTAATCGGGGCCTAGTCTGGGTCTGTACGTGTGAGATAGATACACCTTTTGATATCATATTTTCTATTCCGCTATTCAATCTACACCCTTGGGGTAAAAAGAATTAAATTGCGGCATAGTCTGTATCGGTACATGTGAGATACACCTTTCCAATTTTTTGGGCACATCTTACACCACCGAGGATTGCAGGGTATTTCAGTTTGCCTCCTGCCTGTTCCCGAACTCCACCTACTCCTCATCCTGCCTTTAGGGTACAAAAAATAGTAATCGGGGCCTAGTCTGGGTCTGTACGTGTGAGATAGATACACCTTTTGATATCACATTTTCTATTCCGCTATTCAATTTACACCCTTGGGGTAAAAAGAATTAAATTGCGGCATAGTCTGTATCGGTACGTGTGAGATACACCTTTCCAGTTTTTTGGGCACATCTTACACCGCCAAGGATTGCAGGGTGTTTCAGTTTGCCTCCTGCCTGTTCCGAACTCCTTCTACTCCTCATTCTGCCTTTAGGGTACAAAAAATAGTAATCGGGGCCTAGTCTGAGTCTGTACGTGTGAGATAGATACACCTTTTGATATCATATTTTCTATTCCGCTATTCAATCTACACCCTTGGGGTAAAAATAATTAAATTGCGGCATAGTCTGTATCGGTACGTGTGAGATACACCTTTCCAATTTTTTGGGCGCATCTTACACCACCGAGGATTGCAGGGTGTTTCAGTTTGCCTCCTACCTGTTCCGAACTCCTCCTCCTCCTCATCCTGCCTTTAGGGTACAAAAAATAGTAATCGGGGCCCAGTCTGGGTCTGTACGTGTGAGATAGATACACCTTTTGATATCATATTTTCTATTCTGCTATTCAATCTACACCCTTGGGGTAAAAAGAATTAAATTGCGGCATAGTCTGTATCGGTACGTGTGAGATACACCTTTCCAATTTTTTGGGCACATCTTACACTGCCGAGGATTGCAGGGTGTTTCAGTTTGCCTCCTGCCTGTTCCGAACTCCTCCTACTCCTCATCCTGCCTTTAGGGTACAAAAAATAGTAATCGGGG
Source organism: Pelophylax lessonae (assembly GCF_965119305.1). Taxonomy (NCBI): domain Eukaryota; kingdom Metazoa; phylum Chordata; class Amphibia; order Anura; family Ranidae; genus Pelophylax; species Pelophylax lessonae. The sequence continues at coordinate 608,181,918 of NC_138769.1, forward strand.
CCTAGTCTGGGTCTGTACGTGTGAGATAGATACACCTTTTGATATCATATTTTCTATTCCGCTATTCAATCTACACCCTTGGGGTAAAAAGAATTAAATTGCGGCATAGTCTGTATCGGTACGTGTGAGATACACCTTTCCAATTTTTGGGGCGCATCTTCCACCGCCGAGGATTGCAGGGTGCTTCAGTTTGCCTCCTGCATGTTCCGAACTCCTCCTACTCCTCATCCTGCCTTTAGGGTACAAAAAATAGTAATCGGGGCCTAGTCTGGGTCTGTACGTGTGAGATAGATACACCTTTTGATATCATATTTTCTATTCTGCTATTCAATCTACACCCTTGGGGTAAAAAGAATTAAATTGCGGCATAGTCTGTATCGGTACGTGTGAGATACACCTTTCCAATTTTTGGGGCGCATCTTCCACCGCCGAGGATTGCAGGGTGCTTCAGTTTGCCTCCTGCCTGTTCCGAACTCCTCCTACTCCTCATCCTGCCTTTAGGGTACAAAAAATAGTAATCGGGGCCTAGTCTGGGTCTGTACGTGTGAGATAGATACACCTTTTGATATCATATTTTCTATTCCGCTATTCAATCTACACCCTTGGGGTAAAAAGAATTAAATTGCGGCATAGTCTGTATCTGTACGTGTGAGATACACCTTTCCAATTTTTTGGGCGCATCTTACACCACCGAGGATTGTAGGGTGTTTCAGTTTGCCTCCTGCCTGTTCTGAACTCCTCCTACTCCTCATTCTGCCTTTAGGGTACAAAAAATAGTAATCGGGGCCTAGTCTGAGTCTGTACGTGTGAGATAGATACACCTTTTGATATCATATTTTCTATTCCGCTATTCAATCTACACCCTTGGGGTAAAAAAAATTTAAATTGCGGCATAGCCTGTATCGGTACGTGTGAGATACACCTTTCCAATTTTTTGGGCACATCTTACACTGCCGAGGATTGCAGGGTGTTTCAGTTTGCCTCCTGCCTGTTCCGAACTCCTCCTACTCCTCATCCTGCCTTTAGGGTACAAAAAATAGTAATCGGGTCCTAGTCTGGGTCTGTACGTGTGAGATAGATACACCTTTTGATATCATATTTTCTATTCCGCTATTCAATCTACACCCTTGGGGTAAAAAGAATTAAATTGCGGCATAGTCTGTATCGGTACGTGTGAGATACACCTTTCCAATTTTTTGGGCACATCTTACACCGCCGAGGATTGCAGGGTATTTCAGTTTGCCTCCTGCCTGTTCCCGAACTCCTCCTACTCCTCATCCTGCCTTAAGGGTACAAAAAATAGTAATCGGGGCCTAGTCTGGGTCTGTACGTGTGAGATAGATACACCTTTTGATATCACATTTTCTATTCCACTATTCAATCTACACCCTTGGGGTAAAAAGAATTAGATTGCGGCATAGTCTGTATCGGTACGTGTGAGATACACCTTTCCAATTTTTTGGGCACATCTTACACCGCCAAGGATTGCAGGGTGTTTCAGTTTGCCTCCTGCATGTTTCGAACTCCTTCTACTCCTCATTCTGCCTTTAGGGTACAAAAAATAGTAATCGGGGCCTAGTCTGAGTCTGTACGTGTGAGATAGATACACCTTTTGATATCATATTTTCTATTCCGCTATTCAATTTACACCCTTGGGGTAAAAATAATTAAATTGCGGCATAGTCTGTATCGGTACGTGTGAGATACACCTTTCCAATTTTTTGGGCGCATCTTACACCACCGAGGATTGCAGGGTGTTTCAGTTTGCCTCCTACCTGTTCCGAACTCCTCCTCCTCCTCATCCTGCCTTTAGGGTACATAAAATAGTAATCGGGGCCTAGTCTGTGTCTGTACGTGTGAGATAGATACACCTTTTGATATCATATTTTCTATTCTGCTATTCAATCTACACCCTTGGGGTAAAAATAATTAAATTGCGGCATAGTCTGTATCGGTACGTGTGAGATACACCTTTCCAATTTTTTGGGCGCATCTTACACCACCGAGGATTGCAGGGTGTTTCAGTTTGCCTCCTGCCTGTTCCGAACTTCTCCTCCTCCTCATCCTGCCTTTAGGGTACAAAAAATAGTAATCGGGGCCTAGTCTGGGTCTGTACGTGTGAGATAGATACACCTTTTGATATCATATTTTCTATTTTGCTATTCAATCTACACCCTTGGGGTAAAAAGAATTAAATTGCGGCATAGTCTGTATCGGTACGTGTGAGATACACCTTTCCAATTTTTGGGGCGCATCTTCCACCGCCGAGGATTGCAGGGTGTTTCAGTTTGCCTCCTGCCTGTTCCGAACTCCTCCTACTCCTCATTCTGCCTTCAGGGTACAAAAAATAGTAATCGGGGCCTAGTCTGAGTCTGTACGTGTGAGATAGATACACCTTTTGATATCATATTTTCTATTCCGCTATTTAATCTACACCTTTGGGGTAAAAATAATTAAAATGCGGCATAGTCTGTATCGATACGTGTGAGATACACCTTTCCAATTTTTTGGGCGCATCTTACACCACCAAGGATTGCAGGGTGTTTCAGTTTGCCTCCTGCCTGTTCCGAACTCCTCCTCCTCCTCATCCTGCCTTTAGGGTACAAAAAATAGTAATCGGGGCCTAGTCTGGGTCTGTACGTGTGAGATAGATACACCTTTTGATATCATATTTTCTATTCTGCTATTCAATCTACACCCTTGGGGTAAAAAGAATTCAATTGCGGCATAGTCTGTATCAGTACGTGTGAGATACACCTTTCCAATTTTTGGGGCGCATCTTCCACCGCAGAGGATTGCAGGGTGCTTCAGTTTGCCTCCTGCCTGTTCCGAACTCCTCCTACTCCTCATCCTGCCTTTAGGGTACAAAAAATCGTAATCGGGGCCTAGTCTGGGTCTGTACGTGTGAGATAGATACACCTTTTGATATCATATTTTCTATTCCGCTATTCAATCTCTACCCTTGGGGTAAAAAGAATTAAATTGCGGCATAGTCTGTATCGGTACGTGTGAGATACACCTTTCCAATTTTTTGGGCGCATCTTACACCACCGAGGATTGTAGGGTGTTTCAGTTTGCCTCCTGCCTGTTCCGAACTCCTCCTACTCCTCATTGTGCCTTTAGGGTACAAAAAATAGTAATCGGGGCCTAGTCTCAGTCTGTACGTGTGAGATAGATACACCTTTTGATATCATTTTTTCTATTCCGCTATTCAATCTACACCCTTGGGGTAAAAAGAATTAAATTGCGGCATAGTCTGTATCGGTACGTGTGAGATACACCTTTTCAATTTTTCGGGCACATCTTACACCGACGAGGATTGCAGGGTGTTTCAGTTTGCCTCCTGCCTGTTCCGAACTCCTCCTACTCCTCATCCTGCCTTTAGGGTACAAAAAATAGTAATCGGGGCCTAGTCTGGGTCTGTACGTGTGAGATAGATACACCTTTTGATATCATATTTTCTATTCCGCTATTCAATCTACACCCTTGGGGTAAAAATAATTAAATTGCGGCATAGACTGTATCGGTACGTGTGAGATACACCTTTTCAATTTTTGGGGCGCATCTTCCACCGCCGAGGATTGCAGGGTGCTTCAGTTTGCCTCCTGCCTGTTCCGAACTCCTCCTACTCCTCATCCTACCTTTAGGGTACAAAAAATAGTAATCGGGGCCTAGTCTGGGTCTGTACGTGTGAGATAGATACACCTTTTGATATCATATTTTCTATTCCGCTATTCAATCTCTACCCTTGGGGTAAAAAGAATTAAATTGCGGCATAGTCTGTATCGGTACGTGTGAGATACACCTTTCCAATTTTTCGGGCGCATCTTACACCGCCGAGGATTGCAGGGTGTTTCAGTTTGCCTCCTGCATGTTCCGAACTCCTCCTCCTCCTCATCCTGCCTTTAGGGTACAAAAAATAGTAATCGGGGCCTAGTCTGGGTCTGTACGTGTGAGATAGATACACCTTTTGATATCATATTTTCTATTCTGCTATTCAATCTACTCCCTTGGGGTAAAAAGAATTAAATTGCGGCATAGTCTGTATCGTTACGTGTGAGATACACCTTTCCAATTTTTGGGGCGCATCTTCCACCGCCGAGGATTGCAGGGTGTTTCAGTTTGCCTCCTGCCTGTTCCGAACTCCTCCTACTCCTCATTCTGCCTTTAGGGTACAAAAAATAGTAATCGGGGCCTAGTCTGAGTCTGTACGTGTGAGATAGATACACCTTTTGATATCATATTTTCTATTCCGCTATTCAATCTACACCCTTGGGGTAAAAAGAATTAAATTGCGGCATAGTCTGTATCGGTACGTGTGAGATACACCTTTTCAATTTTTTGGGCACATCTTACACTGACGAGGATTGCAGGGTGTTTCAGTTTGCCTCCTGCCTTTTCCGAACTCCTCCTACTCCTCATTCTGCCTTCAGGGTACAAAAAATAGTAATCGGGGCCTAGTCTGAGTCTGTACGTGTGAGATAGATACACCTTTTGATATCATATTTTCTATTCCGCTATTCAATCTACACCTTTGGGGTAAAAATAATTAAATTGCGGCATAGTCTGTATCGATACGTGTGAGATACACCTTTCCAATTTTTTGGGCGCATCTTACACCACCAAGGATTGCAGGGTGTTTCAGTTTGCCTCCTGCCTGTTCCGAACTCCTCCTCCTCCTCATCCTGCCTTTAGGGTACAAAAAATAGTAATCGGGGCCTAGTCTGGGTCTGTACGTGTGAGATAGATACACCTTTTGATATCATATTTTCTATTCTGCTATTCAATCTACACCCTTGGGGTAAAAAGAATTAAATTGCGGCATAGTCTGTATCGGTACGTGTGAGATACACCTTTCCAATTTTTGGGGCGCATCTTCCACCGCCGAGGATTGCAGGGTGTTTCAGTTTGCCTCCTGCCTGTTCCGAACTCCTCCTACTCCTCATTCTGCCTTTAGGGTACAAAAAATAGTAATCGGGGCCTAGTCTGAGTCTGTACGTGTGAGATAGATACACCTTTTGATATCATATTTTCTATTCCGCTATTCAATCTACACCCTTGGGGTAAAAATAATTAAATTGCGGCATAGTCTGTATCGGTACGTGTGAGATACACCTTTCCAATTTTTTGGGCGCATCTTACACCACCGAGGATTGCAGGGTGTTTCAGTTTGCCTCCTGCCTGTTCCGAACTCCTCCTCCTCCTCATCCTGCCTTTAGGGTACATAAAATAGTAATCGGGGCCTAGTCTGGGTCTGTACGTGTGAGATAGATACACCTTTTGATATCATATTTTCTATTCTGCTATTCAATCTACACCCTTGGGGTAAAAAGAATTCAATTGCGGCATAGTCTGTATCGGTACGTGTGAGATACACCTTTCCAATTTTTGGGGCGCATCTTCCACCGCAGAGGATTGCAGGGTGCTTCAGTTTGCCTCCTGCCTGTTCCGAACTCCTCCTACTCCTCATCCTGCCTTTAGGGTACAAAAAATAGTAATCGGGGCCTAGTCTGGGTCTGTACGTGTGAGATAGATACACCTTTTGATATCATATTTTCTATTCCGCTATTCAATCTCTACCCTTGGGGTAAAAAGAATTAAATTGCGGCATAGTCTGTATCGGTACGTGTGAGATACACCTTTTCAATTTTTTGGGCACATCTTACACCGATGAGGATTGCAGGGTGTTTCAAATTGCCTCCTGCCTGTTCCGAACTCCTCCTACTCCTCATCCTGCCTTTAGGGTAAAAAAAATAGTAATCGGGGCCTAGTCTGGGTCTGTACGTGTGAGATAGATACACCTTTTGATATCATATTTTCTATTCCGCTATTCAATCTACACCCTTGGGGTAAAAATAATTAAATTGCGGCATAGACTGTATCGGTACGTGTGAGATACACCTTTTCAATTTTTGGGGCGCATCTTCCACCGCCGAGGATTGCAGGGTGCTTCAGTTTGCCTCCTGCCTGTTCCGAACTCCTCCTGCTCCTCATCCAACCTTTAGGGTACAAAAAATAGTAATCGGGGCCTAGTCTGGGTCTGTACGTGTGAGATAGATACACCTTTTGATATCATATTTTCTATTCCGCTATTCAATCTCTACCCTTAGGGTAAAAAGAATTAAATTGCGGCATAGTCTGTATCGGTACGTGTGAGATACACCTTTCCAATTTTTCGGGCGCATCTTACACCGCCGAGGATTGCAGGGTGTTTCAGTTTGCCTCCTGCATGTTCCGAACTCCTCCTCCTCCTCATCCTGCCTTTAGAGTACAAAAAATAGTAATCGGGGCCTAGTCTGGGTCTGTACGTGTGAGATAGATACACCTTTTGATATCATATTTTCTATTCTGCTATTCAATCTACTCCCTTGGGGTAAAAAGAATTAAATTGCGGCATAGTCTGTATCGTTACGTGTGAGATACACCTTTCCAATTTTTGGGGCGCATCTTCCACCGCCGAGGATTGCAGGGTGTTTCAGTTTGCCTCCTGCCTGTTCCGAACTCCTCCTACTCCTCATTCTGCCTTTAGGGTACAAAAAATAGTAATCGGGGCCTAGTCTGAGTCTGTACGTGTGAGATAGATACACCTTTTGATATCATATTTTCTATTCCGCTATTCAATCTACACCCTTGGGGTAAAAAGAATTAAATTGCGGCATAGTCTGTATCGGTACATGTGAGATACACCTTTTCAATTTTTTGGGCACATCTTACACTGACGAGGATTGCAGGGTGTTTCAGTTTGCCTCCTGCCTGTTCCGAACTCCTCCTACTCCTCATCCTGCCTTTAGGGTACAAAAAATAGTAATCGGGGCCTAGTCTGGGTCTGTACTTGTGAGATAGATACACCTTTTGATATCATATTTTCTATTCCGCTATTCAATCTACACCCTTGGGGTAAAAATAATTAAATTGCGGCATAGACTGTATCGGTACGTGTGAGATACACCTTTTCAATTTTTGGGGCGCATCTTCCACCGCCGAGGATTGCAGGGTGCTTCAGTTTGCCTCCTGCCTGTTCCGAACTCCTCCTACTCCTCATCCTACCTTTAGGGTACAAAAAATAGTAATCGGGGCCTAGTCTGGGTCTGTACGTGTGAGATAGATACACCTTTTGATATCATATTTTCTATTCCGCTATTCAATCTCTACCCTTGGGGTAAAAAGAATTAAATTGCGGCATAGTCTGTATCGGTACGTGTGAGATACACCTTTCCAATTTTTCGGGCGCATCTTACACCGCCGAGGATTGCAGGGTGTTTCAGTTTGCCTCCTGCATGTTCCGAACTCCTCCTCCTCCTCATCCTGCCTTTAGTGTACAAAAAATAGTAATCGGGGCCTAGTCTGGGTCTGTACGTGTGAGATAGATACACCTTTTGATATCATATTTTCTATTCTGCTATTCAATCTACTCCCTTGGGGTAAAAAGAATTAAATTGCGGCATAGTCTGTATCGGTACGTGTGAGATACACCTTTCCAATTTTTGGGGCGCATCTTCCACCGCCGAGGATTGCAGGGTGTTTCAGTTTGCCTCCTGCCTGTTCCGAACTCCTCCTACTCCTCATTCTGCCTTTTTGGGTACAAAAAATAGTAATCGGGGCCTAGTCTGAGTCTGTACGTGTGAGATAGATACACCTTTTGATATCATATTTTCTATTCCGCTATTCAATCTACACCCTTGGGGTAAAAAGAATTAAATTGCGGCATAGTCTGTATCGGTACGTGTGAGATACACCTTTTCAATTTTTTGGGCACATCTTACACTGACGAGGATTGCAGGGTGTTTCAGTTTACCTCCTGCCTGTTCCGAACTCCTCCTACTCCTCATCCTGCCTTTAGGGTACAAAAAAATAGTAATCGGGGCCTAGTCTGGGTCTGTACTTGTGAGATAGATACACCTTTTGATATCATATTTTCTATTCCGCTATTCAATCTACACCCTTGGGGTAAAAATAATTAAATTGCGGCATAGACTGTATCGGTACGTGTGAGATACACCTTTTCAATTTTTGGGGCGCATCTTCCACCGCCGAGGATTGCAGGGTGTTTCAGTTTGCCTCCTGCCTGTTCCGAACTCCTCCTACTCCTCATTCTGCCTTCAGGGTACAAAAAATAGTAATCGGGGCCTAGTCTGAGTCTGTACGTGTGAGATAGATACACCTTTTGATATCATATTTTCTATTCCGCTATTCAATCTACACCTTTGGGGTAAAAATAATTACATTGCGGCATAGTCTGTATCGATACGTGTGAGATACACCTTTCCAATTTTTTGGGCGCATCTTACACCACCAAGGATTGCAGGGTGTTTCAGTTTGCCTCCTGCCTGTTCCGAACTCCTCCTCCTCCTCATCCTGCCTTTAGGGAACAAAAAATAGTAATCGGGGCCTAGTCTGGGTCTGTACGTGTGAGATAGATACACCTTTTGATATCATATTTTCTATTCTGCTATTCAATCTACACCCTTGGGGTAAAAAGAATTAAATTGCGGCATAGTCTGTATCGGTACGTGTGAGATACACCTTTCCAATTTTTGGGGCGCATCTTCCACCGCCGAGGATTGCAGGGTGTTTCAGTTTGCCTCCTGCCTGTTCCGAACTCCTCCTCCTCCTCATCCTGCCTTTAGGGTACATAAAATAGTAATCGGGGCCTAGTCTGGGTCTGTACGTGTGAGATAGATACACCTTTTGATATCATATTTTCTATTCTGCTATTCAATCTACACCCTTGGGGTAAAAAGAATTCAATTGCGGCATAGTCTGTATCGGTACGTGTGAGATACACCTTTCCAATTTTTGGGGCGCATCTTCCACCGCAGAGGATTGCAGGGTGCTTCAGTTTGCCTCCTGCCTGTTCCGAACTCCTCCTACTCCTCATCCTGCCTTTAGGGTACAAAAAATAGTAATCGGGGCCTAGTCTGGGTCTGTACATGTGAGATAGATACACCTTTTGATATCATATTTTCTATTCCGCTATTCAATCTCTACCCTTGGGGTAAAAAGAATTAAATTGCGGCATAGTCTGTATCGGTACGTGTGAGATACACCTTTCCAATTTTTTGGGCGCATCTTACACCACCGAGTATTGTAGGGTGTTTCAGTTTGCCTCCTGCCTGTTCCGAACTCCTCCTACTCCTCATTGTGCCTTTAGGGTACAAAAAATAGTAATCGGGGCCTAGTCTCAGTCTGTACGTGTGAGATAGATACACCTTTTGATATCATATTTTCTATTCCGCTATTCAATCTACACCCTTGGGGTAAAAAGAATTAAATTGCGGCATAGTCTGTATCGGTACGTGTGAGATACACCTTTTCAATTTTTTGGGCACATCTTACACCGACGAGGATTGCAGGGTGTTTCAGTTTGCCTCCTGCCTGTTCCGAACTCCTCCTACTCCTCATCCTGCCTTTAGGGTACAAAAAATAGTAATCGGGGCCTAGTCTGGGTCTGTACGTGTGAGATAGATACACCTTTTGATATCATATTTTCTATTCCGCTATTCAATCTACACCCTTGGGGTAAAAATAATTAAATTGCGGCATAGACTGTATCGGTACGTGTGAGATACACCTTTTCAATTTTTGGGGCGCATCTTCCACCGCCGAGGATTGCAGGGTGCTTCAGTTTGCCTCCTGCCTGTTCCGAACTCCTCCTGCTCCTCATTCTGCCTTTAGGGTACAAAAAATAGTAATCGGGGCCTAGTCTGAGTCTGTACGTGTGAGATAGATACACCTTTTGATATCATATTTTCTATTCCGCTATTCAATCTCTACCCTTGGGGTAAAAAGAATTAAATTGCGGCATAGTCTGTATCGGTACGTGTGAGATACACCTTTCCAATTTTTCGGGCGCATCTTACACCGCCGAGGATTGCAGGGTGTTTCAGTTTGCCTCCTGCATGTTCCGAACTCCTCCTCCTCCTCATCCTGCCTTTAGTGTACAAAAAATAGTAATCGGGGCCTAGTCTGGGTCTGTACGTGTGAGATAGATACACCTTTTGATATCATATTTTCTATTCTGCTATTCAATCTACTCCCTTGGGGTAAAAAGAATTAAATTGCGGCATAGTCTGTATCGGTACGTGTGAGATACACCTTTCCAATTTTTGGGGCGCATCTTCCACCGCCGAGGATTGCAGGGTGTTTCAGTTTGCCTCCTGCCTGTTCCGAACTCCTCCTACTCCTCATTCTGCCTTTTTGGGTACAAAAAATAGTAATCGGGGCCTAGTCTGAGTCTGTACGTGTGAGATAGATACACCTTTTGATATCATATTTTCTATTCCGCTATTCAATCTACACCCTTGGGGTAAAAAGAATTAAATTGCGGCATAGTCTGTATCGGTACGTGTGAGATACACCTTTTCAATTTTTTGGGCACATCTTACACTGACGAGGATTGCAGGGTGTTTCAGTTTACCTCCTGCCTGTTCCGAACTCCTCCTACTGCTCATCCTGCCTTTAGGGTACAAAAAAATAGTAATCGGGGCCTAGTCTGGGTCTGTACTTGTGAGATAGATACACCTTTTGATATCATATTTTCTATTCCGCTATTCAATCTACACCCTTGGGGTAAAAATAATTAAATTGCGGCATAGACTGTATCGGTACGTGTGAGATACACCTTTTCAATTTTTGGGGCGCATCTTCCACCGCCGAGGATTGCAGGGTGTTTCAGTTTGCCTCCTGCCTGTTCCGAACTCCTCCTACTCCTCATTCTGCCTTCAGGGTACAAAAAATAGTAATCGGGGCCTAGTCTGAGTCTGTACGTGTGAGATAGATACACCTTTTGATATCATATTTTCTATTCCGCTATTCAATCTACACCTTTGGGGTAAAAATAATTAAATTGCGGCATAGTCTGTATCGATACGTGTGAGATACACCTTTCCAATTTTTTGGGCGCATCTTACACCACCAAGGATTGCAGGGTGTTTCAGTTTGCCTCCTACCTGTTCCGAACTCCTCCTCCTCCTCATCCTGCCTTTAGGGTACATAAAATAGTAATCGGGGCCTAGTCTGTGTCTGTACGTGTGAGATAGATACACCTTTTGATATCATATTTTCTATTCTGCTATTCAATCTACACCCTTGGGGTAAAAATAATTAAATTGCGGCATAGTCTGTATCGGTACGTGTGAGATACACCTTTCCAATTTTTTGGGCGCATCTTACACCACCGAGGATTGCAGGGTGTTTCAGTTTGCCTCCTGCCTGTTCCGAACTTCTCCTCCTCCTCATCCTGCCTTTAGGGTACAAAAAATAGTAATCGGGGCCTAGTCTGGGTCTGTACGTGTGAGATAGATACACCTTTTGATATCATATTTTCTATTTTGCTATTCAATCTACACCCTTGGGGTAAAAAGAATTAAATTGCGGCATAGTCTGTATCGGTACGTGTGAGATACACCTTTCCAATTTTTGGGGCGCATCTTCCACCGCCGAGGATTGCAGGGTGTTTCAGTTTGCCTCCTGCCTGTTCCGAACTCCTCCTACTCCTCATTCTGCCTTCAGGGTACAAAAAATAGTAATCGGGGCCTAGTCTGAGTCTGTACGTGTGAGATAGATACACCTTTTGATATCATATTTTCTATTCCGCTATTTAATCTACACCTTTGGGGTAAAAATAATTAAAATGCGGCATAGTCTGTATCGATACGTGTGAGATACACCTTTCCAATTTTTTGGGCGCATCTTACACCACCAAGGATTGCAGGGTGTTTCAGTTTGCCTCCTGCCTGTTCCGAACTCCTCCTCCTCCTCATCCTGCCTTTAGGGTACAAAAAATAGTAATCGGGGCCTAGTCTGGGTCTGTACGTGTGAGATAGATACACCTTTTGATATCATATTTTCTATTCTGCTATTCAATCTACACCCTTGGGGTAAAAAGAATTCAATTGCGGCATAGTCTGTATCAGTACGTGTGAGATACACCTTTCCAATTTTTGGGGCGCATCTTCCACCGCAGAGGATTGCAGGGTGCTTCAGTTTGCCTCCTGCCTGTTCCGAACTCCTCCTACTCCTCATCCTGCCTTTAGGGTACAAAAAATCGTAATCGGGGCCTAGTCTGGGTCTGTACGTGTGAGATAGATACACCTTTTGATATCATATTTTCTATTCCGCTATTCAATCTCTACCCTTGGGGTAAAAAGAATTAAATTGCGGCATAGTCTGTATCGGTACGTGTGAGATACACCTTTCCAATTTTTTGGGCGCATCTTACACCACCGAGGATTGTAGGGTGTTTCAGTTTGCCTCCTGCCTGTTCCGAACTCCTCCTACTCCTCATTGTGCCTTTAGGGTACAAAAAATAGTAATCGGGGCCTAGTCTCAGTCTGTACGTGTGAGATAGATACACCTTTTGATATCATTTTTTCTATTCCGCTATTCAATCTACACCCTTGGGGTAAAAAGAATTAAATTGCGGCATAGTCTGTATCGGTACGTGTGAGATACACCTTTTCAATTTTTCGGGCACATCTTACACCGACGAGGATTGCAGGGTGTTTCAGTTTGCCTCCTGCCTGTTCCGAACTCCTCCTACTCCTCATCCTGCCTTTAGGGTACAAAAAATAGTAATCGGGGCCTAGTCTGGGTCTGTACGTGTGAGATAGATACACCTTTTGATATCATATTTTCTATTCCGCTATTCAATCTACACCCTTGGGGTAAAAATAATTAAATTGCGGCATAGACTGTATCGGTACGTGTGAGATACACCTTTTCAATTTTTGGGGCGCATCTTCCACCGCCGAGGATTGCAGGGTGCTTCAGTTTGCCTCCTGCCTGTTCCGAACTCCTCCTACTCCTCATCCTACCTTTAGGGTACAAAAAATAGTAATCGGGGCCTAGTCTGGGTCTGTACGTGTGAGATAGATACACCTTTTGATATCATATTTTCTATTCCGCTATTCAATCTCTACCCTTGGGGTAAAAAGAATTAAATTGCGGCATAGTCTGTATCGGTACGTGTGAGATACACCTTTCCAATTTTTCGGGCGCATCTTACACCGCCGAGGATTGCAGGGTGTTTCAGTTTGCCTCCTGCATGTTCCGAACTCCTCCTCCTCCTCATCCTGCCTTTAGGGTACAAAAAATAGTAATCGGGGCCTAGTCTGGGTCTGTACGTGTGAGATAGATACACCTTTTGATATCATATTTTCTATTCTGCTATTCAATCTACTCCCTTGGGGTAAAAAGAATTAAATTGCGGCATAGTCTGTATCGTTACGTGTGAGATACACCTTTCCAATTTTTGGGGCGCATCTTCCACCGCCGAGGATTGCAGGGTGTTTCAGTTTGCCTCCTGCCTGTTCCGAACTCCTCCTACTCCTCATTCTGCCTTTAGGGTACAAAAAATAGTAATCGGGGCCTAGTCTGAGTCTGTACGTGTGAGATAGATACACCTTTTGATATCATATTTTCTATTCCGCTATTCAATCTACACCCTTGGGGTAAAAAGAATTAAATTGCGGCATAGTCTGTATCGGTACGTGTGAGATACACCTTTTCAATTTTTTGGGCACATCTTACACTGACGAGGATTGCAGGGTGTTTCAGTTTGCCTCCTGCCTTTTCCGAACTCCTCCTACTCCTCATTCTGCCTTCAGGGTACAAAAAATAGTAATCGGGGCCTAGTCTGAGTCTGTACGTGTGAGATAGATACACCTTTTGATATCATATTTTCTATTCCGCTATTCAATCTACACCTTTGGGGTAAAAATAATTAAATTGCGGCATAGTCTGTATCGATACGTGTGAGATACACCTTTCCAATTTTTTGGGCGCATCTTACACCACCAAGGATTGCAGGGTGTTTCAGTTTGCCTCCTGCCTGTTCCGAACTCCTCCTCCTCCTCATCCTGCCTTTAGGGTACAAAAAATAGTAATCGGGGCCTAGTCTGGGTCTGTACGTGTGAGATAGATACACCTTTTGATATCATATTTTCTATTCTGCTATTCAATCTACACCCTTGGGGTAAAAAGAATTAAATTGCGGCATAGTCTGTATCGGTACGTGTGAGATACACCTTTCCAATTTTTGGGGCGCATCTTCCACCGCCGAGGATTGCAGGGTGTTTCAGTTTGCCTCCTGCCTGTTCCGAACTCCTCCTACTCCTCATTCTGCCTTTAGGGTACAAAAAATAGTAATCGGGGCCTAGTCTGAGTCTGTACGTGTGAGATAGATACACCTTTTGATATCATATTTTCTATTCCGCTATTCAATCTACACCCTTGGGGTAAAAATAATTAAATTGCGGCATAGTCTGTATCGGTACGTGTGAGATACACCTTTCCAATTTTTTGGGCGCATCTTACACCACCGAGGATTGCAGGGTGTTTCAGTTTGCCTCCTGCCTGTTCCGAACTCCTCCTCCTCCTCATCCTGCCTTTAGGGTACATAAAATAGTAATCGGGGCCTAGTCTGGGTCTGTACGTGTGAGATAGATACACCTTTTGATATCATATTTTCTATTCTGCTATTCAATCTACACCCTTGGGGTAAAAAGAATTCAATTGCGGCATAGTCTGTATCGGTACGTGTGAGATACACCTTTCCAATTTTTGGGGCGCATCTTCCACCGCAGAGGATTGCAGGGTGCTTCAGTTTGCCTCCTGCCTGTTCCGAACTCCTCCTACTCCTCATCCTGCCTTTAGGGTACAAAAAATAGTAATCGGGGCCTAGTCTGGGTCTGTACGTGTGAGATAGATACACCTTTTGATATCATATTTTCTATTCCGCTATTCAATCTCTACCCTTGGGGTAAAAAGAATTAAATTGCGGCATAGTCTGTATCGGTACGTGTGAGATACACCTTTTCAATTTTTTGGGCACATCTTACACCGATGAGGATTGCAGGGTGTTTCAAATTGCCTCCTGCCTGTTCCGAACTCCTCCTACTCCTCATCCTGCCTTTAGGGTAAAAAAAATAGTAATCGGGGCCTAGTCTGGGTCTGTACGTGTGAGATAGATACACCTTTTGATATCATATTTTCTATTCCGCTATTCAATCTACACCCTTGGGGTAAAAATAATTAAATTGCGGCATAGACTGTATCGGTACGTGTGAGATACACCTTTTCAATTTTTGGGGCGCATCTTCCACCGCCGAGGATTGCAGGGTGCTTCAGTTTGCCTCCTGCCTGTTCCGAACTCCTCCTGCTCCTCATCCAACCTTTAGGGTACAAAAAATAGTAATCGGGGCCTAGTCTGGGTCTGTACGTGTGAGATAGATACACCTTTTGATATCATATTTTCTATTCCGCTATTCAATCTCTACCCTTAGGGTAAAAAGAATTAAATTGCGGCATAGTCTGTATCGGTACGTGTGAGATACACCTTTCCAATTTTTCGGGCGCATCTTACACCGCCGAGGATTGCAGGGTGTTTCAGTTTGCCTCCTGCATGTTCCGAACTCCTCCTCCTCCTCATCCTGCCTTTAGAGTACAAAAAATAGTAATCGGGGCCTAGTCTGGGTCTGTACGTGTGAGATAGATACACCTTTTGATATCATATTTTCTATTCTGCTATTCAATCTACTCCCTTGGGGTAAAAAGAATTAAATTGCGGCATAGTCTGTATCGTTACGTGTGAGATACACCTTTCCAATTTTTGGGGCGCATCTTCCACCGCCGAGGATTGCAGGGTGTTTCAGTTTGCCTCCTGCCTGTTCCGAACTCCTCCTACTCCTCATTCTGCCTTTAGGGTACAAAAAATAGTAATCGGGGCCTAGTCTGAGTCTGTACGTGTGAGATAGATACACCTTTTGATATCATATTTTCTATTCCGCTATTCAATCTACACCCTTGGGGTAAAAAGAATTAAATTGCGGCATAGTCTGTATCGGTACATGTGAGATACACCTTTTCAATTTTTTGGGCACATCTTACACTGACGAGGATTGCAGGGTGTTTCAGTTTGCCTCCTGCCTGTTCCGAACTCCTCCTACTCCTCATCCTGCCTTTAGGGTACAAAAAATAGTAATCGGGGCCTAGTCTGGGTCTGTACTTGTGAGATAGATACACCTTTTGATATCATATTTTCTATTCCGCTATTCAATCTACACCCTTGGGGTAAAAATAATTAAATTGCGGCATAGACTGTATCGGTACGTGTGAGATACACCTTTTCAATTTTTGGGGCGCATCTTCCACCGCCGAGGATTGCAGGGTGCTTCAGTTTGCCTCCTGCCTGTTCCGAACTCCTCCTACTCCTCATCCTACCTTTAGGGTACAAAAAATAGTAATCGGGGCCTAGTCTGGGTCTGTACGTGTGAGATAGATACACCTTTTGATATCATATTTTCTATTCCGCTATTCAATCTCTACCCTTGGGGTAAAAAGAATTAAATTGCGGCATAGTCTGTATCGGTACGTGTGAGATACACCTTTCCAATTTTTCGGGCGCATCTTACACCGCCGAGGATTGCAGGGTGTTTCAGTTTGCCTCCTGCATGTTCCGAACTCCTCCTCCTCCTCATCCTGCCTTTAGTGTACAAAAAATAGTAATCGGGGCCTAGTCTGGGTCTGTACGTGTGAGATAGATACACCTTTTGATATCATATTTTCTATTCTGCTATTCAATCTACTCCCTTGGGGTAAAAATAATTAAATTGCGGCATAGTCTGTATCGGTACGTGTGAGATACACCTTTCCAATTTTTGGGGCACATCTTCCACCGCCGAGGATTGCAGGGTGTTTCAGTTTGCCTCCTGCCTGTTACGAACTCCTCCTACTCCTCATTCTGCCTTTTTGGGTACAAAAAATAGTAATCGGGGCCTAGTCTGAGTCTGTACGTGTGAGATAGATACACCTTTTGATATCATATTTTCTATTCCGCTATTCAATCTACACCCTTGGGGTAAAAAGAATTAAATTGCGGCATAGTCTGTATCGGTACGTGTGAGATACACCTTTTCAATTTTTTGGGCACATCTTACACTGACGAGGATTGCAGGGTGTTTCAGTTTACCTCCTGCCTGTTCCGAACTCCTCCTACTCCTCATCCTGCCTTTAGGGTACAAAAAAATAGTAATCGGGGCCTAGTCTGGGTCTGTACTTGTGAGATAGATACACCTTTTGATATCATATTTTCTATTCCGCTATTCAATCTACACCCTTGGGGTAAAAATAATTAAATTGCGGCATAGACTGTATCGGTACGTGTGAGATACACCTTTTCAATTTTTGGGGCGCATCTTCCACCGCCGAGGATTGCAGGGTGTTTCAGTTTGCCTCCTGCCTGTTCCGAACTCCTCCTACTCCTCATTCTGCCTTCAGGGTACAAAAAATAGTAATCGGGGCCTAGTCTGAGTCTGTACGTGTGAGATAGATACACCTTTTGATATCATATTTTCTATTCCGCTATTCAATCTACACCTTTGGGGTAAAAATAATTACATTGCGGCATAGTCTGTATCGATACGTGTGAGATACACCTTTCCAATTTTTTGGGCGCATCTTACACCACCAAGGATTGCAGGGTGTTTCAGTTTGCCTCCTGCCTGTTCCGAACTCCTCCTCCTCCTCATCCTGCCTTTAGGGAACAAAAAATAGTAATCGGGGCCTAGTCTGGGTCTGTACGTGTGAGATAGATACACCTTTTGATATCATATTTTCTATTCTGCTATTCAATCTACACCCTTGGGGTAAAAAGAATTAAATTGCGGCATAGTCTGTATCGGTACGTGTGAGATACACCTTTCCAATTTTTGGGGCGCATCTTCCACCGCCGAGGATTGCAGGGTGTTTCAGTTTGCCTCCTGCCTGTTCCGAACTCCTCCTCCTCCTCATCCTGCCTTTAGGGTACATAAAATAGTAATCGGGGCCTAGTCTGGGTCTGTACGTGTGAGATAGATACACCTTTTGATATCATATTTTCTATTCTGCTATTCAATCTACACCCTTGGGGTAAAAAGAATTCAATTGCGGCATAGTCTGTATCGGTACGTGTGAGATACACCTTTCCAATTTTTGGGGCGCATCTTCCACCGCAGAGGATTGCAGGGTGCTTCAGTTTGCCTCCTGCCTGTTCCGAACTCCTCCTACTCCTCATCCTGCCTTTAGGGTACAAAAAATAGTAATCGGGGCCTAGTCTGGGTCTGTACATGTGAGATAGATACACCTTTTGATATCATATTTTCTATTCCGCTATTCAATCTCTACCCTTGGGGTAAAAAGAATTAAATTGCGGCATAGTCTGTATCGGTACGTGTGAGATACACCTTTTCAATTTTTTGGGCACATCTTACACCGACGAGGATTGCAGGGTGTTTCAGTTTGCCTCCTGCCTGTTCCGAACTCCTCCTACTCCTCATCCTGCCTTTAGGGTACAAAAAATAGTAATCGGGGCCTAGTCTGGGTCTGTACGTGTGAGATAGATACACCTTTTGATATCATATTTTCTATTCCGCTATTCAATCTACACCCTTGGGGTAAAAATAATTAAATTGCGGCATAGACTGTATCGGTACGTGTGAGATACACCTTTTCAATTTTTGGGGCGCATCTTCCACCGCCGAGGATTGCAGGGTGCTTCAGTTTGCCTCCTGCCTGTTCCGAACTCCTCCTGCTCCTCATTCTGCCTTTAGGGTACAAAAAATAGTAATCGGGGCCTAGTCTGAGTCTGTACGTGTGAGATAGATACACCTTTTGATATCATATTTTCTATTCCGCTATTCAATCTCTACCCTTGGGGTAAAAAGAATTAAATTGCGGCATAGTCTGTATCGGTACGTGTGAGATACACCTTTCCAATTTTTCGGGCGCATCTTACACCGCCGAGGATTGCAGGGTGTTTCAGTTTGCCTCCTGCATGTTCCGAACTCCTCCTCCTCCTCATCCTGCCTTTAGTGTACAAAAAATAGTAATCGGGGCCTAGTCTGGGTCTGTACGTGTGAGATAGATACACCTTTTGATATCATATTTTCTATTCTGCTATTCAATCTACTCCCTTGGGGTAAAAAGAATTAAATTGCGGCATAGTCTGTATCGGTACGTGTGAGATACACCTTTCCAATTTTTGGGGCGCATCTTCCACCGCCGAGGATTGCAGGGTGTTTCAGTTTGCCTCCTGCCTGTTCCGAACTCCTCCTACTCCTCATTCTGCCTTTTTGGGTACAAAAAATAGTAATCGGGGCCTAGTCTGAGTCTGTACGTGTGAGATAGATACACCTTTTGATATCATATTTTCTATTCCGCTATTCAATCTACACCCTTGGGGTAAAAAGAATTAAATTGCGGCATAGTCTGTATCGGTACGTGTGAGATACACCTTTTCAATTTTTTGGGCACATCTTACACTGACGAGGATTGCAGGGTGTTTCAGTTTACCTCCTGCCTGTTCCGAACTCCTCCTACTGCTCATCCTGCCTTTAGGGTACAAAAAAATAGTAATCGGGGCCTAGTCTGGGTCTGTACTTGTGAGATAGATACACCTTTTGATATCATATTTTCTATTCCGCTATTCAATCTACACCCTTGGGGTAAAAATAATTAAATTGCGGCATAGACTGTATCGGTACGTGTGAGATACACCTTTTCAATTTTTGGGGCGCATCTTCCACCGCCGAGGATTGCAGGGTGTTTCAGTTTGCCTCCTGCCTGTTCCGAACTCCTCCTACTCCTCATTCTGCCTTCAGGGTACAAAAAATAGTAATCGGGGCCTAGTCTGAGTCTGTACGTGTGAGATAGATACACCTTTTGATATCATATTTTCTATTCCGCTATTCAATCTACACCTTTGGGGTAAAAATAATTAAATTGCGGCATAGTCTGTATCGATACGTGTGAGATACACCTTTCCAATTTTTTGGGCGCATCTTACACCACCAAGGATTGCAGGGTGTTTCAGTTTGCCTCCTGCCTGTTCCGAACTCCTCCTCCTCCTCATCCTGCCTTTAGGGAACAAAAAATAGTAATCGGGGCCTAGTCTGGGTCTGTACGTGTGAGATAGATACACCTTTTGATATCATATTTTCTATTCTGCTATTCAATCTACACCCTTGGGGTAAAAAGAATTAAATTGCGGCATAGTCTGTATCGGTACGTGTGAGATACACCTTTCCAATTTTTGGGGCGCATCTTCCACCGCCGAGGATTGCAGGGTGTTTCAGTTTGCCTCCTGCCTGTTCCGAACTCCTCCTCCTCCTCATCCTGCCTTTAGGGTACATAAAATAGTAATCGGGGCCTAGTCTGGGTCTGTACGTGTGAGATAGATACACCTTTTGATATCATATTTTCTATTCTGCTATTCAATCTACACCCTTGGGGTAAAAAGAATTCAATTGCGGCATAGTCTGTATCGGTACGTGTGAGATACACCTTTCCAATTTTTGGGGCGCATCTTCCACCGCAGAGGATTGCAGGGTGCTTCAGTTTGCCTCCTGCCTGTTCCGAACTCCTCCTACTCCTCATCCTGCCTTTAGGGTACAAAAAATAGTAATCGGGGCCTAGTCTGGGTCTGTACATGTGAGATAGATACACCTTTTGATATCATATTTTCTATTCCGCTATTCAATCTCTACCCTTGGGGTAAAAAGAATTAAATTGCGGCATAGTCTGTATCGGTACGTGTGAGATACACCTTTCCAATTTTTTGGGCGCATCTTACACCACCGAGTATTGTAGGGTGTTTCAGTTTGCCTCCTGCCTGTTCCGAACTCCTCCTACTCCTCATTGTGCTTTTAGGGTACAAAAAATAGTAATCGGGGCCTAGTCTCAGTCTGTACGTGTGAGATAGATACACCTTTTGATATCATATTTTCTATTCCGCTATTCAATCTACACCCTTGGGGTAAAAAGAATTAAATTGCGGCATAGTCTGTATCGGTACGTGTGAGATACACCTTTTCAATTTTTTGGGCACATCTTACACCGACGAGGATTGCAGGGTGTTTCAGTTTGCCTCCTGCCTGTTCCGAACTCCTCCTACTCCTCATCCTGCCTTTAGGGTACAAAAAATAGTAATCGGGGCCTAGTCTGGGTCTGTACGTGTGAGATAGATACACCTTTTGATATCATATTTTCTATTCCGCTATTCAATCTACACCCTTGGGGTAAAAATAATTAAATTGCGGCATAGACTGTATCGGTACGTGTGAGATACACCTTTTCAATTTTTGGGGCTCATCTTCCACCGCCGAGGATTGCAGGGTGCTTCAGTTTGCCTCCTGCCTGTTCCGAACTCCTCCTGCTCCTCATTCTGCCTTTAGGGTACAAAAAATAGTAATCGGGGCCTAGTCTGAGTCTGTACGTGTGAGATAGATACACCTTTTGATATCATATTTTCTATTCCGCTATTCAATCTACACCCTTGGGGTAAAAATAATTAAATTGCGGCATAGTCTGTATCGGTACGTGTGAGATACACCTTTCCAATTTTTCGGGCGCATCTTACACCGCCGAGGATTGCAGGGTGTTTCAGTTTGCCTCCTGCATGTTCCGAACTCCTCCTCCTCCTCATCCTGCCTTTAGTGTACAAAAAATAGTAATCGGGGCCTAGTCTGGGTCTGTACGTGTGAGATAGATACACCTTTTGATATCATATTTTCTATTCTGCTATTCAATCTACTCCCTTGGGGTAAAAAGAATTAAATTGCGGCATAGTCTGTATCGGTACGTGTGAGATACACCTTTCCAATTTTTGGGGCGCATCTTCCACCGCCGAGGATTGCAGGGTGTTTCAGTTTGCCTCCTGCCTGTTCCGAACTCCTCCTACTCCTCATTCTGCCTTCAGGGTACAAAAAATAGTAATCGGGGCCTAGTCTGAGTCTGTACGTGTGAGATAGATACACCTTTTGATATCATATTTTCTATTCCGCTATTCAATCTACACCTTTGGGGTAAAAATAATTAAATTGCGGCATAGTCTGTATCGATACGTGTGAGATACACCTTTCCAATTTTTTGGGCGCATCTTACACCACCAAGGATTGCAGGGTGTTTCAGTTTGCCTCCTGCATGTTCCGAACTCCTCCTCCTCCTCATCCTGCCTTTAGGGTACAAAAAATAGTAATCGGGGCCTAGTCTGGGTCTGTACGTGTGAGATAGATACACCTTTTGATATCATATTTTCTATTCTGCTATTCAATCTACTCCCTTGGGGTAAAAAGAATTAAATTGCGGCATAGTCTGTATCGGTACGTGTGAGATACACCTTTCCAATTTTTGGGGCGCATCTTCCACCGCCGAGGATTGCAGGGTGTTTCAGTTTGCCTCCTGCCTGTTCCGAACTCCTCCTACTCCTCATTCTGCCTTTAGGGTACAAAAAATAGTAATCGGGGCCTAGTCTGAGTCTGTACGTGTGAGATAGATACACCTTTTGATATCATATTTTCTATTCCGCTATTCAATCTACACCCTTGGGGTAAAAAGAATTAAATTGCGGCATAGTCTGTATCGGTACGTGTGAGATACACCTTTTCAAATTTTTGGGCACATCTTACACTGACGAGGATTGCAGGGTGTTTCAGTTTACCTCCTGCCTGTTCCGAACTCCTCCTACTCCTCATCCTGCCTTTAGGGTACAAAAAATAGTAATCGGGGAATAGTCTGAGTCTGTACGTGTGAGATAGATACACCTTTTGATATCATATTTTCTATTCCGCTATTCAATCTACACCTTTGGGGTAAAAATAATTAAATTGCGGCATAGTCTGTATCGATACGTGTGAGATACACCTTTCCAATTTTTTGGGCGCATCTTACACCACCAAGGATTGCAGGGTGTTTCAGTTTGCCTCCTGCATGTTCCGAACTCCTCCTCCTCCTCATCCTGCCTTTAGGGTACAAAAAATAGTAATCGGGGCCTAGTCTGGGTCTGTACGTGTGAGATAGATACACCTTTTGATATCATATTTTCTATTCTGCTATTCAATCTACTCCCTTGGGGTAAAAAGAATTAAATTGCGGCATAGTCTGTATCGGTACGTGTGAGATACACCTTTCCAATTTTTGGGGCGCATCTTCCACCGCCGAGGATTGCAGGGTGTTTCAGTTTGCCTCCTGCCTGTTCCGAACTCCTCCTACTCCTCATTCTGCCTTTAGGGTACAAAAAATAGTAATCGGGGCCTAGTCTGAGTCTGTACGTGTGAGATAGATACACCTTTTGATATCATATTTTCTATTCCGCTATTCAATCTACACCCTTGGGGTAAAAAGAATTAAATTGCGGCATAGTCTGTATCGGTACGTGTGAGATACACCTTTTCAATTTTTTGGGCACATCTTACACTGACTAGGATTGCAGGGTGTTTCAGTTTGCCTCCTGCCTGTTCCGAACTCCTCCTACTCCTCATCCTGCCTTTAGGGTACAAAAAATAGTAATCGGGGCCTAGTCTGGGTCTGTACGTGTGAGATAGATACACCTTTTGATATCATATTTTCTATTCCGCTATTCAATCTCTACCCTTGGGGTAAAAAGAATTAAATTGCGGCATAGTCTGTATCGGTACGTGTGAGATACACCTTTCCAATTTTTCGGGCGCATCTTACACCGCCGAGGATTGCAGGGTGATTCAGTTTGCCTCCTGCATGTTCCGAACTCCTCCTCCTCCTCATCCTGCCTTTAGGGTACAAAAAATAGTAATCGGGGCCTAGTCTGGGTCTGTACGTGTGAGATAGATACACCTTTTGATATCATATTTTCTATTCTGCTATTCAATCTACTCCCTTGGGGTAAAAAGAATTAAATTGCGGCATAGTCTGTATCGGTACGTGTGAGATACACCTTTCCAATTTTTGGGGCGCATCTTCCACCGCCGAGGATTGCAGGGTGTTTCAGTTTGCCTCCTGCCTGTTCCGAACTCCTCCTACTCCTCATCCTGCCTTTAGGGTACAAAAAATAGTAATCGGGGCCTAGTCTGGGTCTGAACGTGTGAGATAGATACACCTTTTGATATCATATTTTCTATTCCGCTATTCAATCTACACCCTTGGGGTAAAAAGAATTAAATTGCGGCATAGTCTGTATCGGTACGTGTGAGATACACCTTTCCAATTTTTTGGGCACATCTTACACCGCCGAGGATTGCAGGGTATTTCAGTTTGACTCCTGCCTGTTCCCGAACTCCACCTACTCCTCATCCTGCCTTTAGGGTACAAAAAATAGTAATCGGGGCCTAGTCTGGGTCTGTACGTGTGAGATAGATACACCTTTTGATATCACATTTTCTATTCCGCTATTCAATCTACACCCTTGGGGTAAAAAGAATTAAATTGCGGCATAGTCTGTATCGGTACGTGTGAGATACACCTTTCCAATTTTTTGGGCACATCTTACACCGCCAAGGATTGCAGGGTGTTTCAGTTTGCCTCCTGCCTGTTCCGAACTCCTTCTACTCCTCATTCTGCCTTTAGGGTACAAAAAATAGTAATCGGGGCCTAGTCTGAGTCTGTACGTGTGAGATAGATACACCTTTTGATATCATATTTTCTATTCCGCTATTCAATCTACACCCTTGGGGTAAAAATAATTAAATTGCGGCATAGTCTGTATCGGTACGTGTGAGATACACCTTTCCAATTTTTTGGGCGCATCTTACACCACCGAGGATTGCAGAGTGTTTCAGTTTGCCTCCTACCTGTTCCGAACTCCTCCTCCTCCTCATCCTGCCTTTAGGGTACAAAAAATAGTAATCGGGGCCTAGTCTGGGTCTGAACGTGTGAGATAGATACACCTTTTGATATCATATTTTCTATTCCGCTATTCAATCTACACCCTTGTGGTAAAAAGAATTAAATTGCGGCATAGTCTGTATCTGTACGTGTGAGATACACCTTTCCAATTTTTTGGGCGCATCTTACACCACCGAGGATTGTAGGGTGTTTCAAATTGCCTCCTGCCTGTTCCGAACTCCTCCTACTCCTCATTCTGCCTTTAGGGTACAAAAAATAGTAATCGGGGCCTAGTCTGAGTCTGTACGTGTGAGATAGATACACCTTTTGATATCATATTTTCTATTCCGCTATTCAATCTACACCCTTGGGGTAAAAAGAATTAAATTGCGGCATAGTCTGTATCGGTACGTGTGAGATACACCTTTTCAATTTTTTGGGCACATCTTACACTGACTAGGATTGCAGGGTGTTTCAGTTTGCCTCCTGCCTGTTCCGAACTCCTCCTACTCCTCATCCTGCCTTTAGGGTACAAAAAATAGTAATCGGGGCCTAGTCTGGGTCTGCACGTGTGAGATAGATACACCTTTTGATATCATATTTTCTATTCCGCTATTCAATCTCTACCCTTGGGGTAAAAAGAATTAAATTGCGGCATAGTCTGTATCGGTACGTGTGAGATACACCTTTCCAATTTTTCGGGCGCATCTTACACCGCCGAGGATTGCAGGGTGTTTCAGTTTGCCTCCTGCATGTTCCGAACTCCTCCTCCTCCTCATCCTGCCTTGAGGGTACAAAAAATAGTAATCGGGGCCTAGTCTGGGTCTGTACGTGTGAGATAGATACACCTTTTGATATCATATTTTCTATTCTGCTATTCAATCTACTCCCTTGGGGTAAAAAGAATTAAATTGCGGCATAGTCTGTATCGGTACGTGTGAGATACACCTTTCCAATTTTTGGGGCGCATCTTCCACCGCCGAGGATTGCAGGGTGTTTCAGTTTGCCTCCTGCCTGTTCCGAACTCCTCCTACTCCTCATCCTGCCTTTAGGGTACAAAAAATAGTAATCGGGGCCTAGTCTGGGTCTGAACGTGTGAGATAGATACACCTTTTGATATCATATTTTCTATTCCGCTATTCAATCTACACCCTTGGGGTAAAAAGAATTAAATTGCGGCATAGTCTGTATCGGTACGTGTGAGATACACCTTTCCAATTTTTTGGGCACATCTTACACCGCCGAGGATTGCAGGGTGTTTCAGTTTGCCTCCTGCCTGTTCCCGAACTCCACCTACTCCTCATCCTGCCTTTAGGGTACAAAAAATAGTAATCGGGGCCTAGTCTGGGTCTGTATGTGTGAGATAGATACACCTTTTGATATCACATTTTCTATTCCGCTATTCAATCTACACCCTTGGGGTAAAAAGAATTAAATTGCGGCATAGTCTGTATCGGTACGTGTGAGATACACCTTTCCAATTTTTTGGGCACATCTTACACCGCCAAGGATTGCAGGGTGTTTCAGTTTGCCTCCTGCCTGTTCCGAACTCCTTCTACTCCTCATTCTGCCTTTAGGGTACAAAAAATAGTAATCGGGGCCTAGTCTGAGTCTGTACGTGTGAGATAGATACACCTTTTGATATCATATTTTCTATTCCGCTATTCAATCTACACCCTTGGGGTAAAAATAATTAAATTGCGGCATAGTCTGTATCGGTACGTGTGAGATACACCTTTCCAATTTTTTGGGCGCATCTTACACCACCGAGGATTGCAGAGTGTTTCAGTTTGCCTCCTACCTGTTCCGAACTCCTCCTCCTCCTCATCCTGCCTTTAGGGTACAAAAAATAGTAATCGGGGCCTAGTCTGGGTCTGAACGTGTGAGATAGATACACCTTTTGATATCATATTTTCTATTCCGCTATTCAATCTACACCCTTGGGGTAAAAAGAATTAAATTGCGGCATAGTCTGTATCGGTACGTGTGAGATACACCTTTCCAATTTTTTGGGCGCATCTTACACCACCGAGGATTGTAGGGTGTTTCAAATTGCCTCCTGCCTGTTCCGAACTCCTCCTACTCCTCATTCTGCCTTTAGGGTACAAAAAATAGTAATCGGGGCCTAGTCTGAGTCTGTACGTGTGAGATAGATACACCTTTTGATATCATATTTTCTATTCCGCTATTCAATCTACACCCTTGGGGTAAAAAGAATTAAATTGCGGCATAGTCTGTATCGGTACGTGTGAGATACACCTTTCCAATTTTTTGGGCACATCTTACACTGCCGAGGATTACAGGGTGTTTCAGTTTGCCTCCTGACTGTTCCGAACTCCTCCTACTCCTCATCCTGCCTTTAGGGTACAAAAAATAGTAATCGGGGCCTAGTCTGGGTCTGTACGTGTGAGATAGATACACCTTTTGATATCATATTTTCTATTCCGCTATTCAATCTACACCCTTGGGGTAAAAAGAATTAAATTGCGGCATAGTCTGTATCGGTACGTGTGAGATACGCCTTTCCAATTTTTTGGGCGCATCTTACACCACCGAGGATTGCAGGGTATTTCAGTTTGCCTCCTGCCTGTTCCCGAACTCCACCTACTCCTCATCCTGCCTTTAGGGTACAAAAAATAGTAATCGGGGCCTAGTCTGGGTCTGTACGTGTGAGATAGATACACCTTTTGATATCATATTTTCTATTTTGCTATTCAATCTACACCCTTGGGGTAAAAAGAATTCAATTGCGGCATAGTCTGTATCGGTACTTGTGAGATACACCTTTCCAATTTTTGGGGCGCATCTTCCACCACCGAGGATTGTAGGGTGTTTCAGTTTGCCTCCTGCCTGTTCCGAACTCCTCCTACTCCTCATTGTGCCTTTAGGGTACAAAAAATAGTAATCGGGGAATAGTCTGAGTCTGTACGTGTGAGATAGATACACCTTTTGATATCATATTTTCTATTCCGCTATTCAATCTACACCCTTGGGGTAAAAAGAATTAAATTGCGGCATAGTCTGTATCGGTACGTGTGAGATACACCTTTCCAATTTTTGGGGCGCATCTTCCACCGCCGAGGATTGCAGGGTGCTTCAGTTTGCCTCCTGCCTGTTCCGAACTCCTCCTACTCCTCATCCTGCCTTTAGGGTACAAAAAATAGTAATCGGGGCCTAGTCTGGGTCTGTACGTGTGAGATAGATGCACCATTTGATATCATATTTTCTATTCTGCTATTCAATCTACACCCTTGGGGTAAAAAGAATTAAATTGCGGCATAGTCTGTATCGGTACGTGTGAGATACACCTTTCCAATTTTTGGGGCGCATCTTCCACCGCCGAGGATTGCAGGGTGCTTCAGTTTGCCTCCTGCCTGTTCCGAACTCCTCCTACTCCTCATCCTGCCTTTAGGGTACAAAAAATAGTAATCGGGGCCTAGTCTGGGTCTGTACGTGTGAGATAGATACACCTTTTGATATCATATTTTCTATTCTGCTATTCAATCTACTCCCTTGGGGTAAAAAGAATTAAATTGCGGCATAGTCTGTATCGGTACGTGTGAGATACACCTTTCCAATTTTTGGGGCGCATCTTCCACCGCCGAGGATTGCAGGGTGTTTCAGTTTGCCTCCTGCCTGTTCCGAACTCCTCCTACTCCTCATCCTGCCTTTAGGGTACAAAAAATAGTAATCGGGGCCTAGTCTGGGTCTGAACGTGTGAGATAGATACACCTTTTGATATCATATTTTCTATTCCGCTATTCAATCTACACCCTTGGGGTAAAAAGAATTTAATTGCGGCATAGTCTGTATCGGTACGTGTGAGATACACCTTTCCAATTTTTTGGGCACATCTTACACCGCCGAGGATTGCAGGGTGTTTCAGTTTGCCTCCTGCCTGTTCCCGAACTCCACCTACTCCTCATCCTGCCTTTAGGGTACAAAAAATAGTAATCGGGGCCTAGTCTGGGTCTGTATGTGTGAGATAGATACACCTTTTGATATCACATTTTCTATTCCGCTATTCAATCTACACCCTTGGGGTAAAAAGAATTAAATTGCGGCATAGTCTGTATCGGTACGTGTGAGATACACCTTTCCAATTTTTTGGGCACATCTTACACCGCCAAGGATTGCAGGGTGTTTCAGTTTGCCTCCTGCCTGTTCCGAACTCCTTCTACTCCTCATTCTGCCTTTAGGGTACAAAAAATAGTAATCGGGGCCTAGTCTGAGTCTGTACGTGTGAGATAGATACACCTTTTGATATCATATTTTCTATTCCGCTATTCAATCTACACCCTTGGGGTAAAAATAATTAAATTGCGGCATAGTCTGTATCGGTACGTGTGAGATACACCTTTCCAATTTTTTGGGCGCATCTTACACCACCGAGGATTGCAGAGTGTTTCAGTTTGCCTCCTACCTGTTCCGAACTCCTCCTCCTCCTCATCCTGCCTTTAGGGTACAAAAAATAGTAATCGGGGCCTAGTCTGGGTCTGAACGTGTGAGATAGATACACCTTTTGATATCATATTTTCTATTCCGCTATTCAATCTACACCCTTGGGGTAAAAAGAATTAAATTGCGGCATAGTCTGTATCGGTACGTGTGAGATACACCTTTCCAATTTTTTGGGCGCATCTTACACCACCGAGGATTGTAGGGTGTTTCAAATTGCCTCCTGCCTGTTCCGAACTCCTCCTACTCCTCATTCTGCCTTTAGGGTACAAAAAATAGTAATCGGGGCCTAGTCTGAGTCTGTACGTGTGAGATAGATACACCTTTTGATATCATATTTTCTATTCCGCTATTCAATCTACACCCTTGGGGTAAAAAGAATTAAATTGCAGCATAGTCTGTATCGGTACGTGTGAGATACACCTTTCCAATTTTTTGGGCACATCTTACACTGCCGAGGATTGCAGGGTGTTTCAGTTTGCCTCCTGCCTGTTCCGAACTCCTCCTACTCCTCATCCTGCCTTTAGGGTACAAAAAATAGTAATCGGGGCCTAGTCTGGGTCTGTACGTGTGAGATAGATACACCTTTTGATATCATATTTTCTATTCCGCTATTCAATCTACACCCTTGGGGTAAAAAGAATTAAATTGCGGCATAGTCTGTATCGGTACGTGTGAGATACGCCTTTCCAATTTTTTGGGCGCATCTTACACCACCGAGGATTGCAGGGTATTTCAGTTTGCCTCCTGCCTGTTCCCGAACTCCACCTACTCCTCATCCTGCCTTTAGGGTACAAAAAATAGTAATCGGGGCCTAGTCTGGGTCTGTACGTGTGAGATAGATACACCTTTTGATATCATATTTTCTATTTTGCTATTCAATCTACACCCTTGGGGTAAAAAGAATTCAATTGCGGCATAGTCTGTATCGGTACGTGTGAGATACACCTTTCCAATTTTTGGGGCGCATCTTCCACCACCGAGGATTGTAGGGTGTTTCAGTTTGCCTCCTGCCTGTTCCGAACTCCTCCTACTCCTCATTGTGCCTTTAGGGTACAAAAAATAGTAATCGGGGAATAGTCTGAGTCTGTACGTGTGAGATAGATACACCTTTTGATATCATATTTTCTATTCCGCTATTCAATCTACACCCTTGGGGTAAAAAGAATTAAATTGCGGCATAGTCTGTATCGGTACGTGTGAGATACACCTTTCCAATTTTTGGGGCGCATCTTCCACCGCCGAGGATTGCAGGGTGCTTCAGTTTGCCTCCTGCCTGTTCCGAACTCCTCCTACTCCTCATCCTGCCTTTAGGGTACAAAAAATAGTAATCGGGGCCTAGTCTGGGTCTGTACGTGTGAGATAGATGCACCATTTGATATCATATTTTCTATTCTGCTATTCAATCTACACCCTTGGGGTAAAAAGAATTAAATTGCGGCATAGTCTGTATCGGTACGTGTGAGATACACCTTTCCAATTTTTGGGGCGCATCTTCCACCGCCGAGGATTGCAGGGTGCTTCAGTTTGCCTCCTGCCTGTTCCGAACTCCTCCTACTCCTCATCCTGCCTTTAGGGTACAAAAAATAGTAATCGGGGCCTAGTCTGGGTCTGTACGTGTGAGATAGATACACCTTTTGATATCATATTTTCTATTCCGCTATTCAATCTACACCCTTGGGGTAAAAAGAATTAAATTGCGGCATAGTCTGTATCTGTACGTGTGAGATACACCTTTCCAATTTTTTGGGCGCATCTTACACCACCGAGGATTGTAGGGTGTTTCAGTTTGCCTCCTGCCTGTTCTGAACTCCTCCTACTCCTCATTCTGCCTTTAGGGTACAAAAAATAGTAATCGGGGCCTAGTCTGAGTCTGTACGTGTGAGATAGATACACCTTTTGATATCATATTTTCTATTCCGCTATTCAATCTACACCCTTGGGGTAAAAAGAATTAAATTGCGGCATAGCCTGTATCGGTACGTGTGAGATACACCTTTCCAATTTTTTGGGCACATCTTACACTGCCGAGGATTGCAGGGTGTTTCAGTTTGCCTCCTGTCTGTTCCGAACTCCTCCTACTCCTCATCCTGCCTTTAGGGTACAAAAAATAGTAATCGGGGCCTAGTCTGGGTCTGTACGTGTGAGATAGATACACCTTTTGATATCATATTTTCTATTCCGCTATTCAATCTACACCCTTGGGGTAAAAAGAATTAAATTGCGGCATAGTCTGTATCGGTACGTGTGAGATACACCTTTCCAATTTTTTGGGCACATCTTACACCGCCAAGGATTGCAGGGTGTTTCAGTTTGCCTCCTGCCTGTTCCGAACTCCTTCTACTCCTCATTCTGCCTTTAGGGTACAAAAAATAGTAATCGGGGCCTAGTCTGAGTCTGTACGTGTGAGACAGATACACCTTTTGATATCATATTTTCTATTCCGCTATTCAATCTACACCCTTGGGGTAAAAATAATTAAATTGCGGCATAGTCTGTATCGGTACGTGTGAGATACACCTTTCCAATTTTTTGGGCGCATCTTACACCACCGAGGATTGCAGGGTGTTTCAGTTTGCCTCCTACCTGTTCCGAACTCCTCCTCCTCCTCATCCTGCCTTTAGGGTACAAAAAATAGTAATCGGGGCCTAGTCTGGGTCTGTACGTGTGAGATAGATACACCTTTTGATATCATATTTTCTATTCTGCTATTCAATCTACACCCTTGGGGTAAAAATAATTAAATTGCGGCATAGTCTGTATCGGTACGTGTGAGATACACCTTTCCAATTTTTTGGGCGCATCTTACACCACCGAGGATTGCAGGGTGTTTCAGTTTGCCTCCTGCCTGTTCCGAACTCCTCCTACTCCTCATTCTGCCTTTAGGGTACAAAAAATAGTAATCGGGGCCTAGTCTGAGTCTGTACGTGTGAGATAGATACACCTTTTGATATCATATTTTCTATTCCGCTATTCAATCTACACCCTTGGGGTAAAAATAATTAAATTGCGGCATAGTCTGTATCGGTACGTGTGAGATACACCTTTCCAATTTTTTGGGCGCATCTTACACCACCGAGGATTGCAGGGTGTTTCAGTTTGCCTCCTGCCTGTTCCGAACTCCTCCTCCTCCTCATCCTGCCTTTAGGGTACAAAAAATAGTAATCGGGGCCTAGTCTGGGTCTGTACGTGTGAGATAGATACACCTTTTGATATCATATTTTCTATTTTGCTATTCAATCTACACCCTTGGGGTAAAAAGAATTAAATTGCGGCATAGTCTGTATCGGTACGTGTGAGATACACCTTTCCAATTTTTGGGGCGCATCTTCCACAGCCGAGGATTGCAGGGTGTTTCAGTTTGCCTCCTGCCTGTTCCGAACTCCTCCTACTCCTCATTCTGCCTTCAGGGTACAAAAAATAGTAATCGGGGCCTAGTCTGAGTCTGTACGTGTGAGATAGATACACCTTTTGATATCATATTTTCTATTCCGCTATTCAATCTACACCTTTGGGGTAAAAATAATTAAATTGCGGCATAGTCTGTATCGATACGTGTGAGATACACCTTTCCAATTTTTGGGACGCATCTTCCACCGCCGAGGATTGCAGGGTGCTTCAGTTTGCCTCCTGCCTGTTCCGAACTCCTCCTACTCCTCATCCTGCCTTTAGGGTCCAACAAATAGTAATCGGGGCCTAGTCTGGGTCTGTACGTGTGAGATAGATACACCTTTTGATATCATATTTTCTATTCCGCTATTCAATCTCTACCCTTCTGGTAAAAAGAATTAAATTGCGGCATAGTCTGTATCGGTACGTGTGAGATACACCTTTCCAATTTTTTGGGCGCATCTTACACCACCGAGGATTGTAGGGTGTTTCAGTTTGCCTCCTGCCTGTTCCAAACTCCTCCTACTCCTCATTGTGCCTTTAGGGTACAAAAAATAGTAATCGGGGCCTAGTCTGAGTCTGTACGTGTGAGATAGATACACCTTTTGATATCATATTTTCTATTCCGCTATTCAATCTACACCCTTGGGGTAAAAAGAATTAAATTGCGGCATAGTCTGTATCGGTACGTGTGAGATACACCTTTTCAATTTTTTGGGCACATCTTACACTGACGAGGATTGCAGGGTGTTTCAGTTTGCCTCCTGCCTGTTCCGAACTCCTCCTACTCCTCATCCTGCCTTTAGGGTACAAAAAATAGTAATCGGGGCCTAGTCTGGGTCTGTACGTGTGAGATAGATACACCTTTTGATATCATATTTTCTATTCCGCTATTCAATCTACACCCTTGGGGTAAAAATAATTAAATTGCGGCATAGACTGTATCAGTACGTGTGAGATACACCTTTTCAATTTTTGGGGCGCATCTTCCACCGCCGAGGATTGCAGGGTGCTTCAGTTTGCCTCCTGCCTGTCTTGAACTCCTCCTACTCCTCATCCTACCTTTAGGGTACAAAAAATAGTAATCGGGGCCTAGTCTGGGTCTGTACGTGTGAGATAGATACACCTTTTGATATCATATTTTCTATTCTGCTATTCAATCTACACCCTTGGGGTAAAAAGAATTAAATTGCGGCATAGTCTGTGTCGGTACGTGTGAGATACACCTTTCCAATTTTTGGGGCGCATCTTCCACCGCCCAGGATTGCAGGATGCTTCAGTTTGCCTCCTGCCTGTTCCGAACTCCTCCTACTCCTCATCCTGCCTTTAGGGTACAAAAAATAGTAATCGGGGCCTAGTCTGGGTCTGAACGTGTGAGATAGATACACCTTTTGATATCATATTTTCTATTCCGCTATTCAATCTACACCCTTGGGGTAAAAAGAATTAAATTGCGGCATAGTCTGTATCTGTACGTGTGAGATACACCTTTCCAATTTTTTGGGCGCATCTTACACCACCGAGGATTGTAGGGTGTTTCAGTTTGCCTCCTGCCTGTTCCGAACTCCTCCTACTCCTCATTCTGCCTTTAGGGTACAAAAAATAGTAATCTGGGCCTAGTCTGAGTCTGTACGTGTGAGATAGATACACCTTTTGATATCATATTTTCTATTCCGCTATTCAATCTACACCCTTGGGGTAAAAATAATTAAATTGCGGCATAGTCTGTATCGGTACGTGTGAGATACGCCTTTCCAATTTTTTGGGCGCATCTTACACCACCGAGGATTGCAGGGTGTTTCAGTTTGCCTCCTGCCTGTTCCGAACTCCTCCTCCTCCTCATCCTGCCTTTAGGGTACAAAAAATAGTAATCGGGGCCTAGTCTGGGGCTGTACGTGTGAGATAGATACACCTTTTGATATCATATTTTCTATTCTGCTATTCAATCTACACCCTTGGGGTAAAAAGAATTCAATTGCGGCATAGTCTGTATCGGTACGTGTGAGATACACCTTTCCAATTTTTGGGGCGCATCTTCCACCGCCGAGGATTGCAGGGTGCTTCAGTTTGCCTCCTGCCTGTTCCGAACTCCTCCTACTCCTCATCCTGCCTTTAGGGTACAAAAAATAGTAATCGGGGCCTAGTCTGGGTCTGTACCTGTGAGATAGATACACCTTTTGATATCATATTTTCTATTCCGCTATTCAATCTCTACCCTTGGGGTAAAAAGAATTAAATTGCGGCATAGTCTGTATCGGTACGTGTGAGATACACCTTTCCAATTTTTTGGGCGCATCTTACACCACCGAGGATTGTAGGGTGTTTCAGTTTGCCTCCTGCCTGTTCCGAACTCCTCCTACTCCTCATTGTGCCTTTAGGGTACAAAAAATAGTAATCGGGGCCTAGTCTGAGTCTGTACGTGTGAGATAGATACACCTTTTGATATCATATTTTCTATTCCGCTATTCAATCTACACCCTTGGGGTAAAAAGAATTAAATTGCGGCATAGTCTGTATCGGTACGTGTGAGATACACCTTTTCAATTTTTTGGGCACATCTTACACTGACGAGGATTGCAGGGTGTTTCAGTTTGCCTCCTGCCTGTTCCGAACTCCTCCTACTCCTCATCCTGCCTTTAGGGTACAAAACATAGTAATCGGGGCCTAGTCTGGGTCTGTACGTGTGAGATAGATACACCTTTTGATGTCATATTTTCTATTCCGCTATTCAATCTCTACCCTTGGGGTAAAAAGAATTAAATTGCGGCATAGTCTGTATCGGTACGTGTGAGATACACCTTTCCAATTTTTCGGGCGCATCTTACACCGCCGAGGATTGCAGGGTGTTTCAGTTTGCCTCCTGCATGTTCCGAACTCCTCCTCCTCCTCATCCTGCCTTTAGGGTACAAAAAATAGTAATCGAGGCCTAGTCTGGGTCTGTACGTGTGAGATAGATACACCTTTTGATATCATATTTTCTATTCTGCTATTCAATCTACTCCCTTGGGGTAAAAAGAATTAAATTGCGGCATAATCTGTATCGGTACGTGTGAGATACACCTTTCCAATTTTTGGGGCGCATCTTCCACCGCCGAGGATTGCAGGGTGTTTCAGTTTGCCTCCTGCCTGTTCCGAACTCCTCCTACTCCTCATTCTGCCTTTAGGGTACAAAAAATAGTAATCGGGGCCTAGTCTGAGTCTGTACGTGTGAGATAGATACACCTTTTGATATCATATTTTCTATTCCGCTATTCAATCTACACCCTTGGGGTAAAAATAATTAAATTGCGGCATAGTCTGTATCGGTACGTGTGAGATACACCTTTCCAATTTTTTGGGCTCATCTTACACCACCGAGGATTGCAGGGTGTTTCAGTTTGCCTCCTGCCTGTTCCGAACTCCTCCTCCTCCTCATCCTGCCTTTAGGGTACAAAAAATAGTAATCGGGGCCTAGTCTGGGTCTGTACGTGTGAGATAGATACACCTTTTGATATCATATTTTCTTTTCTGCTATTCAATCTACACCCTTGGGGTAAAAAGAATTAAATTGCGGCATAGTCTGTATCGGTACGTGTGAGATACACCTTTCCAATTTTTGGGGCGCATCTTCCACCTTCGAGGATTGCAGGGTGTTTCAGTTTGCCTCCTGCCTGTTCCGAACTCCTCCTACTCCTCATTCTGCCTTTAGGGTACAAAAAATAGTAATCGGGGCCTAGTCTGAGTCTGTACGTGTGAGATAGATACACCTTTTGATATCATATTTTCTATTCCGCTATTCAATCTACACCCTTGGGGTAAAAATAATTAAATTGCGGCATAGTCTGTATCGGTACGTGTGAGATACACCTTTCCAATTTTTTGGGCGCATCTTACACCACCGAGGATTGCAGGGTGTTTCAGTTTGCCTCCTGCCTGTTCCGAACTCCTCCTACTCCTCATCCTGCCTTTAGGGTACAAAAAATAGTAATCGGGGCCTAGTCTGAGTCTGTACGTGTGAGATAGATACACCTTTTGATATCATATTTTCTATTCCGCTATTCAATCTACACCCTTGGGGTAAAAATAATTAAATTGCGGCATAGTCTGTATCGGTACGTGTGAGATACACCTTTTCAATTTTTTGGGCACATCTTACACTGACGAGGATTGCAGGGTGTTTCAGTTTGCCTCCTGCCTGTTCCGAACTCCTCCTACTCCTCATCCTGCCTTTAGGGTACAAAACATAGTAATCGGGGCCTAGTCTGGGTCTGTACGTGTGAGATAGATACACCTTTTGATGTCATATTTTCTATTCCGCTATTCAATCTCTACCCTTGGGGTAAAAAGAATTAAATTGCGGCATAGTCTGTATCGGTACGTGTGAGATACACCTTTCCAATTTTTTAGGCGCATCTTACACCGCCGAGGATTGCAGGGTGTTTCAGTTTGCCTCCTGCATGTTCCGAACTCCTCCTCCTCCTCATCCTGCCTTTAGGGTACAAAAAATAGTAATCGGGGCCTAGTCTGGGTCTGTACGTGTGAGATAGATACACCTTTTGATATCATATTTTCTATTCTGCTATTCAATCTACTCCCTTGGGGTAAAAAGAATTAAATTGCGGCATAATCTGTATCGGTACGTGTGAGATACACCTTTCCAATTTTTGGGGCGCATCTTCCACCGCCGAGGATTGCAGGGTGTTTCAGTTTGCCTCCTGCCTGTTCCGAACTCCTCCTACTCCTCATTCTGCCTTTAGGGTACAAAAAATAGTAATCGGGGCCTAGTCTGAGTCTGTACGTGTGAGATAGATACACCTTTTGATATCATATTTTCTATTCCGCTATTCAATCTACACCCTTGGGGTAAAAATAATTAAATTGCGGCATAGTCTGTATCGGTACGTGTGAGATACACCTTTCCAATTTTTTGGGCTCATCTTACACCACCGAGGATTGCAGGGTGTTTCAGTTTGCCTCCTGCCTGTTCCGAACTCCTCCTCCTCCTCATCCTGCCTTTAGGGTACAAAAAATAGTAATCGGGGCCTAGTCTGGGTCTGTACGTGTGAGATAGATACACCTTTTGATATCATATTTTCTTTTCTGCTATTCAATCTACACCCTTGGGGTAAAAAGAATTAAATTGCGGCATAGTCTGTATCGGTACGTGTGAGATACACCTTTCCAATTTTTGGGGCGCATCTTCCACCGCCGAGGATTGCAGGGTGTTTCAGTTTGCCTCCTGCCTGTTCCGAACTCCTCCTACTCCTCATTCTGCCTTTAGGGTACAAAAAATAGTAATCGGGGCCTAGTCTGAGTCTGTACGTGTGAGATAGATACACCTTTTGATATCATATTTTCTATTCCGCTATTCAATCTACACCCTTGGGGTAAAAATAATTAAATTGCGGCATAGTCTGTATCGGTACGTGTGAGATACACCTTTCCAATTTTTTGGGCGCATCTTACACCACCGAGGATTGCAGGGTGTTTCAGTTTGCCTCCTGCCTGTTCCGAACTCCTCCTACTCCTCATCCTGCCTTTAGGGTACAAAAAATAGTAATCAGGGCCTAGTCTGGGTCTGAACGTGTGAGATAGATACACCTTTTGATATCATATTTTCTATTCCGCTATTCAATCTACACCCTTGGGGTAAAAATAATTAAATTGCGGCATAGTCTGTATCTGTACGTGTGAGATACACCTTTCCAATTTTTTGGGCGCATCTTACACCAGCGAGGATTGTAGGGTGTTTCAGTTTGCCTCCTGCCTGTTCCGAACTCCTCCTACTCCTCATTCTGCCTTTAGGGTACAAAAAATAGTAATCGGGGCCTAGTCTGAGTCTGTACGTGTGAGATAGATACACCTTTTGATATCATATTTTCTATTCCGCTATTCAATCTACACCCTTTGGGTAAAAAGAATTAAATTGCGGCATAGTCTGTATCGGTACGTGTGAGATACACCTTTCCAATTTTTTGGGCACATCTTACACTGCCGAGGATTGCAGGGTGTTTCAGTTTGCCTCCTGCCTGTTCCGAACTCCTCCTACTCCTCATCCTGCCTTTAGGGTACAAAAAATAGTAATCGGGGCCTAGTCTGGGTCTGTACGTGTGAGATAGATACACCTTTTGATATCATATTTTCTATTCCGCTATTCAATCTACACCCTTGGGGTAAAAATAATTAAATTGCGGCATAGTCTGTATCGGTTCGTGTGAGATACACCTTTTCAATTTTTGGGGCGCATCTTCCACCGCCGAGGATTGCAGGGTGCTTCAGTTTGCCTCCTGCCTGTTCCGAACTCCTCCTACTCCTCATCCTACCTTTAGGGTACAAAAAATAGAAATCGGGGCCTAGTCTGGGTCTGTACGTGTGAGATAGATACACCTTTTGATATCATATTTTCTATTCCGCTATTCAATCTCTACCCTTGGGGTAAAAATAATTAAATTGCGGCATAGTCTGTATCGGTACGTGTGAGATACACCTTTCCAATTTTTGGGGCGCAACCTTCCACCGCCGAGGATTGCAGGGTGTTTCAGTTTGCCTCCTGCCTGTTCCAAACTCTTCCTACTCCTCATCCTGCCTTGAGGGTACAAAAAATAGTAATCGGGGCCTAGTCTGGGTCTGTACGTGTGAGATAGATACACCTTTTGATATCATATATTCTATTCCGCTATTCAACCTACACCCTTGGGGTAAAAATAATTAAATTGCGGCATAGTCTGTATCGGTACGTGTGAGATACACCTTTCCAATTTTTTGGGGCGCATCTTCCACCGCCGAGGATTTCAGGGTGTTTCAGTTTGCCTCCTGCCTGTTCCGAACTCTTCCTACTCCTCATCCTGCCTTTAGGGTACAAAAAATAGTAATCGGGGCCTAGTCTGGGTCTGTACGTGTGAGATAGATACACCTTTTGACATCATATTTTCTATTCCGCTATTCAATCTACACCCTTGGGGTAAAAAGAATTAAATTGCGGCATAGTCTGTATCGGTATATGTGATATACACCTTTCCAATTTTTGGGACGCATCTTCCACCGCAGAGGATTGCAGGGTGTTTCAGTTTGCCTCCTGCCTGTTCCAAACTCTTCCTACTCCTCATCCTGCCTTTACGGTACAAAAAATAGTAATCGGGGCTTAGTCTGGGTCTGTACGTGTGAGATAGATTCACCTTTTGACATCATATTTTCTATTCCGCTATTCAATCTACACCCTTGGGGTAAAAAGAATTAAATTGCGGCATAGTCTGTATCGGTACGTGTGAGATACACTTTTCCAATTTTTGGGGCGCATCTTCCACCGCCGAGGATTGCAGGGTGCTTCAGTTTGCCTCCTGCCTGTTCCGAACTCCTCCTACTCCTCATCCTGCCTTTAGGGTACAAAAAATAGTAATCGGGGCCTAGTCTGGGTCTGTACGTGTGAGATAGATACACCTTTTGATATCATATTTTCTATTCCGCTATTCAACCTACACCCTTGGGGTAAAAATAATTAAATTGCGGCATAGTCTGTATCGGTACGTGTGAGATACACCTTTCCAATTTTTGGGGCGCATTTTCCACCGCCGAGGATTGCAGGGTGTTTCAGGTTGCCTCCTGCCTGTTCCGAACTCTTCCTACTCCTCATCCTGCCTTTAGGGTACAAAAAATAGTAATCGGGGCCTAGTCTGGGTCTGTACGTGTGAGATAGATACACCTTTTGACATCATATTTTCTATTCCGCTATTCAATCTACACCCTTGGAGTAAAAAGAATTAAATTGCGGCATAGTCTGTATCGGTACGTGTGAGATACACCTTTCCAATTTTTGGGGCGCATCTTCCACCGCCGAGGATTGCAGGGTGCTTCAGTTTGCCTCCTGCCTGTTCCGAACTCTTCCTACTCCTCATCCTGCCTTTAGGGTACAAAAAATAGTAATCGGGGCTTAGTCTGGGTCTGTACGTGTGAGATAGATACACCTTTTGATATCATATTTTCTATTCCGCTATTCAATCTACACCCTTGGGGTAAAAAGAACTGAATTGCGGCATAGTCTGTATCGGTACGTGTGAGATACACCTTTCCAATTTTTTGGGCGCGGCTTACACCACCGAGGATTGCAGGGTGTTTCAGTTTGCCTCCTGCCTGTTCCGAACTCCTCCTCCTCCTGCCTTTAGGGTACAAAAATAGTAATCGGGGCCTAGTCTGGGTCTGTTCGTGTGAGATAGATACACCTTTTGATATCATATTTTCTATTCTGCTATTCAATCTACACCCTTGGGGTAAAAAGAATTAAATTGCGGCATAGTCTGTATCGGTACGTGTGAGATACACCTTTCCAATTTTTGGGACGCATCTTCCACCGCCGAGGATTGCAGGGTGTTTCAGTTTGCCTCCTGCCTATTCCGAACTCTTCCTACTCCTCATCCTGCCTTTACGGTACAAAAAATAGTAATCGGGGCTTAGTCTGGGTCTGTACGTGTGAGATTGATACACCTTTTGATATCATATTTTCTATTCCGCTATTCAACCTACACCCTTGGGGTAAAAATAATTAAATTGCGGCATAGTCTGTATCGGTACGTGTGAGATACACCTTTCCAATTTTTGGGGCGCATCTTCCACCGCCGAGGATTGCAGGGTGTTTCAGTTTGCCTCCTGCCTGTTCCGAACTCTTCCTACTCCTCATCCTGCCTTTAGGGTACAAAAAATAGTAATCGGGGCCTAGCCTGGGTCTGTACGTGTGAGATAGATACACCTTTTGACATCATATTTTCTATTCCGCTATTCAATCTACACCCTTGGAGTAAAAAGAATTAAATTGCGGCATAGTCTGTATCGGTACGTGTGAGATACACCTTTCCAATTTTTGGGGCGCATCTTCCACCGCCGAGGATTGCAGGGTGCTTCAGTTTGCCTCCTGCCTGTTCCGAACTCTTCCTACTCCTCATCCTGCCTTTAGGGTACAAAAAATAGTAATCGGGGCTTAGTCTGGGTCTGTACGTGTGAGATAGATACACCTTTTGATATCATATTTTCGATTCCGCTATTCAATCTACACCCTTGGGGTAAAAAGAACTGAATTGCGGCATAGTCTGTATCGGTACGTGTGAGATACACCTTTCCAATTTTTTGGGCGCGGCTTACACCACCGAGGATTGCAGGGTGTTTCAGTTTGCCTCCTGCCTGTTCCGAACTCCTCCTCCTCCTGCCTTTAGGGTACAAAAATAGTAATCGGGGCCTAGTCTGGGTCTGTTCGTGTGAGATAGATACACCTTTTGATATCATATTTTCTATTCTGCTATTCAATCTACACCCTTGGGGTAAAAAGAATTAAATTGCGGCATAGTCTGTATCGGTACGTGTGAGATACACCTTTCCAATTTTTGGGGCGCATCTTCCACCGCCGAGGATTGCAGGGTGTTTCAGTTTGCCTCCTGCCTGTTCCGAACTCCTCCTCCTCCTGCCTTTAGGGTACAAAAATAGTAATCGGGGCCTAGTCTGGGTCTGTTCGTGTGAGATAGATACACCTTTTGATATCATATTTTCTATTCTGCTATTCAATCTACACCCTTGGGGTAAAAAGAATTAAATTGCGGCATAGTCTGTATCGGTACGTGTGAGATACACCTTTCCAATTTTTGGGGCGCATCTTCCACCGCCGAGGATTGCAGGGTGTTTCAGTTTGCCTCCTGCCTGTTCCGAACTCCTCCTACTCCTCATTCTGCCTTTAGGGTACAAAAAATAGTAATCGGGGCCTAGTCTGAGTCTGTACGTGTGAGATAGATACACCTTTTGATATCATATTTTCTATTCCGCTATTCAATCTACACCCTTGGGGTAAAAATAATTAAATTGCGGCATAGTCTGTATCGGTACGTGTGAGATACACCTTTCCAATTTTTTGGGCGCATCTTACACCACCGAGGATTGCAGGGTGTTTCAGTTTGCCTCCTGCCTGTTCCGAACTCCTCCTACTCCTCATCCTGCCTTTAGGGTACAAAAAATAGTAATCAGGGCCTAGTCTGGGTCTGAACGTGTGAGA
Organism: Pelophylax lessonae; assembly: GCF_965119305.1. NCBI lineage: Eukaryota > Metazoa > Chordata > Amphibia > Anura > Ranidae > Pelophylax > Pelophylax lessonae. Next base: position 608,224,384 of record NC_138769.1, read on the forward strand.
TAGATACACCTTTTGATATCATATTTTCTATTCCGCTATTCAATCTACACCCTTGGGGTAAAAAGAATTAAATTGCGGCATAGTCTGTATCTGTACGTGTGAGATACACCTTTCCAATTTTTTGGGCGCATCTTACACCAGCGAGGATTGTAGGGTGTTTCAGTTTGCCTCCTGCCTGTTCCGAACTCCTCCTACTCCTCATTCTGCCTTTAGGGTACAAAAAATAGTAATCGGGGCCTAGTCTGAGTCTGTACGTGTGAGATAGATACACCTTTTGATATCATATTTTCTATTCCGCTATTCAATCTACACCCTTTGGGTAAAAAGAATTAAATTGCGGCATAGTCTGTATCGGTACGTGTGAGATACACCTTTCCAATTTTTTGGGCACATCTTACACTGCCGAGGATTGCAGGGTGTTTCAGTTTGCCTCCTGCCTGTTCCGAACTCCTCCTACTCCTCATCCTGCCTTTAGGGTACAAAAAATAGTAATCGGGGCCTAGTCTGGGTCTGTACGTGTGAGATAGATACACCTTTTGATATCATATTTTCTATTCCGCTATTCAATCTACACCCTTGGGGTAAAAATAATTAAATTGCGGCATAGTCTGTATCGGTACGTGTGAGATACACCTTTTCAATTTTTGGGGCGCATCTTCCACCGCCGAGGATTGCAGGGTGCTTCAGTTTGCCTCCTGCCTGTTCCGAACTCCTCCTACTCCTCATCCTACCTTTAGGGTACAAAAAATAGAAATCGGGGCCTAGTCTGGGTCTGTACGTGTGAGATAGATACACCTTTTGATATCATATTTTCTATTCCGCTATTCAATCTCTACCCTTGGGGTAAAAATAATTAAATTGCGGCATAGTCTGTATCGGTACGTGTGAGATACACCTTTCCAATTTTTGGGGCGCAACCTTCAACCGCCGAGGATTGCAGGGTGTTTCAGTTTGCCTCCTGCCTGTTCCAAACTCTTCCTACTCCTCATCCTGCCTTGAGGGTACAAAAAATAGTAATCGGGGCCTAGTCTGGGTCTGTACGTGTGAGATAGATACACCTTTTGATATCATATATTCTATTCCGCTATTCAACCTACACCCTTGGGGTAAAAATAATTAAATTGCGGCATAGTCTGTATCGGTACGTGTGAGATACACCTTTCCAGTTTTTTGGGCGCGGCTTACACCACTGAGGATTTCAGGGTGTTTCAGTTTGCCTCCTGCCTGTTCCGAACTCCTCCTCCTCCTGCCTTTAGGGTACAAAAATAGTAATCGGGGCCTAGTCTGGGTCTGCTCGTGTGAGATAGATACACCTTTTGATATCATATTTTCTATTCTGCTATTCAATCTACACCCTTGGGGTAAAAAGAATTAAATTGCGGCATAGTCTGTATCGGTACGTGTGAGATACACCTTTCCAATTTTTGGGGCGCATCTTCCACCGCCGAGGATTGCAGGGTGTTTCAGTTTGCCTCCTGCCTGTTCCGAACTCCTCCTACTCCTCATCCTGCCTTTAGGGTACAAAAAATAGTAATCGGGGCCTAGTCTGAGTCTGTACGTGTGAGATAGATACACCTTTTGATATCATATTTTCTATTCCGCTATTCAATCTACACCCTTGGGGTAAAAAGAACTAAATTGCGGCATAGTCTGTATCGGTACGTGTGAGATACACCTTTCCAATTTTTTGGGCGCATCTTACACCACCGAGGATTGCAGGGTGTTTCAGTTTGCCTCCTGCCTGTTCTGAACTCCTCCCCCTCCTCATCCTGCCTTTAGGGTACAAAAAATAGTAATCGGGGCCTAGTCTGGGTCTGTTCGTGTGAGATAGATACACCTTTTGATATCATATTTTCTATTCTGCTATTCAATCTACACCCTTGGGGTAAAAAGAATTAAATTGCGGCACAGTCTGTATCGGTACGTGTGAGATACACCTTTCCAATTTTTGGGGCGCATCTTCCACTGCTGAGGATTGCAGGGTGCTTCAGTTTGCCTCCTGCCTGTTCCGAACTCCTCCTACTCCTCATCCTGCCTTTAGGGTACAAAAAATAGTAATCGGGGCCTAGTCTGGGTCTGTACGTGTGAGATAGATACACCTTTTGATATCATATTTTCTATTCCGCTATTCAATCTACACCCTTGGGGTAAAAAGAATTAAATTGCGGCATAGTCTGTATCGGTACATGTGAGATACACCTTTCCAATTTTTGGGGCGCATCTTCCACCGCTGAGGATTGCAGGGTGCTTCAGTTTGCCTCCTGCCTGTTCCGAACTCCTCCTACTCCTCATCCTGCCGTTAGGGTACAAAAAATAGTAATCGGGGCCTAGTCTGAGTCTGTACGTGTGAGATAGATACACCTTTTGATATCATATTTTCTATTCCGCTATTCAATCTACACCCTTGGGGTAAAAAGAATTAAATTGCGGCATAGTCTGTATCGGTACGTGTGAGATACACCTTTCCAATTTTTTGGGCACATCTTACACTGCCGAGGATTGCAGTGTGTTTCAGTTTGCCTCCTGCCTGTTCCGAACTCCTCCTACTCCTCATCCTGCCTTTAGGGTACAAAAAATAGTAATCGGGGCTTAGTCTGGGTCTGTACGTGTGAGATAGATTCACCTTTTGACATCATATTTTCTATTCCGCTATTCAATCTACACCCTTGGGGTAAAAAGAATTAAATTGCGGCATAGTCTGTATCGGTACGTGTGAGATACACCTTTCCAATTTTTGGGGCGCATCTTCCACCGCCGAGGATTGCAGGGTGCTTCAGTTTGCCTCCTGCCTGTTCCGAACTCTTCCTACTCCTCATCCTGCCTTTAGGGTACAAAAAATAGTAATCGGGGCTTAGTCTGGGTCTGTTTGTGTGAGATAGATACACCTTTTGATATCATATTTTCTATTCCGCTATTCAATCTACACCCTTGGGGTAAAAAGAACTGAATTGCGGCATAGTCTGTATCGGTACGTGTGAGATACACCTTTCCAATTTTTTGGGTGCAGCTTACACCACCGAGGATTGCAGGGTGTTTCAGTTTGCCTCCTGCCTGTTCCGAACTCCTCCTCCTCCTGCCTTTAGGGTACAAAAAATAGTAATCGGGGCCTAGTCTGGGTCTGTTCGTGTGAGATAGATACACCTTTTGATATCATATTTTCTATTCTGCTATTCAATCTACACCCTTGGGGTAAAAAGAATTAAATTGCGGCATAGTCTGTATCGGTACGTGTGAGATACACCTTTCCAATTTTTGGGGCGCATCTACCACCGCCGAGGATTGCAGGGTGTTTCAGTTTGCCTCCTGCCTGTTCCGAACTCCTCCTACTCCTCATCCTGCCTTTAGGGTACAAAAAATAGTAATCGGGGCCTAGTCTGAGTCTGTACGTGTGAGATAGATACACCTTTTGATATCATATTTTCTATTCCGCTATTCAATCTACACCCTTGGGGTAAAAAGAACTAAATTGCGGCATAGTCTGTATCGGTACGTGTGAGATACACCTTTCCAATTTTTTGGGCGCATCTTACACCACCGAGGATTGCAGGGTGTTTCAGTTTGCCTCCTGCCTGTTCCGAACTCCTCCTTCTCCTCATCCTGCCTTTAGGGTACAAAAAATAGTAATCGGGGCCTAGTCTGGGTCTGTTCGTGTGAGATAGATACACCTTTTGATATCATATTTTCTATTCTGCTATTCAATCTACACCCTTGGGGTAAAAAGAATTAAATTGCGGCATAGTCTGTATCGGTACGTGTGAGATACACCTTTCCAATTTTTGGGGCGCAACCTTCAACCGCCGAGGATTGCAGGGTGTTTCAGTTTGCCTCCTGCCTGTTCCAAACTCTTCCTACTCCTCATCCTGCCTTGAGGGTACAAAAAATAGTAATCGGGGCCTAGTCTGGGTCTGTACGTGTGAGATAGATACACCTTTTGATATCATATATTCTATTCCGCTATTCAACCTACACCCTTGGGGTAAAAATAATTAAATTGCGGCATAGTCTGTATCGGTACGTGTGAGATACACCTTTCCAGTTTTTTGGGCGCGGCTTACACCACCGAGGATTGCAGGGTGTTTCAGTTTGCCTCCTGCCTGTTCCGAACTCCTCCTCCTCCTGCCTTTAGGGTACAAAAATAGTAATCGGGGCCTAGTCTGGGTCTGCTCGTGTGAGATAGATACACCTTTTGATATCATATTTTCTATTCTGCTATTCAATCTACACCCTTGGGGTAAAAAGAATTAAATTGCGGCATAGTCTGTATCGGTACGTGTGAGATACACCTTTCCAATTTTTGGGGCGCATCTTCCACCGCCGAGGATTGCAGGGTGTTTCAGTTTGCCTCCTGCCTGTTCCGAACTCCTCCTACTCCTCATCCTGCCTTTAGGGTACAAAAAATAGTAATCGGGGCCTAGTCTGAGTCTGTACGTGTGAGATAGATACACCTTTTGATATCATATTTTCTATTCCGCTATTCAATCTACACCCTTGGGGTAAAAAGAACTAAATTGCGGCATAGTCTGTATCGGTACGTGTGAGATACACCTTTCCAATTTTTTGGGCGCATCTTACACCACCGAGGATTGCAGGGTGTTTCAGTTTGCCTCCTGCCTGTTCCGAACTCCTCCTCCTCCTCATCCTGCCTTTAGGGTACAAAAAATAGTAATCGGGGCCTAGTCTGGGTCTGTTCGTGTGAGATAGATACACCTTTTGATATCATATTTTCTATTCTGCTATTCAATCTACACCCTTGGGGTAAAAAGAATTAAATTGCGGCATAGTCTGTATCGGTACGTGTGAGATACACCTTTCCAATTTTTGGGGCGCATCTACCACCGCCGAGGATTGCAGGGTGTTTCAGTTTGCCTCCTGCCTGTTCCGAACTCCTCCTACTCCTCATCCTGCCTTTAGGGTACAAAAAATAGTAATCGGGGCCTAGTCTGAGTCTGTACGTGTGAGATAGATACACCTTTTGATATCATATTTTCTATTCCGCTATTCAATCTACACCCTTGGGGTAAAAAGAACTAAATTGCGGCATAGTCTGTATCGGTACGTGTGAGATACACCTTTCCAATTTTTTGGGCGCATCTTACACCACCGAGGATTGCAGGGTGTTTCAGTTTGCCTCCTGCCTGTTCCGAACTCCTCCTCCTCCTCATCCTGCCTTTAGGGTACAAAAAATAGTAATCGGGGCCTAGTCTGGGTCTGTTCGTGTGAGATAGATACACCTTTTGATATCATATTTTCTATTCTGCTATTCAATCTACACCCTTGGGGTAAAAATAATTAAATTGCGGCATAGTCTGTATCGGTACGTGTGAGATACACCTTTCCAATTTTTGGGGCGCATCTTCCACCGCTGAGGATTGCAGGGTGCTTCAGTTTGCCTCCTGCCTGTTCCGAACTCCTCCTACTCCTCATCCTGCCTTTAGGGTACAAAAAATAGTAATCGGGGCCTAGTCTGGGTCTGTACGTGTGAGATAGATACACCTTTTGATATCATATTTTCTATTCCGCTATTCAATCTACACCCTTGGGGTAAAAAGAATTAAATTGCGGCATAGTCTGTATCGGTACGTGTGAGATACACCTTTCCAATTTTTTGGGCGCATCTTACACCACCGAGCATTGTAGGGTGTTTCAGTTTGCCTCCTGCCTGTTCCGAACTCCTCCTACTCCTCATTCTGCCTTTAGGGTACAAAAAATAGTAATCGGGGCCTAGTCTGAGTCTGTACGTGTGAGATAGATACACCTTTTGATATCATATTTTCTATTCCTCTATTCAATCTACACCCTTGGGGTAAAAAGAATTAAATTGCGGCATAGTCTGTATCGGTACGTGTGAGATACACCTTTCCAATTTTTTGGGCACATCTTACACTGCCGAGGATTGCAGGGTGCTTCAGTTTGCCTCCTGCCTGTTCCGAACTCCTCCTACTCCTCATCCTGCCTTTAGGGTACAAAAAATAGTAATCGGGGCCTAGTCTGGGTCTGTACGTGTGAGATAGATACACCTTTTGATATCATATTTTCTATTCCGCTATTCAATCTACACCCTTGGGGTAAAAATAATTAAATTGCGGCATAGTCTGTATCGGTACGTGCGAGATACACCTTTTCAATTTTTGGGGCGCATTTTCCACCGCCGAGGATTGCAGGGTGCTTCAGTTTGCCTCCTGCCTGTTCCGAACTCCTCCTACTCCTCATCCTACCTTTAGGGTACAAAAAATAGTAATCGGGGCCTAGTCTGGGTCTGTACGTGTGAGATAGATACACCTTTTGATATCATATTTTCTATTCCGCTATTCAATCTCTACCCTTGGGGTAAAAATAATTAAATTGCGGCATAGTCTGTATCGGTACGTGTGAGATACACCTGTCCAATTTTTGGGGCGCAACCTTCCACCGCCGAGGATTGCAGGGTGTTTCAGTTTGCCTCCTGCCTGTTCCAAACTCTTCCTACTCCTCATCCTGCCTTTAGGGTACAAAAAATAGTAATCGGGGCCTAGTCTGGGTCTGTACGTGTGAGATAGATACACCTTTTGATATCATATTTTCTATTCCGCTATTCAATCTACACCCTTGGGGTAAAAAGAATTAAATTGCGGCATAGTCTGTATCGGTACGTGTGAGATACACCTTTCCAATTTTTGAGGCGCATCTTCTACCGCAGAGGATTGCAGGGTGCTTCAGTTTGCCTCCTGTTCCGAACTCCTCCTACTCCTCATCCTCATCCTGCCTTTAGGGTACAAAAAATTGTAATCGGGGCCTAGTCTGTGTTTGTACGTGTGAGATACACCGTTTTATAAATTTTTTTCTATTCCGCTATTCAATATACACCCTTTTTGAGTGTAAAAAATTAAATTACGGCATAGTCTGTATCGGTGCGTGTGAGATACACCTTTTTAAATTTGTTTGGCGCATCTCCTTCCACCGCCGAGGATTGCAGGGCGCTTCAGTTTGCCTCCTGTTCCAAACTCCTCCTACTCCTCTTCCTCATCCTCATCCTCCCTTTAGGGTACAAAAAATTGTAATCGGGGCCTAGTTTGTGTTTGTACGTGTGAGATACACCGTTTTATACATTTTTTTCTATTCCGCTATTCAATATACACTCTTTTGGAGTGTAAAAAATTAAATTACGGCATAATCTGTATCGGTACGTGTGAGATACACCTTTTATATTTGTTTGGCGCATCTCCTTCCACCGCCAAGGATTGCAGGGCGCTTCAGTTTGACTCCTCTTCCGAACTCCTCCTACTCCTCTTCCTCATCCTTCCTTTAGGGTACAAAAAATTGTAATCGGGGCCTAGTCTGTGTTTGTACGTGTGAGATACACAGTTTTATATCCTTTTTTCTATTCCGCTATTCAATATACACCCTTTTGGGGTGAAAAAAACTTAAATTGCGGCATACTTTGCATATTTGACTGTGAGATACACCCGTTGTATTTGTATACTGTTTTTCTATTCCGCTATTTAATAAACACCCTTTTGGGGTAAAAAAAATTAAATTGTGGCATAGTTTGCATATTTGACTGTGAGATACACCCGTGCGATACTGTTGTTGTTTTGTTCCGCTATTTAATAAACACCTTTCTAGGGCAAGATCATAAATTACAGAAATATGAGGAGACCATCAAATAGGGGCTGTGGCCTGGGTCGTGGTGCTGCTGGTAGAGCTCCTGTTGCAAGGAGAGGACGTGGTCAATCTGTGCCAGCTACACGCACAAGTGAAACACCTTCCTCAAGTGTGAGTAGGCGACAGAACCTGCAGCAGTATTTGGTAGGGCATCATGCGCATCTAGAAGTGATGAGGCCAGAACAAGTAGAGGCGATAGTAGATTGGGTTGCTGCTGACAGTTCCTCCAGTTCCTTCACATTGTCTCCCACCCAGTCTACTGCAGAAAGGTCAGAGTTGGCACCTGCAGCCGATGTCCAACCATCTTTCACCTCACCCCCTTGCAAATCAGACAAGCAGTCTGAGCCCCAAGCCATACAGCAGTCTCTTCTTCTTTTTGATGACTCTGTCAGCAGGGTTTCCCAGGGCCATCCACCTAGCCCTGCCCCAGAAGTGGAAGAGATTGAGTGCAGCGATGCCCAACCACTTATTTCTCAAGATGAGTACATGGAAGGACCATCGCAGCACGTCTCCGATGATGACGAAACGCAGGTGCCAACTTCTGCGGCGCTCAGAATTGTGGAGACCGACAAGGAGGGCAGGGGTGAAGACTGGGTGGAAGATGATGTGGAGGATGATGAGGTCCTCGACCCCACATGGAATGAAGGTCATGCAGGTGACCTGAGTAGTTTGGAGGAAGAGGCGGTGGTCGCACAGAGCCACCAGCACAGCAGAAGAGGGAGCAGGGTGCAGAAGCGGAGCGGCCATGCCCTAGACACTACGCCTGCTACTGCCCAACGCAGCAAGGGACCGAGCGCACCAAAGCCAGCTCAAAGGAGTTCTCTAGCGTGGAAGTTCTTCAGAAAATGTGCTCATGACAGGACACGAGTGGTTTGCACCCTGTGCAATCAGAGCCTGAAGCGAGGCATAAACCTTCTCAGCCTGAGCACAACCTGCATGATCAGGCATCTAAGTGCAAAGCACGAGCTGCAGTGGAGTAGACACCTTCAAAACCAAGAAAGGTCTCTGGCTCCTCCTGCTTCCTCTTCTGCTGCAGTCTCGGCCTCTTCATCCACCTCTTTAGATGATCTTCAGTTTTTACAGAAGAAAAAGGAGAAGGACCTCCACTTGAAAGGATGACTAATGAATCGTTTGATGCATGTGTCTTTACAGAGGAAGACGTTCTAAGATTGCTGTCTAAAGTGAAGACAAATAAGTCACAGGGTCCTGATGAGATACACCCAAAATTATTAAAAGAGCTTAGTGGTGAGCTGGCAAAACCATTAACAGATTTATTTAACCAATCATTAGTAACAGGAGTCGTCCCGGAAGATTGGAAATTGGCAAATGTCGTGCCAATTCACAAGAAAGGTAGTAGGGAGGAATCGAGCAACTATAGACCAGTGAGTCTGACATCAATAGTAGGCAAATTAATGGAAACCCTATTAAAGGATAGGATTGTGGAACATCTTAAATCTCATGGATTGCAAGATGAAAAACAACATGGGTTTACTTCAGGGAGATCATGTCAAACAAATCTGTCAAACAAATCTTATAGATTTTTTTGACTGGGTGACTAAAATAATAGACGGTGGAGGTGCAGTAGACATCGCATATCTAGATTTTAGTAAGGCTTTTGACACTGTCCAACATAGAAGACTTATCAATAAACTGCAGTCATTGAGCATGGACTCCCATATTGTTGAGTGGATTAGGCAGTGGCTGAGTGACAGACAACAGAGGGTTGTAGTCAATGGAGAACATTCAGAACAAGGTCATGTTACCAGTGGGGAACCTCAGGGATCTGTACTGGGACCAATTTTGTTTAATATCTTCATAAGTGATATTGCAAAAGGCCTCGATGGTAAGGTTTGTCTTTTTGCTGATGACACAAAGATATGTAACAGGGTTGATGTTCCTGGAGGGAAACGCCAAATGGAAAAGGATTTAGGAAAACTAGAAGAATGGTCAGAACTCTGGCAACTGAAATTTAATGTGGATAAGTGCAAGATAATGCACCTGGGGCGTAAAAACCCAAGGGCAGAATATAGAATATTTGACACAGTCCTGACCTCAGTATCTGAGGAAAGGGATTTAGGAGTAATTATTTCAGAAGACTTAAAGGTGGGAAGACAATGTAATAGAGCAGCACGAAATGCCAGCAGAATGCTTGGATGTATAGGGAGAGGTATAAGCAGTAGAAAGAGAGAAGTGCTTATGCCGCTGTACAGAAAACTGGTGAGACCTCACTTGGAGTATTGTGCGCAGTACTGGAGGCCATATCTCCAGAGGGATATAGAAACTCTGGAGAGAGTTCAGAGAAGAGCTACTAAACTAGTACATGGATTGCAGGAAAAAACTTACCAGGAAAGTTTAAAGGACCTTAACATGTATAGCTTGGAAGAAAGGAGAGACAGAGGGGATATGATAGAAACTTTTAAATACATAAAGGGAATCAACTCAGTAAAGGAGGAGAGCATATTTAAAAGAAGAAAAACTACCACAAGAGGACACAGTTTTAAATTAGAGGGGCAAAGGTTTAAAAGTAATATGAGGAAGTATTACTTTTCTGAGAGAGTAGTGGATGCATGGAATAACCTTCCTGCAGAAGTGGTAGCTGCAAATACAGTGAAGGAGTTTAAGCATGCATGGGATAGGCATAAGGCCATCCTTCATATAAGATAGGGCCAGGGACTATTCATAGGATTCAGATATATGGGGCAGACTAGATTGGCCAAATGGTTCTTATCTGCCGACACATTCTATGTTTCTATGTTTCTATGATACCGGCACCTGCCACCCCGCAAACAGACGATCTGTCAGCAACACCACCACCTGGGTCACCAACCATCTCCACAATGTCCCGTGGAAGCGTTCAGCTTTCCATCTCCCAAACACTTCAGAGGAAGAGGAAGTACCCCCCTACCCACCCGTGATCCCTGGCCCTGAATGCCAGCATTTCAAAATTCTTGGCCTTTGAAATGCTGTCATTCCGTCTGGTGGAGACGCACAGTTTTAAAAGCTTTATGTCGGTGGCTGTCCCACAGTACGTCGTGCCAAGCCGCCACTGCTTTTCCAGGCAAGCCTGCACAACCAAGTGGGGGAAAAAATCAGGTGTGCACTGCGCAACGCCATCTGTGGCAAGGTCCACCTAACTACCGATACGTGGACCAGTAAGCATGGTCAGGGGCGTTATATCTCCCTAACGGCACACTGGGTAAATGCAGTGGCGGATGGGCCTGAGACGGATAGCAATTTGGCGCATGTCCTTTCACCACCGAGGATTGCAGGGCGCTTCAGTTTGCCTCCTGTTCCTAACTCCTCCTACTCCGCTTCCTCATCCTCTACCGCCTCCTCATCCGGACAGCGTAACACCTTCACCACCAACTTCAGCACAGCCAGGGGTAAACGACAGCAGGCAGTTTTAAAACGTGCCTGTTTGGGGGAAAAACCACACACCGCGCAGGAGTTGTGGAGGAGCATGGAACAGCAGACAAATGAGTGGTTGCTGCCAGCGAGCCTCAAGCCCGGGCTGGTGGTGTGCGATAAGGGGCGAAATCTCATAGCAGCTGCAGCGTAACTTCGGCCTTCCCGCTCACCGCCTCATATGTGACATGCCCACAAGGGGGAACTCCACCTTGCACATGCTGGAAAGACTGTGCGAGCAGCAGCAGGCCATAGTGGAGTTTCAGCTGCAGCACGCACGCGTGAGTCGCTCTGCAGAACAGCACCCCTTCACCACCAATAACTGGGCCTCCATGCGAGACCTGTGTGCCTTGTTGCGCTGTTTTGAGTACTCCACCAACATGGCCAGTGCCGATGACGCCGTTGTCAGCTTAACTATCCCACTTCTATGCCTCCTTCAAAAAAAGTTTCGGGCGATGATGGAAGAGGATGTGGCACAGGATGAGGAGGAGGAGGAGGATGAAGAGGTAACATTTCCAAGGCTTCCAGGGCAGTCATTCGCAAGTGGCTCCGAGGGTGGGTTCCTGCACCCACAAACGCCAGGGATACAATTGTCCAGCAGGGGCACAGTTCTGGAGGATGAGGAGATGGAGGAGGAGATGGAACCATGTTCACAGCAGGGTGGCACCCAGGCCAGCTCATGGCCATCACTGGTGCATGGCTGGGGGGATACAAAGGACACGGACGATACACCTCCCACAGAGGACAGCCTTTCGTTGCCTCTGGGCAGCCTGGCACACATGAGCGATTACATGCTGCAGTGTCTCCACAACGACCGCCGAGTTGCCCACATTCTAACTTGTGCTGATTACTGGGTGGCCACGCTTCTGGATCCCCGTTACAAGGACAACGTACCGTCCTTAATTCACTCACTGGAGCGCGATCGCAAGTAGACGCGATGCTGCTGGCATTCCCACCTGACAGCGGGGCCACAGTGGAAGCACAAGGCCAAGGAAGAGGAGGAGGAGGAAGAGGTCGCCAACGCAACCAGGGCACCGCCAGCAACTCAGAAGGCAGGGTTAGCATGGCCGAAATGTGGAAAAGTTTTGTCAGCACGCCACAACAAACAGCAGCACCAGCAGCTCATATGGAACGTCTTAGCAGGAGGCAGCATTTCACCAACATGGTGGAGCAGTATGTGTGCACACGCCTACATGTAGTGAATGACGGGTCTGCCCCCTTCAACTTCTGGGTCTCCAAATTGGGCACATGGCCTGAGCTTGCCCTTTACGGCTTGGAGGTGCTGGCGTGCCCTGCAGCCAGTGTATTATCTGAACGTGTATTTAGCACGGCTGGGGGCGTTATCACAGACAAGCGCAGCCGCCTGTCCAGAGACAATGTGGATAGGCTCACGTTCATTAAAATGAACCAGGCATGGATCCCACAGGACTTTTCCATACCTTGTGCAGAATAGAGATGGATACCGACCTTACCCAGCCATTGTTATATTTTTGATCTTTCTCACTCTTTTGGGGTGTTAAAATGACTGAAAAAAAGCAGTGTTGGCTACCTCGTCCTCCTTCACCGCCGCTTCCACCTACACCGCCACATCAACCGCCACCTCAACCTCCCTCCTACTCCATATGGGCCTCGTCCTTCACAGATGAAGAAAATTGTTTTATTTTTCTGTTTTTTTTTTTGTTGTTTTAAGTTATTTCCCTATCCACATTTGTTTGCAGAGCACTTGCCATGCTCTTAACTACGTTTTGCTGCCATTTGCAGCACTCTAGCCCTTTCCATTGGTGTCTTAGAGCCATTTTAATGCCTGAAAGTTCAGATCCCCATTGACTTCAATGGGGTTCGGCATCCGGGTAAAGTTCGGAAAAAGTCCGGGACACGGACCCGGACTTTTTTTTCAAGTTCATCCGAACCCGCCGAACACGGACATCAAAGTGTCCACTCAACACTACTAATAATACCATTTTCATTACTAAAGTCTTGTATGTGGTCCCTTAACATCCCCTCCAAAATCTTGCAGACTGCTGATGTTAGGCTGACTGGCCTATAGTTACCCGGGATATATCTCGGGCCCTTTTTAAATAATGGTACCACGTTGGCTTTTTTCCAATCAGCTGGCACCATACCCGTCTGTAAACTATCCTCAAAGATCAAGAATAATGGTCTGGCAATCACCTGGCTGAGCTCTTTAAGAACCCTCGGGTGCAAGCCATCTGGTCCCGGTGATTTATTTATGTTAAGTTTCTCTAGTTTAGTTCTAAGTCTATCTTCTGTTAGCCATGGCGGTATTTCCTGAGGTGTGTTGTTTAGTTTGGCCTTACAAGCTGGGTTAGTGTAGCCCCCAATTCTTTTGTGAAGACTGAAGAGAAGAAATTATTTAACACTACCGCCTTTTCCCTGTCCTCTGTGGCCAAAATTCCCTTATTGTCTTTTATGGGGCCAATGTGTTCTGGCCTCGCTTTCTTACTGTTTATATACTTAAAGAATTTTTTGAGGTTCTTTTTACTCTCTTCTGCTATATGTCTCTCGTGTTCTATTTTAGCCGCCTTGATTTCGTCTTTACATTTCTTATTACACTCTTTGTAATGCTTGAATGCTGCCAATGACCCCTCAGTCTTGTATTTTTTGAAGGCCTTTCCTTTAGCATTAATATGCATTTTTATGTTGGAGTTTAGCCACCCAGGGTTTAGTTTTGCTCTTTTAAATTTATTTCCCTTTGGAATGCACTGGTCAATCCCTTTGTTAAGTATGCTCTTGAAGCACTCCCATTTTTCCTCCGTGTTCTTTGTTCCCAGGGTTCTATCCCGTTTGATATTTTCTAGCAGAGAGCGCAGTTTTGGGAAATTGGCTCTTTTGAAATTCAGTGTTCTTATATTGCCCTTGTGTTTCCTATTACTATAATTAATTCTGAAACGAATTGACCTATGGTCACTGTTTCCTAAATTGCCCCGTATTTCTATATCTGTGAGCAGGTCTGTATTGTTGGTAATTAGTAGGTCTAGTACCGCATTGTTTCTTGTCGGTGCATTCACCATCTGACCCATGAAATTGTCCTGCAAAACATTTAGGACCTGCCGAGCCTTGGCTGAATGCGCAAATTCCTTCTGCCCAGTCTATATCTGGATAATTAAAGTCCCCCATTATAATGACATTTCCCATTCTTGCTGCCAATCTTATCTGTAAAAGGAGGTCCGCCTCCCCCTCCTTCCTCTGGTTGGGGGGCCTATAGCATACGCCCAATATTACCTTCCCCACAGTGCCTTCCCTTTGAAGTTCTACCCATAGGGATTCTGCCTCGTCCATAGCTCCATTATTAATATCATCCTTCATATTTACCTGTACACTGTTCTTAATATACAGACATACCCCTCCCCCTTTTTTACCTTCTCTATCTCTGCGATAAAGGGAATACCCCTGAATGGTCGCCATCCAGTCATGAGAGCTGTCAAACCAAGTCTCTGTTATCCCACAAAATCGAAGTCCTCCTCAAACATCAGTAGCTCCAGATCTCCCATCTTGTTAGCCAGGCTTCTGGCATTGGTATACAAGCCTCGTAATTTTGAACGGTTACATATATCCTCATTTGATGTTTTTAGGCTGATCTCTTGATTTTTCCCCATACCCACCCTGGGTTTAGGAGCTCTGAACACCCTTCCGCTAATGCCCCCATTTCTGCCCTCTGAATCTTGCTTTCCACTGGCTAATTCTACATCTGTACCCTCCCCCCCATCACCTAGTTTAAAAGCCCCTCTAAATTTGTGGCCATCCTCTCACCCAGTACAGCTGCACCCTCCACATTTAGGTGCAATCCGTCCCTACCAAAGAGCCGGTGGCCAACTGAGAAGTCGGCCCAGTTCTCCAGGAACCCAAAACCCTCCTTACTACACCAGCTCCTCAACCACTTGTTAACTTCCCTAATCTCCCGCTGCCTCTCTGGTGTGGCTCGAGGTACAGGTAGTACTTCTGAAAATACTACCTTGGAGGTCCTACTTCTCAACTTAGCGCCTAAGTCCCTGAAATCGTTTAGGACTCTCCATCTTCCTCTGCCTATGTAATATTTTGTGTACGAGTTCCAGTTTTCATTTTACATGTCTTTATATTTTTCATTTGAATAGTGTTCAAGCTATTCAGCAAAAGTATGATAACAGGGTTGGGACAAACCATATAACTGCTTGTGGTTTATAAAAAAAGTCAGATTGTATTCATATGGTTTAAGGCGCCTTCATACCTGTCTAATGCATTGCTGTGCATTACTGCACCCACTGAATGTGTGTTTTTTTAATGTGCCACAATGCTTAAAATATTTGACAGGAGCCTTTTTTTAATGCAGGTTACCAGAATACAAATATGGTTCCCATTTTGAGCATTGTGGTGCATGCATGCACATTTTGAGTAATTTACAAGGTGCGTTGGGGTGCAATTTAATTTAATTACACCCCACTAGCAACCGTACATTACTGTACTTTGCAAGGACCTACCTTTTTCCAAAAGAGAAAAAAAAAAAAATAGTTGTTAAAATATGTTAGCTGGAGCTAAACTTGACTGAGCTATTTACTTAAAGTTGATTTTAAAGTATGGGGTTAATTTACTTGGAGAGTGAACTGGAGAGTGAAAAATCCGGGCCTTTTCCATAACTCTCGTCTTTTCTTCTACATAGTGAAACCTCACAATTACATCTCTTGGAGCTCCCCCACCCTGGCTTCGATATCCTCCCACCCTGTGCACTCTGTCGATTTGTAAGGTTTCTGGGAGCTCCTTTCCCATCATAGGGTTAAAGAGACCCCATACTACTGTTATCAGGTCTTCCTCTCCCTGTTTCTCTGGTAAGCTCTTTATTCACACATTTTTTCTTCAACTTCGATTCTCCTGGTCTTCTAATTTATATAGTAGGGAACAATAAGCTGTCTGCAGTAGTTTCATCTGTTTTCTTAGATTGTCCAGTAATCAGCTGTGTACATCTATCCTCCCTTCCACGTCCTCTACACGGCCAAGTACCTGTCCAATATCTGCCCGGACTGCTGCTATATCCGATTTCATGGATGCTTTCACTTTAGCCAGTAGTCCCGCTAATGCTTCTTTAATAAAAGGTAGGCTCCACGCCGCCATCTCCTTCCATTAAGACTGGACTCTCCCTTTAGGGCCTCCACTTGAGGTCCCCCTTCAGTAATTTTGATCTAGTTGCCCCTAGGCCAATTTTTTTTTTTTTTTGCTTGCAATGATTGGGTATTCTTTACAAAGTGAAATTTCACATCCAATAACGACTTTGGCAAATGCCCTTGCAAATTACAAATGCATATACAAAGTGAACAGCCTAATTTCTAGAGTAAATCAAATGCTTTGTCTGAAGGTATCATTTTCCCCCTTGAAGACATTAGGGGCAAAGTCTTATAATTTAGCTTAGATATGTCCATTATTTTCATTTGCTTGCTTTTTTTGCATACAGCAGGTAAAATATGTAAGTTAGGCATGAAGCACATTACACAGACAAGAAATGTAGAAAATACATTGAAGAAAATATTTTAGCTAAGCCAGTCCCTGTCTCTTGCCTTCATTTCTTTATCATAATGGATTATGTTCTATTTGTGGTCCCTGCTCTACCTCCTAAAAATATTCTGGAAGTGTTTAAAGCAGTAGTAAAGTCCACTCTGTGATTTTTACCCTCAGGGAAGCCTTACCTGTAGGTAAAAATCACAAAGCAGACTATCTGTAAAAACCAGTAAATAACTCCTAAATGTGCACCTTTTAGGAGATATTTACCCTGGATTCAGCCGTGACGTCACCGGCGCATGCACATTGAAGGTCCGGCATACCGTGCCAATCTTCAGAACACTGTGTTGTAACCAAGAGCTCCCACATGGATGCGCCAGAGTGATGTCATCGCAGCTTCAGCCACTCACACAGCATGGGTCCACGAACCCAGCAGGAAGACCGGTGGAAGATGGAAGCCCTCTCAGGATTGACAGCCCATCACTGGAGGGCTTCATTTTAAGGTATTTCATAATTTGCTAGTATGTGATGTATACTAGCACATTATGCTATTATTTTGCAATGGTTTACTACCTCTTTAACTGTTTTTTATACTAAGGATGGCCATATACAATTATTAAGATAAGCAAATATGATGGTAAGACATCAGACAATCTTAACTAGCTGCATTATTCCCTGTAAATCATCCAGTGCTGTGTAGAGTTATACGAATGAAGGATGGAATAACAAAGTTAGAAAATCTGTGTACACCATAACAAGTGCTTCCTATGTGATGGAATGTTCATCATTACTCCCTAGGGAAAGTCTTCACCAAATGCCACAAGCCATTTTTGAATCATGATAGAATAAGCCATGTGTGGTTGCAAAAGGTAATTAAGAATGAGCCTGTGTGCTCTTTATAACATTTAAGCACCAACCCTGGAGCACTAGTTCAGTATGCTTACATTTTAACAGATGTCTTTGCCTGCATCTTCCTTTGGTTGTGGAAAGATACTAAATGTTGCAAACAATAGCACTATGTCATTTTATGTAACACTCCAATGCACCACCAGTATGCTCCTGTGCCGCAGAGCACAGAAGCACCACAATGTGTGTTGCACTAGCTGCAAAAATAAATGCAACATGTACTAAGTTTTTGTGTGTTTGGGGGCCTTACAGCCCAATCATTTCGAGCACGCTGCCCGACACAAGGTGTCACAATGTGCAAGAAAACTTGTAAGCTGCAGCACAGTGCATTATGGTGTTGACCTGTCATAAGTCATAAGGGTTGCCATTCATGACCCAGTGTATGTTTTCACCCAGAAGGAGCAAACCACACTTCTGACTTTGCTTGAAAGGTGGATGGTCTTACATGGTGTCTTTTTTATGGAGCTTAAAGCACACGTAAACCCAACGATTCAACAGTTTAAAAAAACAGTTACATTTGCAGCACATGCCGGGAATGTAACTGTCACATTAGTTGTGCTCTCAATCAAACTGTTCACCATCCAATGGCTGGTGACATACCAGATCACAGGTGCAGGAACATGGCACTTTAAGTTTAAACAGAGGCCAAGATGGCCTCTTCCTTGACTGAAAATGATGGGAGGGTTTCTCTTCCATCTTAATTATACGCTGAGCTTCAGTTTCTGGTTGTTGCTAAATCTGCCATTTTAGTTTAATTCTTAGTGATTTTTGGCTTTAGAAATCCCACAAAAAATTTCAACCGCTATACCTGCTGAGTTACTTTCAAACATTGAGTGTTGGGCTGCTAAGGAAATGAAGATTAAAGGTATTAATCCATCCATAGGGGAAAAAGAAAAAGACTTATATTACACATTCATACATTGGAGAGTGAAAATTTGAAGTTAAGATATGAATGGTGTTTTCTGGCATGTCACACAAAAACACAGAACTAATACTGAAATGCACCTTTAAAAATGTTTACAACAATTCGCCATTATTGATTGATATAACCAAGTTCTAACAGATGCACAATACTTTCTATGTTATTTTCCATTATTGTTTGTGCTTGGATCTCATCTTGGTAAATTCATTTGCAGTAAGATAGTTTTTCAGAATTATTAGTATTGCATGTATTGCATGGAAATCTGCTCTCCAGTGTACACTATAAATTGTACAACCCGTGTAAAGCATTTCTTGCACATACTAGACAAAGTAGCTTGTGTCTAGTGTTGCACAAACACCAGTCAACATATTAAAATAATATAGCTTGGTGGAACAGGATGATTGTCTGCAGTAATGATGGAAGTCTAACATTTATTACAATAGGAATGAGGAAATGCCAAAAATACATTATCCACTAGAATCTTCCCTACAGGGTTATTTTGTGTAGGGAGAGGTGCAAGCTACATCCTCTTGTAATTACAACCTCTACTTAATAGTTTCATAATTAAAATTTTTATACCAGCTTTAATTTCTGTCACAAGAAAGCTAATGAGTTGTGAGGCAACCCTTATTCCAAGACATATGAGCTTGCGAGCCACTTTTCCTAAATTTTATTATGTGAGATGAAAATTATCAAAATTGTCCTAAAACATTCTCTTTCAAATTAGGGCATAGTTTATCAATTCATACAAATAGACAAAGTGTTTGTTTGAAATTTATTTGCAACTTTTATTCAGAAACAAGACCAAAACTTGTTTAGTGGCCTAGTTTAAAGATAACAGTTACTATGACAAGTTAATAAATTTAAATTACATTAAAGTGGATCATATAAACAAAGCAATTTATATGTTCACAATCTCATTAAGAGATTTTAATTTATATATATATTTATTTGAAAAATAAACACTGCCCAGTGTCAGATCTGCCAAGCCCAAAACCAAGCCCATGAATGTGGCTAAGGTATAATGATTTTCTCAAGAGCCAAGCCCTTATTAAAAAAATATAAAAAGCTGATTCTGGTCCTTCACAGGACTTAAGTTTAGCCTTCTCTTCCATCTGCTTCTGATCTTACACGCTATCATCCCCAAGAACCACAATGAGCCAAAGTCAACAGTCATGTGCTACCAAGCCTGGAAAGGCTGGTGCTGGAGGTTTTTGTGGAGTTCGGAGCGCTGGAGGTTCTTGTGGAGTTCGGAACTTTAGTAGTTGCTCAACTGGTGGTGGGTACGGCAGAGTCAACTTCTCTTCATCTTCTGTGATACGATCTGGAGGGCCTCAAAGTTACTCTGTGCGCCTTGGTGGTGCAAACAGTAAATATGGCACAAACAGCCTTTACTGCTTAGGAGGAAGCAAACGGCTTTCCATAGCCACTGGCACCAATAAGGGAATAATCACAGTGGGCAAAGGATTAAGCTTCAGTGGTGAAAATTTTCCTGTTTGTCCACCTGGAGGTATCCAAAATGTTACTGTCAACCAAATCCTCCTTCAGCCAGTAAAAAATGATATTGATCCAAACATCCAGAAAGTCAGAACACAAGAAAGGGAGCAAATTAAATCTCTCAACAACAAATTTGCATGCTTCATAGACAAGGTAAGTCAAATGTGCTCAAATGCTAAGTAAAATGGTTGCCTAAAAAATGTTATATAGCTTTCCTAACCGTACTGACTGTTTAACCCTTACAACTGTTTTAGGTCAGATTCCTTGAACAACAGAATAAAATTCTGGAAACAAAATGGAAGTTTTTGCAAGAACAAAGTAAAAAACTGGCCAACATGAAAGACAACATCAAACCATTATTTGAGATGTACATTAGCAGCCTTCAAAGACAACTTGATACTACCAAGAATGAAAAATGTCGTCTTGAAGGAGATCTGAAAAACATGCAGGATGTTGTGGAAGATTTTAAGGCTAAGTAAGTGAAACTAGGTTTCTCATTTTGCATCAGTAAATAATATTCTTTATCAACTTGTCATCTTTCCTAACAAGAATCAACTGCAATATTTAGAAAATTGACATAATTATTGGGGTTTAAAAAAAATATGCTTTCAAACATCTTCAGTCCTGTATGTGTTAAATAGTTCAATATGGTAATTACTAAGAACTTATGTTTACCTTTGTTTGCAGATATGAAGAAGAGATTAACAAACGTGCCTGTGCTGAAAATGATTTTGTATCTTTGAAAAAGGTATACTTCAGAACAGTGGCTGAATCCTAACGTAATGTAGTTTGACTTCCATCCTTTATTATTGTATCTTAAATATTGGGTTTTAATTTATTCAATTTTTCTAGCTGAAAATAAATCCTACAATACTCAGTAATTCTGGGTTAATTTTAAATGTAAAGTACATGAACTGATTGTATTTTACTGAGGAGCTTAACAATATGTTAATCGGTAAAATTCTCTCTGAAGAAGAAAGGAAGGAATAATTTGTTTAAATAGAAATGTACCTGACAACAAAAATACATTTATTTGATCAATCCTGCCAAAATATTATATAAAGACATAATATATGGAAGGTTTTTTCCGTGTGTGAAAAAGCCTTCTCAATACTGTGTTCAGTTGGATTAATTTGAAGTGTAATATTTAATAATGTAGCACTAAAACTGTATGCAGTCTCCCTACTGATGTACTGCTAGTATAGTTTAATTTTAAACATTAAACCTGAACTTTTAAAAAAAGGAATAGACATAGATACAGAGATTAAATACTCCTAATACTCCTATGTGTTTCCTGCCACAGGACTTATGTTTTTGAAAAAAGGAAAAAAAATATTTTATATAGCTATACACAAAAGTTTTGCCTTAGACTTTTTTTTTTAAACTGAATGGATTGTTTTACAAGGTAAGGGTTTGCATATACTTTAGGTTACAGTTACAGATCTTGTCCTGACCGCAACCTGTTATTGGGCAATGAAAGGAAAAACAGCAGACATGTGCTTGTCTCTCTGCCACTTTGCTATCTCATCCTATAAGCATATCCATTGTTAGCACTCAAACACTACAGAACACTTGTTTGACTTCTTGTGCTACTTCTCCCTGCCCCAGTCTGAGCTCTGTTGTGCAGAGGATTGCAAGAAAGAGATACTAATCAAATACAGGTGCTTCCCCTGCTTGCTTATAAATACCTAGAATAATATAATAAGGATAACTAAACCCAATAACAAAAATTTAATATAATGCAATGTACGATCCTTAGATGTGGTTGCTTCATTCATTTTCCCTTTTTCAAGCTAGGAGTATTTTCAGCAAATACAGAAAATACAAATACAAAAATGTTGATCTTGCCAGAAATGCAGTATCCTTGTCACTTCTTGTGAGCTGCACCAAAGAATGCCTTCCTTTCTAGTTATCTTTGGGGTAAACTACCAGTTGCCCTGCCCCCCCCCCCTTTCCCTATGTAATGGAAAAGATGAAATACAGACATGTTTGTAGTCCATATGGGGAGAGCAGACTAGAGTGACAACCATGACTCACTTCATAAATATAGTGGAGAAGGGACATAGCCACCCAG
The DNA here is from genome assembly GCF_965119305.1 of Pelophylax lessonae. Lineage (NCBI taxonomy): Eukaryota > Metazoa > Chordata > Amphibia > Anura > Ranidae > Pelophylax > Pelophylax lessonae. The sequence goes on from NC_138769.1 coordinate 608,246,313, forward strand.
CGAAGTGTGTTGTTTGCACTAGTACCAGGTGAAAATGCTAAAAAGAAAACAAATGCAGCCAACACACCAATGCCTAGTAAGCTGCAATATTTTACATTTTTGGTTTTGTGCTTGGATAGACTTCAATTAATAAAGTGCTACAATTATATATGTCCTTTATATCTGCCTGGAGTTGTAACGCTCCTGCGTTTTTAGTATAGGCTGGATTTGCAGCTGCAAAATCTCCACTCAGTAGTCATGTAGAGATGTGTTGAATACCAGATCCAACTCTCCAGGACACATCACCGTGGGCCTGTCAGCTTCAACATACAGATATATACACACTCAATGAGATGTTCCTGGAGTGATAGGATGTATATGATAGTATGAAGGTGATGTGCTGAAGGGACAGGTGTGAACAGTGACAAGGATGGTAATCACTTGATAGGTTTGTATAGGAGAGTTCAAGATGGTATTTAGGAATGCAGATAGGTTAGTATCGAGTATGCTAATAGGTGGTGAGGACAGCAGATGACAAATACAGGATAGAGTAACCCAGTGCAAGGATAGATAGTAGTAGACAGTAGAGCTAGCAATCTATGCAGTAGTGCAGATGATAGATGGTAGTAGGCTCAAGAGCTAGCAATCTATGTAACAGTGCAGATGATAGGATAGTATGGATAGGTAGTAACAGTCCTTAATGTGCATAGGTAGATAGTGCAATAAGGTTATGGAGGGTTCCCCTGCGGGGTACTTATTACTTGTAATGTTAGTAGTTTAGAGAGGTCCAGTAGATGAGGAATGGTCCGGTAGCGAGTTACAGGGATCAGTAGCGAGGTTCCGGTCTGCTCCAGGCAAAGGGAACGGCTGGAGGCTCCGATCGGGAGACAGGCCTGAAAGCATGTGGACATCAAGGCAGGTTGAACGAACAGTGTGAGTGAGACCGCCGGCGGTTGAAATAGCCGCTCTGCGGCGCTCAGCAGTGGCATCATCGTTCTTAAAGGTATATGCGTACCACCTGAAGAGAAAGGTGGGACGCATTACAGAGGAAAGTGGTGATTAAGGGTACCGAAGGTACCGGAATCTTACAGGAGTCCACCTTCAATGTTTGTTTCCTAGAAATATACCAAAAACTGAACATGCTTTGGGAATGGATTCAGTTTAATACAATAGATAATGCATTTGAAGTTTTTTCAAATCATTGTCATTCACATATTGAATCTAGATGATTGTTTTTTAGGTGTTAGAAACAGTAGTCAAACTCCAACCCAAGTTTGTTTTATAGTGCGGGATAGAGTAGGGAAGAGTTTAATTGCTGGCAAGTCTCTATTTTTGTGATCCCATTGGGGAGATTTTTCCTCACTCTATGTTCCTGAAATACCTATGCAACAGGTAGGCGAGGTTGTCACCAGGGCAAGAAATCAAAGACAACAATTTACCACATTGTCAGATTTCCAAACCCTTCCTAACACTACTAAAAAAAATATGTTTTTGTCTGAGCCCTCGCAGGAGAGATTTCCCTTCCCTGAGTTTTACTTTAATGCCAGCCCCGCCAACTAAACACTTAATTTTGTTCCTCCACTACTACATTGTTGACTTAGGCCGGTTATACATGATGCAAATTTCTTTCCTGCAAACACGGGTTGCAGGAAAAAAGATTTGCATGATTCCCTCTTCAATACAGACAGTGTTGATGCAGGAATCCCTCCTGCCAGGCCATTGTCTTCTCCTAGTGGAGGGGGGGTGGGGTGGGGGGGGGAACCATCCCCCCTGGGAGAAGACAGTAATTATTGCTAATAAGAGAATCTGGCAGGTTGGTTGAACCCAAGTAGATTGATCAACTTGGTGCATTCAGCCTGCCCATACCTAGTTTGAATCTCGAGATTCCGACTGCGTATGGCCAACCTTAGAACTTACATAGGGCTGAGGAGCCTTCCTCTATTTTCATGTGATAGTACTGAAAGCCAGAACTCCAAGCACCAGTGCTGTCATGTGTGAAAGAATTATTCAGCAGTTTTCTTGAACTCCATTGTCTGAATATAGTGGCAGAATGCTACCATAAAGGGGTATGTGCTGCTAATAGGACCACATTTAAAAGAAGCTGTTACTTTGCCTGCAAAAGCAAACACAGAGTTGATCTAAATTAAACCTGCACTGAGAGATTTAATGTTGACATCTCGATGGGAATGCTAGTAGCTCAGACAATTGTGACTTTCTAAGCAAACTGATTTGAAACAAGCATATAGGTTGGAAAGTCAGAGTGAAATGAGACCTCTTGGCATGCATGATATTGGACTATGGCTTTGTTCCAAGTTCCATGGTCTCTCAGTACAGAATCTGTTTCAGTTTCATTTTCATATTTCTAAGTAAGTTAGTATAGGGTTTTATGGAATCTTCCATTGATGCCTGCATATTATTTTGTTTTAATATGTGTTTATCTGGTAAATAAAAAATAAATTACAGTTTGGTGCTTTAGGTTAAGACTATTCTTTTTAAATACCTTTAATGGGCCTTTATGCTTTTTTTTTTCAAGGATGTTGATTGCCTGTACATGCAAAAGACTGATCTGGATTGCAAGCAAGATGCCTTGGTGGATGAGCTTAATTTCCTGAAGACTTTGTTTGATGCGGTATTAAATCCTTTATTAAAATTATTAATTGTTATTAAAGTGCTGATTTATCATTGGGTGGGCTGGATTGGCTATGATAAGAGATAAAAACCTTTTTCAGTGCTTACATAGCAATTGCATTGTGTTTGCTTGTCAAATTTTAAGATAGCAATTCATTTTAGGGTGTATGAAATGTTTGTTTAATCCCTTGAACCATTTGAATGTAAGCCTATGAAAATAAAAAAAAAAATAGGCAAAAATAAAATGATCCAATAATAAATGTTCTTATTGTAGCATATGGGTCAAGATAACAAACATTTTAGGAAGCTAATTAGAATTGCGTAGGATGTAATTTTACATTCGCCGAATTTCCTAATGTAAACTATAGACTGCCCATGGAAGACAATGCATACACAATTTTTTAAAAGGTGAACAGACTTTTGAGTCATTTCCACATTTCCATCGATGGCATCTATGTTATTGCCATAGAGAGGATCCTTTATTATGTAATGGGGATTGGAAGAAGGGAGTTGCCTTATCAACATAGTAGCCTAGGGTGACAAGGCTGATCGTCCATAGATTCTGTGAACGGTGTTACCCTAAGACAGAAAAGTGAGTTTTTGGCAGAAATGCCAGGTGAACACAAACAGCCTGATAAAAGGGAAACTAGTTCAGCCACTACACCTAGCTGGTAAACTGAAATTTAGATAATTTTTCTGTTTGGATTTAGGTATGTTAGAGGCCTCTATTTTGTGAGTTTTTGTATCACTTATCAGTTCAAGTACCTCTGTCATGTGTGCTCATTGCAGTTAGTAGGTTAGGTTTCTCTATCTTGTGTCCTGTACTAATTGATATTTTGAGAAATGACTTTTGAAGGACATTGTTACCCTTAGCATAAAGCTAGGCCTTTCTTACATATTGTTACACTTGCTCCTTGCAGGAAATAGCTGATATGCAAGAACGAATTGCCAACACTAATGTTGTCTTGACTATGGACAACAACCGCGAGCTGGATTTGGATGGAGTCATTGCTGAGGCTAAAGCTCAGTATGAGGACATTGCAGCAAGGAGCAGAGCGGAGGCTGAAGCCAACTATGCTAGACAAGTAAGTGATCAGCAACAAATATGCCCAAGCCTACATAGGGAAGCAACAACTGCGCTACATATTAGGTATCACATTGCATTCCAGAGTAATAGCAATTATTCTAGGGCCATCGTTCATGGTTAACTCTAAAAGACCTGAAAATGCTTTTTAAAAGTCGCCTTTTGACAATTTTGGGTACCTAAGTTAGTCACTATTTCTTGGTACCTATTTACTCAACACAATCCCATAGTTTATATTTTACCAAAGGATGAGTAATACAGTGTGTTTTCATGCACTAAAAGTAATTTTAGTGTATTTTTCGCTGAAAAATAAGTGATAAATGCGTGCTAATGTCATTGGATCTAAAATATTGCAACTACTAACATTTTATTGTCCAGGGGCTCTACTTTCAGAAAATATTATAATTGGCAGTTTTAACTAATCTTCAGCCCTGAAATGTGCATTTTAACATGTAAGCAAAAAAGCTCTTTTAGGCCCTAATGCACACTGGACGTTTTAACAGCTGCTGTTTTTGTCTTCTGGCTTTTTTTTTTTACATCCAGTAAACTCCACAGCATGTTATCCTATGTGTCCATGCACACATAGGCTTTTATCAGCATCTTTTGGCTGGGGTGTTTTCTGGCTGAAAAAATAAATAAATAAATAAAACTAGTATAAACACACTAACATTAAAAAGCGGGAAAATGCAGAAAAACTCATGTTTTTAATGTGACAACTCTACTGCCGTTTTTATGCCTTTCAGTGAAAAGGAGGCTTTACTGTTTAATAGGAGAATGTAAAAACTGTATTGTCTATAGTCTGGACACAGCTGCTTTTTATTATTAGTTAAATCTCAGTAAACACAGCATTAGATCATTTCTAGTATTTTCTCTGATTAAAATAATCATTCTGTTTATTGGATTGATCCTCGACTAGTTCCTCTATAGATCAAATGACTTTACCATATAAAAAAATAATTGGATGTTCGGGTTCGACGAGTTCGGCCGAACTTCGCAAAAAAGTTCGAGTTCGGGACCCGCACTTGACCCGAACTTGACCCGAACTTGACCCCAAACCCGAACCCCATTGAAGTCATGGGGACCCGAACTTTTGAGCACTGAAATGGCTCTAAAAAAGTAATGGAAAGGGCTAGAGGGCTGCAAATGACAGCAAAATGTTGTTAAGAGCATGGTAAGTGTTCTGAAAACAAATGTGGATAGGCAAATAACTTAAAATAACATAAAATACTTAAAAATAAAAATAATAATCTTGATGTAGGAGGACAAGGTCCATATGTAGTAGGAGGTTGAGGTGGCGGTGGATGTGGCGATGTAGGTGGAAGCGGCGGCGGTGGAGGAGGACGAGGTAGCCAACACTGGTTTTGGTTTTTAATTTAATTTTTTTTTAAATTAGGGTACACCCCAAAAGAGTGAGAAAGATCAAAAATACAACAATGGCTGGGTAAGGCCAGTATACATGTCTATTCTGCACAAGGTACGGACAAGTCTTGTGGGATACATGCCTGGTTCATTTTAATGAACATGAGCTTGTCCACATTTGCTCTGGACAGGTGGCTGCGCTTGTCTGTGATAATGCCCCCTGCTGTGCTAAATACACATTCAGATAATACACTGGCTGCAGGGCAGGCCAGCACCTCCAAGGCGTAAAGGGCAAGCTCAGGCCATATGCCCAATTTGGAGACCCAGAAGTGTAAGGGGCAGACCCTTCATTCAGTACGTCTAGGCATGTGCACACATACTGCTCCACCATGTTGGTGAAATGCTGTCTCCTGCTGAGACGTTCCATATCAGCTGGTGGTGCTGGTTGTTGCGGCATGTTGACAAAGCTTTTCCACATTTCAGCCATGCTAACCCTGCGTTCTGAGTTGCTGGCGGTTCCCCGGCTGCGTTGGCTACCTCTTCCTCCTCCTCTGCCTTGGCCTTGTGCTTCCATTGTGCCCCCGCTGTCAGGTGGGAATTCCACCAGCAGCGCGTCTACCAGCGTGCGCTTGTACTCACGCATCTTACGATCACACTCCAGTGAGGGAATTAAGGATGGTACGTTGTCCTTGTAACGGGGATCCAGCAGCGTGGCCACCCAGTAATCAGCACAAGTTATAATGTAGGAAACTCAGCGGTCATTGCGGAGACACTTCAGCATGTAATCGCTCATGTATGCCAGGCTGCTCAGAGGCAATGAAAAGCTGTCCTCTGTGGGAGGTGTATTGTTTGAGTCCTCTGTATCCCCCCAGCCACGCACCAGTGATGGCCATGAGCTGCTCTGGGTGCCACCCTGCTGTGAACATGGCTCCTCCTCCATCTCCTCCTCCTCATCCTCCACCTCGGCATCCTCCAGAACTGTGCCCTTGCTGGACAATTGTGTACCTGGGAATTTTGGGTGCAGGAACCCACCCTCGGAGCCACTTGTGAATGACTGCCCTGAAAGCCTTGGAAATGATCCTTCTTCCTTCTCCTCCTCCTCCTCCTACTGTGCCACATCCTCTTCCATCATCGCCCGAATCGTTTTTTTCAAGGAGGCATAGAAGTGGGATAGTAACGCTGAGAACGGCGTCATCGGCACTGGCCATGTTGGTGGAGTACTCGAAACAGCGCTACAAGGCACACAGGTCTCGCATAGAGGCCCAGTTATTGGTGGTGAAGTGGTGCTGTTCCACAGAGAGACTGACGCGTGCGTGCTGCAGCTGAAACTCCACTATCGCCAGCTGCTGCTCGCACAGTCTGGCCAGCATGTGCAAGGTGGAGTTCCACCTTGTGGGAACGTCACATATGAGGCGGTGAGCGGGAAGGCTGAAGTTATGCTGCAGCGCTGACAGGCAAGCAGCAGCAGGGTGAGAACGCCAAAAGTGCACACAGACGGCCCACACTTTCTGCAGCAGCTCTCACATATCAGGGTAATTTTTAAGGAACCTCTGCACCACCAAATTCAGCACATCGGCTAGGCAAGGGATGTGCGTCAAACCGGCTAGGCCCAGAGCTGCTACGAGATTTCGCCCATTATTGCACACCACCAGGCCGGGCTTGAGGCTCACTGGCACCAACCACTCATCGGTCTGTTGTTCAATGCCCCTCCACAATTCCTGCGCGGTGTTGGGTTTTTCCCCCAAACAGGCAAGTTTTAAAACTGCATGCTGTCGTTTGCCTCTGGCTGCACTGAAGTTGGTGGTGAAGGTGTTACGCTGACCAGATGAGGAGGTGGTAGAGGATGAGGAAGCAGAGAAGAAGGAGTTAGCAACAGGAGGCAAACTGAAGCGCCCTGCAATCCTGGGTGGTGGAAGGACATGCGCCAAACTGCTATCCCAGCGCCACTGCATTTACCCAGTGTGCTGTTAGGGAGATATTACGTCCCTGACCGTGCTTACTGGTTCACGTATCCGTAGTTAGGTGGACCTTGCCACAGATGGCGTTGCGCAGTGCACACCTGATATTGTCCCCCACTTGGTTGTGCAGGGATGGCTCGCCTGCAAAAGTAGTGGCGGCTGGGCACGACGTACTCTTGGACAGCCACCATAAGGCTTTTAAAACTCTGCGTCTTCACCAGACAGAATGACAGCATTTCAAAGGCCAGGAATTTTGAAATGCTGGCATTCAGGGCCAGGGATCGCGGGTGGGTAGGGGGGTATTTCCTCTTCCGCTCCAGTGTTTGGGAGATAGAGAGCTGAACGCTTCCATGGGACATTGTGGAGATTGTTGGTGACCCAGGTGGTGGTGTTGCTGCCCCTCTGCCACTGTCACTACTGAGGTAGATGAAGAGGCCGAGACTGCAGCAGAAGAGAAAGCAGGAGGAGACAGAGACCTTTCTTGGTTTTTGAGGGGTCTACTCCACTGCAGCTCATGCTTTGCACTTAGATGCCGGGTCATGCAGACTGTGCTCAGGTTGAGAACATTTCTGCCTCGCTTCAGGCTCTGATTGCACAGCGTGAAAACCACTCGTGTCTTGTCATCAGCACATTGTCTGAAGAACTGCCACACTAGACAACTCCTTGGAGCTGGCTTTGATGTGCTCGGTCCCTTGCTCTGTTGGGCAGTAGCAGGCGTTCTGTCTAAGTGATGGCCACTCTGCTTTTGCACCCTGCTCCCTCTTCTGCTGTGCTGGTGGCTCTGTGTGACCACTGCCTCTTCCTCCAATGTTGATTCTATGTGGGGTCGAGAACCTCATCGTCCTCCACATCATCTTCCACCTAGTCTTCACCCCTGCCCTCCTTGTCGGTCTGCACAATTCCGAAAGCCGCAGCAGTTGGCGCCTGTGTTTCATCATCATCCGAGACGTGCTGCGATGGTCCTCCCATGTACTCATCTTCAAACATAAGTGGTTAGGCATTGGTGCACTCAATCTCTTCCACTTCTGGGGCAGGGCTAGGTGGATGGCCCTGGGAAATCATGCTAACAGAGTCATCAAAAAGCAGAAGAGACTGCTGCATGACTTGGGCCTCAGACTGCTTGGCTGATTTGCAAGGGGGTGAGGTGAAAGACTGATGGACAATGGCTGCAGGTGCCGACTCTGATCTTTCAGCAGGAGACTGGGTGGGAGACAATGTGACAGCACTGGAGGCACTGTCAGCAACCCAATCTACTATCGCCTGTACTTGTTCTGGCCTCAACATTCATAGAGCCGCATTAGGCCCGACCAAATACTGCAGCGGGTTCTGTCGCCTACTCGCACCTGAGTAAAGTGTTTCACTTGTGTGTGTAGCTGGCACAGATCAACCAGGTCCTCCCCTTGCAACAGGAGCTCCACCAGCAGCACCATGACCGGGGCCATGTCCCTAATTTGATAGTTCTCCTCATATTTCTCAAATTTAGGATCTTGCCCTAAATTGGTGTTTTTTGAGTAGCAAAATAGATCAACAGTATCTAAAGGGTGTATCTCACAGTAACATATGCAGCAAACGCTGCAAAATAATTTTTTTTGCCCTAAATGGGTGTTTTTTGAATAGCAGAATAGAACAACAGTAGGTTGTGTATTTTGCCCAAAAAGGGTGTTTTTTTTTACTAACACAATATGACAGCAGTATATAACGCTTGAATTCTACACGTACAGATGCAGCAAGCATGGGCTATAAAATTGTGGATTTTAGCCCAAAAAGGGTGTTTTTAAAAACCCAGAACATTATAGATATATATAGCTTAAAATGTGCACTGAATAATGCGGCAGAGGCTCAAGATGGAGGATGATGCCAAAAATGGGTGCTTTTTCAAACCCTGAAAATTATTGCAGTATTTCAAGCTTGTTTTTATCACACATGCAGCAAGCAAGGGCTGTAAAATGGTGTATTTTGCCCAAAAAGGGTGTTTTTTGACTAGCACAGTAGGACAGCAGCTTGAATTCTACACGTACAGATGCAGCAAGAAAGGGCTATAAAATTGTGGATTTTAGCCCAAAAAGGGTGTTTTTAAAAACCCAGAAAATTATAGCTATATATAGCTTAAAATGCGCACTGATTAATGCGACAGAGCCCCAAGATGGATGGTGATGCCAAAAATTGGTGTTTTTTTTTTAAACCCTGGAAATGATTGCAGTATTTCAAGCTTGTTTTTATCACACATGCAGCAAGCAAGGGCTATAAAACTGTGTATTTTGCCCAAAAAGGGTGTTTTTTGACTAACACAGTAGGACAGCAGCTTGAATTCTACACGTACAGATGCAGCAAGCAAGGGCTATAATATTGTGGATTTTACCCCAAAAAGGGTGTTTTTAAAAACCCAGAAAATTATAGCTATTTATAGCTTTAAATGCACACTGAATAATGTGGCAGAGCCCCACAATGGAGGGTGAGGCCAAAAATGGGTGTTTTTTTCAAACCCTGAAAATGATTGCAGTATTTCGAAGTTGTTTTTATCACACATGCAGCAAGCAAGGGCTGTAACACTGTGTATTTTGCCCAAAAAGGGTGTTTTTTGACTAACACAGTAGGACAGCAGCTTGAATTCTACACATACAGATGCAGCAAGCAAGGGCTATAAAATTGTGGATTTTAGCCCAAAAAGGTGTTTTGAAAAACCCAGATAATTATAGCTCTTTATAGCTTTAAATGCGCACTGAATAATGCGGAAGAAGCCCAAGATGGAGGGTGATGCCAAAAATGGGTGTTTTTTTCAAACCCTGAAAATGATTGCAGTATTTCGAAGTTGTTTTTATCACACATGCAGCAAGCAAGGGCTGTAACACTGTGTATTTTGCCCAAAAAGGGTGCTTTTTGACTAACACAGTAGGACAGCAGCTTGAATTCTACACATACAGATGCAGCAAGCAAGGGCTATAAAATTGTGGGTTTTAGCCCAAAAAGGGTGTTTTGAAAAACCCTGAAAATTATATCTATGTATAGCTTTAAATGCGCATTGATTAATGCGACAGAGCCCCAAGATGGAGGGTGATGCCAAAAATGGGTGTTTTTTCAAACCCTGAAAATTATTGCAGTATTTCAAGCTTGTTTTTATCACACATGCAGCAAGCAAGGGTTGTAAAACGGTGTATTTTGCCCAAAAAGGGTGTTTTTTGACTAACACAGTAGGACAGCAGCTTGAATTCTACACGTACAGGTGCAGCAAGCAAGGGCTATAAAATTGTGGATTTTAGCCCAAAAAGGGTGTTTTTAAAAACCCCCCAAAAAATAGCTATATATAGCTTTAAATGCACACTGAATAATGCGGCAGAGCCCCAAAATGGGGTGATGCCAAAAATGGGTGTTTTTTTCAAACCCTGAAAATGATTGCAGTATTTCGAAGTTGTTTTTATCACACATGCAGCAAGCAAGGGCTGTAACACTGTGTATTTTGCCCAAAAAGGGTGTTTTTTGACTAACACAGTAGGACAGCAGCTTGAATTCTACACATACAGATGCAGCAAGCAAGGGCTATAAAATTGTGGATTTTAGCCCAAAAAGGTGTTTTGAAAAACCCAGATAATTATAGCTCTTTATAGCTTTAAATGCGCACTGAATAATGCGGAAGAAGCCCAAGATGGAGGTTGATGCCAAAAATGGGTGTTTTTTTCAAACCCTGAAAATGATTGCAGTATTTCGAAGTTGTTTTTATCACACATGCAGCAAACAAGGGCTGTAACACTGTGTATTTTGCCCAAAAAGGGTGCTTTTTGACTAACACAGTAGGACAGCAGCTTGAATTCTACACATACAGATGCAGCAAGCAAGGGCTATAAAATTGTGGGTTTTAGCCCAAAAAGGGTGTTTTGAAAAACCCTGAAAATTATATCTATATATAGCTTTAAATGCGCATTGATTAATGCGACAGAGCCCCAAGATGGAGGGTGATGCCAAAAATGGGTGTTTTTTCAAACCCTGAAAATTATTGCAGTATTTCAAGCTTGTTTTTATCACACATGCAGCAAGCAAGGGTTGTAAAACGGTGTATTTTGCCCAAAAAGGGTGTTTTTTGACTAACACAGTAGGACAGCAGCTTGAATTCTACACGTACAGATGCAGCAAGCAAGGGCTATAAAATTGTGGATTTTAGCCCAAAAAGGGTGTTTTTAAAAACCCCCCAAAAAATAGCTATATATAGCTTTAAATGCACACTGAATAATGCGGCAGAGCCCCAAAATGGGGTGAGGCCAAAAATGGGTGTTTTTTTCAAACCCTGAAAATGATTGCAGTATTTAAAGCTTGTTTTTATCACACATGCAGCAAGCAAGGGCTATAAAACTGTGTATTTTGCCCAAAAATTGTGTTTTTTGACTAACACAGTAGGACAGCAGCTTGAATTCTACACGTACAGATGCAGCAAGAAAGGGCTATAAAATTGTGGATTTTAGCCCAAAAAGGGTGTTTTTAAAAACCCAGAAAATTATAGCTATATATAGTTTTAAATGTGCACTGATTAATGTGACAGAGCACCAAGATGGAGGGAGATACCAAAAATGGGTGTTTTTTTTCAAACCCTGAAAACTATTGCAGTATTTCAAGCTTGTTTTTATCACACATGCAGCAAGCAAGGGCTGTAAAACGGTGTATTTTGCCCAAAAAGGGTGTTTTTTTGACTAACACTGTAGGACAGCAGCTTGAATTCTATACATACAGATGCAGCAAGCAAGGGCTAATTTTAGCCCAAAAAAGGGTGTTTTTAAAAATTATAGCTATATATAGCTTTAAATGCACACTGAATATGCTGGTGCACTGTGCTTGCATAAAACCCCCCACACCCCTGCCGCCCACCTAACTTACAGATGGATAAAAGTATTTTTTTTGTGACTGGGATCAGGGCAGGGTAAAAAGATTGTGCGCTGCACCCACACAACAAAATCTATGTAGATCGCTGAGTTGAAGTTCTGATTAAAGAATAAAGATTCTGTCCTCCTATATTCTCTCCCTCAAAGCAGCAGCCGCAGGCCTTTCCCTAGTACACAACAAAATCTATGTAGATCTCTGATTGGAGATCTGATTAAAGAATAAAGATTCTGTCCTCCTCCTATATTCTCTCCCTCAAAGCAGCAGCAGTGCCCTAGTACACAACAAAATCTATGTAGAATGATCGCTGAGGTGAAGTTCTGATTAAAGATTCTGTCCTACTCCTATTCTCTCCCTCAAAGCAGCAGCTGCACGCTTTCCCTACACTAGATAGAGCAGAGTGATGTGCGGCGCTATGTGGCTCCAGCTTATATAGAGGCTGGGTCACATGCTGCACTGGCCAATCACAGCCATGCCATTAGTAGGCATGGCTGTGATAGCTTCTAAGGGCACACCAGTTAAACGCTTGTGGATTGGCTGCCCAGCATTTTTTTTATGCGCCATTAAATTGCCGGACACCGAACTCGATAATGAACATACAGTACGATGTTCGGGTTTGGGTCCGGTACCGAAAACCCTAAAGTCTGGTACGAGCCCGAACTTTACAGTTCGGGTTCGCTCAACCCTAATTATGACCTTTTTTCACTCTACCACAAACAAACAAACAAAAAAGTTTAGACAGCAGTTCCAATTTTCATGTAATTGATGCAGTATAATTATTTGTGTTGTGATAGGTTAATTATATGATCTATAATATAACATTTGAATTTCTGCTGGGTTGATGATAAATATTACATGAATACCCAATTTTCTGCACATCCCTCACAGTACCAGCAGCTCAAAGACGCAGCAGGGCTACATGGGGATAATCTGCGCAATCAGAGGAATGAGATCCAGGATCTGAACAGCATGATAAAGAGACTGCATGGAGAAATCGACTGTGTAAAGAAACAGGTAAGACCTTTCCTACTGTACACAGTTATATTCTCATCTTCCTGTTACTGATGACAGGGAGATTATGGGGGAGTTTGGGCACGCAACTAATGTTAGATCAGCCATGTCTGTATTGTTTTAATTAGGTAACAATTAGTTTCATTTTTACATTCCACAATGCTGCTTAACTGAACTTCAAACAGTTATAAAATATAGTTTAATTGATTGTGTATTGAAAAAAATTGCAAATGTAAACTAGCATTGAAATTTAAATCTGTCTTTGCGTCAGTCTCCGGGAATCCCCCCTCAAAGCAACACACATTGCTATTACTTCAACACACATCAGTGTGCTCCTGCTTCTTTAATGTCTAGGCATAGGCTGCTGTGGTGGGTCTTGGACTGGATTCTATATCTGTAATGTATTTTGCAGGTGTCTCCAGGCTTGGCTGTGCTTTCTAAGGGTCCCTGAATCCCAAGAATGAAGCACATATGTTTTTTCCTAGCAGCTTTAGAGCTATGCTCACTCTTTAATGTATCATTGTATTCTTACAGATTTGTGCACTAGAAACAGCAATTACTGATGCCGAAGGGCGTGGGGATGTTGCTTTGAAAGATGCCAAAAATAAATTATGCGAACTGGAAGCTGCTCTACAGAAAGCCAAAGAAGATCTTGCAGTTCAGCTACGTGACTACCAGGAACTGCTTAATGTAAAAATGGCCCTGGATCTTGAGATTGCCACCTACAGGACTCTTCTGGAGGGTGAAGAAAGCAGGTAGGTGCTGTAAAAGAAAAAAAGCATCATATATCTAAAAGCAAACTTATCTTGGACCCCTTAAGCACGCTTTATTAGTGTAGTATTTACAATATGAGTCTAATTTAATAGTGTCTTTAAAGCAAACCTTTCATTAAAGTATATGTAAACCCTCACCTTAAACAACCCATTCAGTTTAAAATAGAAATGAAAGACAAAAAATTTGTGCGTACATATAAAAAAACAAAAACTAAAACATTATAAATCCCCCCCCCCCTTCTTTTTTTTATAAGAAATTACATAACCTCTGTTCTTAGCTGCATAAGGATTTTAGAGAACTGGGGGAGGAGAAGCAACAGCACACTGATCTTTCCACTGAATGGGTGTGCAAGGGGGGGCATGTCAACACCAGTCTGCTCATTAAAGAAGAGCAGGCTGAGTTCCCAGCACAACCAGCAAACTGACCATGCTATGCTCTCAAGCCTAGTATTGTTAGTTTTTAATAGAAAAGCAGAGAAACTGGCAGGATCACCAAGTATTTCTCACAAAGGAAGCAATAATAAGAGAATAGGATACTTTTTTGTTACATGTACATGGTACAGCAGGCACATATCAGGAATATGACATTCTGGGTTGACATATTCTTTAAGGAAATCACATTGAGTTTCATTTCAAATCATAATATGAAGCCATGGATGGCATTTTGCTATGTATTCTGATTCTAAATAGGTAAAATAAGCGGCAGGTGTCACTTTGGTTTGGGCATTATAGTCTTTGCTATTAAAAGACTCTGATTAAACTTTTCCCTAAACTGCAGTTAGGGCTAATGCCAGGGTACAAGGTATAATCCTGGACCCTGTCCTTTCACCCTCAAATCCAATAATTGTCTAAATTTTGCCTTTTGCTTTGACTATTGCAACTCTCTCGTCATTGGCTTACCTCTACACAGGCTATCCCCCCTCTTCATTTTATCATGAAAGCCCAATAAACACAAATCCAAACCCAAGCAACAACATAGAAAGCCATTCTTCACAACTCTCCCTTGAGCCAGTCACCAATCTTCACTAACCACTCTCAAAATATCTAAATCTTCCTCTCTGCTCCTCTCAAGACCTCCTTCTCTATAGATCCCATGTCTGTTCCTCCAATGTTTGCATCCAGGACTTGTCCACTGCCTCTTCTATCAGCCTGAATTCATTACCCCAATCTGCTTGGCTATCTCTTACTCTGTCCATCTTAAGGCGATCCCTGAAAACTCATCTCTTCACTTCCTCCCCTAAAAATGTACCTTTTACTTTTGCCATAAGTTCATCCCTCACAGTTAACACCTTTTTGTACCCCTTGTCTATCCCTATTTCATAGTAAGCTCTCATGAGCAGGGCCAACTCAGCCCTCTTGTATAAAATTGTATTGTAATTGTATTGTCTCCCTTTATTTTGTAAACCGCTGCACAAACTGTTGGGGCTATATAAATGCGGAAAAATAATACCAGTAATAATAGTAATATTAAATGAGGACTTGTCCATATTTTGTTTCATTATGCACAGGGCTGAGTAGGGTGGGACCATTTTATAATTTTCACTCTTAGAGCTGTATTTCCAAAATAGCCCTGACTTCACTTTTATCTTTTATTGCAAACGAGATTGCACAAGAGTTGAAATATTGATGATGCATGAATTAGCTCTAGTGGAGACTTTACTGTAATATTTAGTACTAACACTGTTTATTTATTGCAGGATGCATGGCGAAGTTGACAACAATGTTACAATCTGTAAGTTTCACTTTAAAACAAATATATACTCTACAATCCTTAAAACCAAACTCCAGGCACAAACATTTACATTTATATATATATATTTATCAATAGCCACAATGGATATGAATCCACTATGTGTACACCAATCTCCTACGTATACCCAGATGTTATAATTTAAAGGTAGCAGTGACATCATTTTTATGCATATAACCTGTGCAGAGAGCAGAACTGTGGGAGGGATCCAGCAGGCCCTACCCACTACAGGCTGCCTACATTATTAGCGGGGGTGGATACAAGGCCAGTCACCTTGCAGAAGGAGAAAGAATGGCAGTGATTGGTCTTTTTGAGGGAAGCTCCAGCACAAAGGCAACGTTTCATGCTTGAAACTGCACATATCTCGAATAAATACATAAAGCATGTCAAGATCCAAGTGGAAAATACTTAGTCCTCTTGTATTTAGACAATATTTGCTTACCCTGGAGTTTATCTTAAAGCTTAAACTTTTAAAAATGTTTAAGAGGTTAAAACCCCTTTCTTGTCTGTATTACTGTGTGTAATACTGATGGAAAGTTTCATCCTCTCTATGTGTCCTGGTGTCAACTGTTACTGGGACAGAAAGTAAGATAATCCAAAGTTTTAAGTTACCACAAAAACTAGAGGGGAAACCTTGCAATGGGCACACTTGTTCCCATAATAACTGTTTAGAAAGGGATTACTCGTATTTTGATGAGCTTTCCTTTTATGTCTACAAGACAGGGAAGTATCAAAGGCAATCTTTTTCCAATTGGACACAGATGTGAAAAAACCTTATGGGGTTTTTTTTTATTGTTTTCTATTCTAATCCAAAACTGGAAAAAAAAACATAATTTGCAGCTTTAAAAATACTTTATTATAGATGAAAGTATAATTTTACAATTTAAGAATGAGAATTTTGGAGCAGATGTATGGGCCTTGGATTAAGTGAATTGGTTAGCCCACACAAACCAAATTCTTCAGTTTTGCCAAGGTGTCAGATTAAAGTCATCTAATCATTCATCAGCTTCAACCACCCACCCTGACTATTACAAGGGGTATTACTTTCTTGGCTTGCATTCATTTTATATTAAAAGAAAAATTCCACTGAAAGCGGATATTTCAGTTTTGTGTGGTTGCTGGTGCATTGGCTCAAATGTTGACAGCTTATATCTCTTGAGAATTACAGTGGTAAGGGATTCCCACCAGAATTCTCAGCTCCCACAACTCCAGCAGACATTGAAAAAAAAATGATGACTCCCTGCTTTCCCAGTGGATTTGACCTAATGTATGATATCAGGGAGTGTGATCTCATCCCTGGGGCATCTGGGAGGGGACAAACGCACAGGAAAAACGTTCTACTGGAATCTTTAATTAATACAATTTATGTGAGTTCTACCAAAATAAAAGTTTTGGTTTTGGGTGAAGCTGATCTTTCATAAGGTACTTTTGTCAAAAGATAAGCGAAACTCCATTATTGTGAAGACAAACCAAAGATCTCCAGTGGTAAGTACCGTCACAGAGTCTACATGATAATCTAGGAAGAAATTCCATTCACCTTGATCTGCTTGCATTCATTTTTTTTTTTAATCTCAACCTAGTAATATTGAATCAGGAAACTTTTTTGATTATCATATTTCCAGTAAACAATGCCTTTAACTACATCATCTTAAGATTGCTGGGAAATATGAACTTTCCATTACCAACGGGTCTGATTTTTCTTTGCAGCTGTCTTTAGCAGTGCAGGGAAGGTGGCCAGTTCTGGTTTGAGCTGTGGAACAAGCTCCTGCAGTTTCCCGAAGAGCAGTGCAGCAGGAGGTAGGAATGCATTGTGATCTGCTTTGGCATTTTCTACCACTATAATTTCTGCCACTTTCATCTGACTGTATTTTTCACTATTTGTATCATAACAGCTGTATATCACAAAATTGTGAAGGCAAGCGATTCCAGTGCTTCTGGGTGTGGAACAGGAACATGCAACACTAACAGCAAAGTAACTAGTGCCACGGGAGGGATTGCAGCACTTGCTACAACCACTTTCAGCAAGAAGATCTATTAAGGGAATAAAAAACCTTCAGTATCAGTGCCAATATTTTACACTGAAAACTATTTTCTAGCTAAAAAATACTTGGCATAAAGTTTTAATAATAAGCAAGGGTAATATTTGTATTTGGTATTGTTTTCTGTTCTTTAGCCTTGGCAAACTAAACCAACATATTATTCACTTCGATGATTAGCAAGCATGTCCTTTATCTTGCACTATTTAAAATTACTGTACTGGCATGTACTTTATCTTATAACTGTGTATCTATAATTCAATAAACCGCATGTTAAATTCATTACGTTATTATTTTTTTTTTTTTTAATTTAAATACAACTACTGTATGTTGGCTTGTTAACAGTGACAAGTCATCTTGTAGTGCTGTATGAATTTCCAAAACTTTTCATATACTACACGGGTACCTCTAACAATAAAGCTAAACAGACAGTGGAAGCACAAGAGTTGTACGACATGATTAAGGTAACAACTATTTTAAAAACCTGCTATCCTGCAGACCCTTTGCCACTGCTTCATCTTCTGCTTGCTCATTGGATAATTAGTGGACATCTCCAACACTCAACTCTTTCTCTTCTATGAACCTGCCCCTTTTATCTGTTACCTTACAGAATAGAAAGAACCCCACTACAAACCTGATTTAAAATTTTGATTAGAATACGGTAATGAGGTAATAAAAATTCAATAATGTAAATAATAAATACAAGTTCAAGTAAATTCTCTAACAGAATGGGAAAATTGTTTCAAAACACTTATTAAAGGAAATCCTATATTTACTAAAGTAGGTATTTTTAAAATATTTGTGTTTTTTTTAAATAAACCTGTTCTTTTAACAAAGCAAAATTAGGCAAGTATCTGAACAGGCATAGGATATAAAGCAAATAAACATATCTATTGCATTCCTCAGTTGTAAGGTTCCTTGGTTTGACTCATTTAGATTTTTTATAAAATGTATATTGTTTTACTCATGAATATACTAAATAGATATAGTAATTAATAAGAGAGTTAAGAGCCCTAGACAGGAAGGTAAAAAAATGTCCTCTTATTTTTAGATTTTGAAATAGTTATCTTTTTGGTATTGTTGGATTTCTAGGTTGGCTGCCCATTGGTTAACTGTACAAAACCTGGGTATACCTGCAGTTTATTTCTAAAGGCAAACATCCCTACAAATATCAGGGAATGTTTACAAGTTGCAGATGTTTACAATACAATTTGCATGTTTGTAGGTGCCCCCAAAACCTTTGCTGACACTAGTAGTATTTTCACCTTAGGAAAGGACTACAGAACACCCTCCCCTCTTCTTCATAACATAGAGGGGAGTGATTCTGTAGTACTCAGAGATAGCTGAGGACAAGCTAACTAACAGACAGTGTACAAGAAGTTATTAGTTAACACGTTTTTTGCAGATGCGACAGTTTTTTTGGCACTTTGCTTTCAATCATACAGTATATTTAAAAGATCTTTTGGATAAAGGGGGTATAGTTAGAGCCTCTGTTAAGTTTAAATATTCGTTTATGACTCTGTTGAGGAAGTTTCCCTTCGCTATTTGTCAAGATAAGAAATTATGAGAAATCTCTTCAATAGGGAAACAGACAAAAACACATTTTTACCAGAGTCAAGAAGGGTTACAACAACTGAGAATCTTTTTATGTATGTGTATGCATTCTTGTTCTGGTACCTACCACACCCCCTATTTTTAGTATAGGCATCACAAAGACAGTAAGGGAAACTCTCCCCAACAGTGTCACAGACAAACCACATCTGATGAGGACCAAATTGATGAGATTACTTCTCTTACGCCCCCTATTCAATCCCATGGAGCTGTTAACAGCGTGTGAGAAGACAAGGAATGGCACAAATGTCTTTAGTAAGGCTAGAAGCAGCAGACCGCCTGGAGATGATCCAGTGACCACTGCAGGTAAAAAAGAAAAAGAGTGATATATAGCTGTATAGTATGATTAGGCTTCAAGAGAACCAAGCAGCTTAAGGTACAAAAATCAGTTTAATGGTATATAGAATATACAGAATATATCCATTTAAGTATCTCATACCTTCCAGAAACATATGAAAATGCACATAACTCAATACATAATTAAAAACAATCCCGGATAAGTGGACGATATGAGGAGCTTGTAAACATAACACATCCAACAGTGCTATTGATTTAGCCAGTAATAAAGTGACAATCAAGGTTCTTAGAGACCTGTAAACAGGAGGATAGTACCCCTGTATAAAAAGATTGACAGTAAATAAGTGGCTTTGTAGGCAGTGAATTGTAGCTATATTACTTATCACATTCAACCATTTTCATCAGCTAAGTCTAGATGAGACAATCAAGATGGACCTTATGGAAATATTCTATAGCACAATCCACATGTGGGAATATAGAAAATATTCAAGGATGTCTGCTGAACCAAAAATACCAGGACTGACCAAAGTCAAAATGTTTTCCTGTGTCTTCGAAAGCAATTCATTAGTAGTCATTCACAATTCCCATATTGGCTTCAATATGAGTTACTTATTGAGCAGAGTATGGTAAACTTAGACAAGCCACTGTAATTATTAAAGCAGGTATATAGAGGCAGGTTGGAGGTACAAGCTACAAGTGATGCAGCGCATTAGCAATAGTGCAAACAGGGAGTGAGGGAGCCAAGCACAGCTATGGAAACAGACAGTCACTTTTATTTCCAAATCATCTGCAGGGTGCTTACTGCTCTACCATCCCATGTCCAAACAGTCAATTGAATCCTCCTCTAGTGCTTTCCTGGTGGCTACTATGTAGCCCAGGTTTTACAGATAACATGTAGGCTTGTATGTGTCTCTGGTTCTTTCACCGCTGTCTAATTAACATGGAGCACGAGCCAGCTGACTCTGTCATTCGCTTCCTTGCGCATGTAGCGACGTTTGGAACGCATAATCTTTCCCCTCCCGGTGTGATGACATCACAGTTTTGCCGCGTTTCGTCCTCCAATCAGCAGACTTGTACAAAACTACATCTGATAAGGACCAAATTGATGAGATGACTTATCTTATGCCCCCTATTCAATACCCCTGGAGCTATTAACAGCGTGTGAGAAGACAAGGAATGTCACATATGTCTTTAGTAAGCCTAGAAGCAGCAGACCGCCTTGAGATAATCCAATGACCACTGCAGTGGTAAAATGTAGTAGTTTGCAGATCAAGCACAGTTACACACAGAAGTAGGACGTAAAGTCATAACCAGAATGAGCCAAGGTGAGCAACAGTTGGGCAGCAGATTTATTCATTTAGCGAGCATAGGCAAAGTGAAGGTCCAGACCGAGGTAGATCAAACAGACAGCAAAGGTACCAAGGAAGTGGAAAATAAGCAAAGTCAGGAACATAAACCAAGATCAACAGTGGGAGGAATGGGTTCAAGAGAATTCAGGAGACAAGCAGGGTTGTTCATGGGAGATCAAAAGTACAGGTTAGGTGACATAAATAGTTGATGACCACCCAATGACTTCTCTTGGCAATGTTCAACTTTTTATAAGTAGCTTGGTGCCAACACCTTGCTTGCTCATGCAGATGCTGTATGCAGATTCATGTGCAGTCTTAACCTTTGGTGACATTACACAGGTTGCAATGAGTGCCAGTGCATGTGCCCACACAGGTCCCTGATCAAAGCTATTAGTCCAACCTTTCTGGTACAGAAATTAAAAACCTGACTGAAATGGTAAGCTTTCCCTACTTTTCCAAAAAAATTGGAAAAGATGTTGAATTCTAAGTTTTAAATCACAACCATCTTTGACATGTATGTTTTTGTGTCATTGCTCATGGACTAGGACCTTGATAGTGTTACTGGTAGAAATAAACAGTGTGTTCAGCATGGTTTTGCATTTTCTTTGCTGACTTCAGTCAGCTTGAAAATTATAAAAGTTCATTACATTGGCTAAAATGTCCATAGTCCATTGATTTGGTGGTCATCTTTGACGAATTCTTGATGGAATACAGATTCTCCTGCTTTGTGATCTGCAAAGATATGGCTGCTGGAAGGATTCTTTTTTTACTGATATGCCCAAAAGTTTAGACTCTAAACATATTTTTATTTTTTATAGAGTGCTTCAAGACCAAAAATGTGGCCCCACCTAGCAGACTCAAAAGGCCATCATTCCATTTTTCTCAGTCAATTCAGCCTGCCCCTACATTTTCCAGTTGCCAGAGACTGACACTATACATTTGCTGTGATCAGGGCTACCCTATTCTTTTTAAGGATGTTACAAAGTTTGGAATTATACACACAAAAAATGCCATGAAGGGTCTAGAGGTCCCATATATTTTGTAGGTTCTCTGATTCAGTTTTGATAGTATTGGAACAATTTACTTTATACAGCACTCCTCTCCCTTGCGAAAGTGGGTTTATATAGAGTCACTTATAGCTTTTGGTCAGAAAATCACAACTGCATGTGCTATTTATGCAGATGGCACTTACCTTTTGTTTTTGTTATTATTACTAGCATATAATATACAGAACAACAGTTTCTGAAATTTTCTACAACAAACGTTTGTTGCATTTACTTGTCTTCAGGGCATACTGTTTATAATGACGACCCATTCTCAAACAGACCTGTGCATCCTGGCACCTGTGTGTTTTATCTCTGAGTTTCTGCCAATTATTTCATTTTATGCATTCTTTCATTTCATTTTCTGCTAAACAGTTGATATACCTGTGTTTGAAGTTAAAACACAGAAAGTTATGTGAACAGATGGATGTCCATGGTGTAATAATTCAATAGGCATGTAGCTCAAAGACATATTTGGCGATTTATGAATGTATAAAATGTGGTGTGGTGCAAACGCTCTTATATGGGGTGAGACATGGGATGTAATAGCTCAAAGTGAAAAGTACACTACCAAATAATGAATAAATACACAGACACAATTGGTATATTTAAGTGATTCTAAAAGCAGAAGTTTTTTTATTTTGTCACTCGGCAGGGTGAAGGGCCTGATTAGCACCCAAGGAGGAACCAGTACAGAAGGAACAGGGCTGCTCTGTGCAAAACCATTGCACATGTTTGCTATTTTTTAAAAACATAATGTTTGCTTTTAGATATACTTTAACCACTTTAAGACCGGAGCATTTTCCTGCTTAATGACCGGGCCACTTTTTTCAACTTGGCACTGCGTGACTTTAACTGACAATTGCGCGATCATGCAATGCTGTACCCAAACTGATCTTTCTTTTGGTGGTATTTGATTACCTCTGTGCATTTGATTGTTTGCGATATTAATAAAAAAAGAGAGAAACTTTTGAGAAAAAAATGACATTTTCTACTTTGTCTTTTAAAAAATATCCAATATACTCAATGTTTGCCAATTGTGGCCAAAATGTATTAAGCTACATGTCTTTGACAAAAAAAGCTAAATTAGTGTATTTTTATTGGTTTGCCCAAATGTTATAGCTTCTACAAACTATGGTGTAAATACTGGAATTTATGCAGCTTTTACTTTCTGACTGCCTACTGCATTTCACAAAGTGCTAAAATGGCAGGGCAGTACAACCCCCCCCCCAAATTACCAGTTTTTGGAAAGTAGACATCCTAAGGAATGTCCTGAGAGGCATGTTGAGCTCATCGAATATTTAATTTTTATCTCACAGGTGCTTGAAAAATGACAAAAATAAATTTCTTACACAAAGTTGTCATTGAAATGATATATTGCTCACGCATGCCATGGGTAAATGTGTAATTATACCCCAAAACATATTCTGCTGCTTCTCCTGAGTACAGGCATACCATATGTGTGAGACTTTTTGGGAGCCTAGCTGTGTACGGGACCCCGAAATCCAATCACCACCTTCAGAATTTCAAAGGGCATAAATTTCTCATTGCACTTTCTCACTACCTATCACGGTTTCCGAGGCCCTGAAATGTCAAGATACCACAAAACCCTCCCAAATGACCCCGTTTTGGAAAGTAGACAACCCAAGCTATTTGCTGAGAGGCATTGTGAGTCCATGGAATAATTTATATTTTGCCACAAGTTTTGGGAAAATTAAATTTTTTTAGAAATTTTGTTTTTTAACACAAAGCTGCCACTAAAAGATACACATGCCATGGGTATATGTGGAATTACACACCAAAATACATTCTGCTGCTTCTCCTGAGTACAGAGATACCACATGTGTGAGACTTTTTGGGAGCCTAGCTGTGTACGAGACCCCAAAAACCAATCGCCACCTTGAGGTTTTCTAATGGCGTAAATTGCTTATTTTACTTCCTATCACAGTTTCGGAGGCTCTGAAAATTCAAGATAGCACAAACCCCCCCAAATGGCCCCATTTTGAAAAGTAGACACTCCAAGCTATTTGCTGAGAGGCATGGTGAGTCCATGGAATATTTTATATTTTGTCATAAGGTTCTGGAAAATTATAATTTTGTTTTTTTACACAAAGTTGTCACTAAATGATATATTGCTCACACATGCCATGGGTATATGTGAAATTACACAAAATACATTCTGCTGCTTCTCCTGAGTATGGGGATACCCCATGTGTTAGATTTTTTGGCAGTCTAGCCACGTACAGGACCCCGAAAAACCAATCACCACCTTCAGGCTTTCCAAGGATGTAAATTGTTGATTTCACTCCTCACTACCTATCATAGTTTCGGAATCCATGAAATGCCAAGAAAGCACAAACCCCCCTCCCCCCAAATGACCCCTTTTTGGAAAGTAGACACCCTAAGCTATTTGCAGAGAGGCATGTTAAGTGTTTTGCAGATCTCCCTTTTTGTCACAAAGTTTTGAAATTGGAAAAAAAGAGAAAAATGAATGCATTTTCCTTTATTTTCCAAAATAAATGAGAGCTGCAAAATACTCACCATGCATCTTAGCAAATACCCTGGGATGTCTACTTTTCGAAAAGGGGTCATTTGGGGGGGGGGGGGGGGTTGTGCTATCTTGGCATTTCATGGCCTTCAAAACTGTGATAGGAAGTGAGGAGTGAAATCAACAATTTACGCCCTTAGAAAGCCTGAAGGCGGGGATGAGATTTTGGGGTCCTATACGCGAATAGACTGCCAAAAAGTCTCACACATGGGGTATCCCCATACTCAGGAGAAGCAGCAGAATGTATTTTTGGGTGTCATTTTACATATACAGATGGCAAGTGTGAGCAATTTATCTTTTAGTGACAACTTTGTGTAAAAAACAAAAACAAAAAAAATAATAATTTTCCCAAAACTTGTGGCAAAATATAAAACATTCCATGGACTCACCATGCCTCTCAGCAAATAGCTTGGAGTGTCTACTTTGAAAAATGGGGTAATTTGGGGGAGTTTTGTGCTATCTTGAAATTTCACAGCCTCCGAAACTGTGACAGGTAGTGAGGAAGTAAAATAAGCAATTTACGCCCTTAGAAAACCTGAAGGTGGTCATTGGTTTTCGGGGTCCCAAAGCTAGGCTCCCAAAAAGTCTCACACATGTGGTATCCCTGTACTCAGGAGAAGCAGCAGAATGTATTTTGGGGTATAATTTCACATATACCCATGGCATGCGTGAGCAATATCTCATTTAGTGACAACTTTGTGTAAAAAACAAAACAAAAAAAATTGTCATTTTCCTGAAACTTAGGGCAAAATATAAAATACTCCATGGACTCAATATGCCTCTCAGCAAATAGCTTTGGGTGTCTACTTTCCAAAAATGGGTCATTTGGGGGGTGTTTGAACTGTCCTGGCATTTTATGCTCAATCTTAGCCAAACATCACCTACTCTTCTAACCACTTGAATATCAAGCCTTTTCTGTGACTTTTTGTTTACATGAAAAAATATTTTTTTTTACTAGAAAATTACTTTGAACCCCATAACATTATATATTTTTTTAAGCAGAGGCCCTGCAGAACAAAATGGTGGATGTTGCAAATTTTTTTCATCACACGGTATTTGCGCACGGATTTTCCAAACGCAATTTTTGCGAAAAAATTATTTTTTTGAAATTTAATGCACAAATGCACTATATAATTCATAATTGTTTGGTAAAATTTAAAATATTATCTTATGCCGAGTACATAGATACCAAACATGACATGCTTTAAAATTGCACACGCCCGTGCAGCGGCAAAAAAGTACATACATTTTTAAATGCCTTTAAAAGTCTTCACGGGCTATCATTTTGGACTTACAGAGGAGGTCTACTGCAATCATTACTGCACTCAACCTGGCGTTCGTGGTGATACCTCACATGCATGCTGCAATTGCTGTTTACATATAACCAATGCTTGCGTGCACCTTTGTGCACAAGCATGGGGGGGACAGGGGTACTTGTAGTTTTATTTTTTTTTATTATTTATTTTTGCTTTTTTATGTTATTTTGACACCTTCCCTTTAATTTTCTTTAATAATTTTTATTGTTATCATAGTGAATTTATATATTCCATATGATAGCAATCTGTAGTGACAGGTACTCTTTTTTTTAAAAAAATTGGGGTCTTTTAGACTCTAGATCTCTCCTCTGACCTTAAAGCATCTGACCACACCAAGATTGGTGTGATAAGATGCTTTACCAATTTCCCAATGGCGCTTTCTGGTTTATTTCTGGCGAAACCAAAGTCATGAAATGGTCGTAGCTTCCAGTATCTTAGGCCATAGAGATGATTGGAGCCATTCTCGTCTCCAATCAGCTCTATGGTTAGATAACTGAACCACCGGCTGCACTCTCTGGTTACCCCGTGGGACAGGAGAGCCCAACAAAAACCACGGAAGGCAGTGGGAGGGGGGTCCCCTCCCACTACTTGTAAAAGCAGTCTAGTGGCCAATTATCCACTAGGATCACTTTTACATGTAAGCCGACTGCTGGCTGTAAAAAATGATACCAAGATGATGCCTAAATCTGCAGGCATCATCCTGGTATAACCACTCAAAGTCCAGCAATGTACCAGTACATTGCCGGTCCTTGTTTGCCATATATTGTATTTTTTTTTTTTTTTCATGCAGCCTGTGGAATGAATGAAAAAAAGAAAACCTAACAGATTCCTTCATCTACATTGATTGATGAGGATGAAGAAATATCCGCCAGAAAATGTGTAGTATACCCATCCTTAGCTGCCTAAAACATCCAACCCACTTTCTAATGATGGATATACATGACAAATGCCATGTATACCTATTGTTTTTTTAATTGCGGTGGTGAAATCACATCCTACATTGCTGCCATCAGAGATTCCCATGTATGCTAAGTGCAAACACTGTTTGTTTCAGAATATATGTAAATCAGTGTGGCAGCTGATGGGTGTACCTGCAAGGCAAACTGGTTAACAATGGAATAGAAATAAAAGATTACATTGGTACCTGAAAAGTAAAAAATGGTTACCAATGAAAAACAGTAACAAAGTACTGTAAAAGTAGGAGGAGTAGAAGTAGAAGAGCAGAGTAAGAGCAGAAAAATAACTCAAACGACAACTATTTTTGGCTTTTTTATTTTATGTTTTTTTTGTAATTTTTTTTGTAACTTTTTTGTAATTTTTTTGTAACTTTTTTTACACTTTTTTTTTCTTCAACTGCAACATTCCAGCTTAGGGTCTCTCAAAATTACAATAGCCATCGAACATCTTTCGAGACCCTTTGTAAGTGTGCCCTAGACTGTGCCATGCTGTACCCTACGCTAACACTCCACTAGTATGTGGTAGCGTTGGAAACATTCCACCGATGCAGAGACCAGGTTGGCCAGGACAGAAGGGACAATAAGTGCGGGTGTCACGCCTAAATCCGCGCTTACGACAGACACAACATCTTCTTTGGGGGTGTCTTTGGGTAGGGGTATTCAGGAGGACATGTAGAAAATGTCTCTCATGCAGCCAGCTCACTGCATCTGTTAGGGGAACTTGGGCAGGAGCACCTCCTGGATATAGGTAGGCACTGATGATCTCCTCCTGGAATTCTAGGAAGGATCCAGTTCATCCTGACTCTGGATAGCAGAAAAGCGTTCAGCAAAGTCAATTGGAATGAATAAACAGACACTTTTTTGTACCATCGTCTGGCTTTATGGGCAATTAAGTATGGCAACAAAAGCTGGTTGTTGAGGTCCACCCCCCCCCCCCCCATATTAAGGTTGTAGTCGTGGATACAGAGGGGCTTCTCCAAAACACCAGTTGCCGTATGAATTGTACCGTCGTGTCTGCGTGAATGAAGGTTATAACGAAAAAATCCTGTGTATCCCTACACTTCTCTGCAAGAAATTTTTGAGTTTTCAAGCAGGTTCTCGCCCCCCAACTAAAACAGGAATCTACAAGCTGTTGGGGGAAGCCCTGGCGATTAGGTCACATGGTGCCACATGCGCCAATTTGTAATTCAAGCAGGTGACTAAAAAGTGGCACGCTTGAATAAAAATTCTCCACGTACAAATGGTACCCTTTTCCGAATAAGGGTGACACCAAGTCCCAAACTATCTTGCCGCTGCTCCCTATGTAGTCTGGGCAGTTGGGGGGCTCCACAGTGCTATCTTTACCCTCATAAACATGGAAACTAACTATATAGCCTGTGGCCCTGTCACACAGCTTATACAGCTTGACCCCGTATCTGGCACGCTTGCTGGGGAGATACTGCTTGATAGCAAGGCAGCCAGTAAACTTAATCAGGGACTCATCAATGCAGTCAACTTGTTGGGGGCTAAACAAGGCTGCAAACCACTGATTGAAGTGGTTTACGAGGGGCTGAATTTTGTAGAGCCGGTCATATCCAGGGTCTCCCCGAGGACAACAGAGTTCATTGTCACTGAAGTGCATGAACCGCAGAATTTGCTTGTATCTTGTCCTGGCCATGGAAGCAGAGAACACGGGTATATGGTGAATTGGGTTAGTGGACCAATATAACCGCAACTCACTCCTTTTAGTTATACGTTGAGGGAAAGGCCCAGAAAAGTTTTAAACTCGGAAACCGTTATAAATTTCCAGCCAAATGGTCTGGCAAGGGACAAATTTTGGTTTGTGGCGATATATTGGCCAGCATATAAATTGCTTTGGTCCACAATAGATCTGTAAAGATCTTCTGTGAAAAACAGCTCCAAAAAATTAAGGGGAGTAAAATTGGCTGTTTCCACGTGAATTCCGGGTTGGGCAGTAAATGGGGGAAGTACGGGTACTGTATAATCTGTGGGCTGCCAATTAGGATATGCCAGCACTTCAGGGAGGGCACTATGGGCGCTACGGGCCTGTCTTCGAACTCTCGGTGGCTGCGGGCCACTACTTGTGCTAGCCACGGCACCAGCTTCAACTGCACTTATGGGACTCGCCAGCCACGTCACCAAGCCTTACTGCAGTGCTGGTATGTCTAGGACCAGGATGTACTAGGCCACTGGTGCTTGCCAGTTCACCAAAAGTTTGAGCAGCACTAGTACTGGCTCTCTGCTCCATAGGAGCACCCTGCAATCTCTGCACCTCAGCTACTGCAGAATGGGGTCGGGTATGCCTGACCATCATCGGAGCTATCTGTCAGGGACCCACTGCTGTCTACAGGCTCGTATACTGACCCTGATTCTGCCAGTGAGGCTTCCCTATCACTCTCATCTGACATGGTCAGTATGCTGTAGGCCTCTTCACTACTGTACCACAGTTTGGATATTTTAGCCACTAAATTTACAGGTACACTAGTGTGACTCACAGTTAAAAAAGCACTTGGTTGTTGAGGACTATTTCTAATGCTAAAAAAAAACCTGCTAGTGCTAGCAGGGATCAGGCCTGACTCTGCTAACGCGGCGGTTTTGTGTGTCGTGTTTTTTGGAAGTGACAATAATCTATTGATTACTGCACTTTCCTGGGTAGGGTGGGGTGGGCTGGGCAGAGGGGCTAAACGCAGGGGCTGGCAGGTGTCGTGACCGATCCTGCTAACGCTGCATTTTGGGAACCCTAAACTATTGGGGACACTAGTATAGTTCTAATCAGATTAAAGATATTGATCCATTCAGATACTATACTAGTAATGGAGGTGTTTGGTGTGTGTATGTGTGTGTTACTGGTAATCAAGGGGTTTCTCTAATATTTCTAACTATGCGGTAGGGATCTGCGCTGTACTAGACTGACGCTAACTAGCGTTAGCGCTAACTAATGTCACCTGTGACACGAATAATAGTGATTAGAAAAAAAAAACTGTACACTATAAAAGTGACACTGAGACAGGGCAATGAAGGGGTTAACTGGGTGAGATCAGGGGGTTAAATCTTTATGGGGGGGGGTGGTGGGTACACTAAACCTACTTGGGACACAAACGTACTCGCTAGCGCTAACTGAAGTCACAATCACACTATTACAGAAATACAAAAAAGTGCTATATACCTGTATATAGTGTGCAATGTGACAGGGGGTGAAGGGGTTAACTGGGGGTGATCAGGGGGGGATCAGGGGGTTAAATCTTTATTTGGGGGGTGTCGGGTATCCTAAGCCTAAAAGTAGCAGTCGCTAGCGCTAAACCAAGTCACAAGGCACACTAATACAGAAATATAGAAAACTGCTATATACTGTATACAGTGTGCAATGTGACAGGGGGTGTAGGGGTTAACTGGGGGGGGGTGATCAGGGGTTATATGTGCCTATCTACGTGTGTGTGTGCTTTGTGCAATACTCACAGTTGATCCTCTCTTCTTTTACGCTGGGATTGGTCAGGACCGATCAGCAGGTCCAGGCCAAAAATCATTGGCCTGGACCTGATGACTGATCGTTTCTGAACTGAATCAGACCATAAACGGGGCCGGGGGGCGCGCGGGAGCGTACCCCAGAGCCCCAGGAGCAAGCAACATAGAGCTATGTCGTTTTGCCCAGGAGCGGCTGCCTGCCGCAGTAAATCTGCGGCAGGTAGTCGTCAAGTGGTTAAATAGCTGAAAATTTTGTGGTGCTTTATTAGGGGTTACTCTGCATAAGTAAAAACATCCAAAAACCACAGAACTTCTCTAGACCTGTGCCTCACACCATCTGTGGATAAACAGGGTGCCAGCTCACAGAAGCCTATCTTCACTTGTCATTGAAGAATCTGGATAAATGAAAGCTGCACTCCCTGTATGCTCTTCCAGACACCTTTGTTCAATCATCAACAATATAGCTACATCCATGATGTCCCCTCCCAGGAACCACCATCTTCTTAACGATTTTCATCCTTTCATCCTTGTTCAGAAGGGATCCTTGGGATACAACTATTAGCAGTGAAATGTGTAACAGTGGGCCTAATTCATAGTACTGCTATTTGTCTAACGCCGGGATTTTTGCGAACCTGCGATTCTGAACGTCTGAAATCGGTATTCAAAGTACGGCGGGCGGCCAATAACGTTTAGTGTTAGATTCATGAAGATGCTACAATGCCAGGGCGCGACTTAAAAACAGGTCAGCTAAAAGCTAGACTAATGTTTTGCCAAATTTTTCCCTGTACCCCCAAAAATCCCTAATCACTATGGAAGGTGTGGGGGATCATTTGGAGATGAATAGCTTTTAAACTGTGTAAAAAAATGACCTAGAAAGAGAGATATCTGCAAAAGTGTAGAAAGTAAAAATAGCTCCTCAAGTCCCGAGCTGCAAGAGAGCTCATGTGCGCATGCGCAACGCCAACTAGGCTCAAGAAGTTCCGCTTTCACCAATTTGCACACGCCGATTCTTGAATGTGAAACGAAAAATCCGCTGTATCGCCCATGTAAAATGGAAAGAACTGGCGGATTTGAAAAACATGCACACTTCTACCAAGGGATTCCTTAGTAAACACCATCATGTTCCATACACCTTTCCTGCTCACTCATATTTCACTAGAACAATATTATCTACAGTGTTTATATAGAACCTCCACATTATCTAGGGTATCCCACAAAATATTCCATTGGGAAACATGTACTCACATAGAAGAAAAATAGATATAAAACATATTTCAAATCAAGATTATTACGATTATTAAGATTATTAACATTCAAAAAATATATAGGAAATGTCACAATTTTGCCCATATTCTATGTGTTTCAAAAGATTTTTTCTCTAAATATATTGGAACTACAGTTTCTTCCATATGGGTATGGCCAAGTGTTAGCATTTTAGTACACATTTAACTGCAGGTATATCCCCATACTTGGCTAATTAGCAAAGTATGGGCAACAAACAAATATAGCTTTATCTCTCAATATTGCTAGATATTGACTTCATGTGGCATCTTTAGTAATTAGTTAATGTCTTTATATTAAAAGGTTGGTGATACACATGCCTTTTTTCAAACATGAGCAAAAGTATTGATGCTAACATTTGGAGGGTTGGAGACCTCCAATTGTTGCCCATACAGAGGGCTCATTCTGGATTCGAACTCACAAACCTACAGCAGGAAGGCAGACTCCCTAATCATTGTGCTATTTCTCAGTCCTTACTGCCAATAAAGAAGCTCATGTCCTCTTGTGAGCGTTTGGCCTTTTGCTCACGGCGTCAATATGCTCAGATGTGAACAGGGGCCATTGAACTGAATAGGATTTGTCTTTTTGTCTGTTTTGTGAGCTGATCCTCGAGCTTAACAAATCCCCCAAAACGCCCCAAAACGGGCTACGTTCACATGTAGGCGTTGTGGGCTGTTTTTGGGGCTTTTTCATTTCATTCTATATAAAAATGCCTGCACCAAAAACGCATGTAAAAACGCCGGTGAAAACGCAAGCAAAAACGCCCATAAGAACGCCTGATATAATTGCCACACCAAGATTATGGATGTTCATGAGTGATGAGTCAGATTGTTGGCTTAGCTATCTGTTCAATCTTCATTCAAACAACAATCCGAACTCCCAAATAAATGCCCCCCGCCTAAATTGCCAAAAGGTGTGTTTCAATTTTTTCACTAAATATATATTTCTCTCTCTCTCTCTCTCATGTAATTGTATATATATGTATGTATACCTGTATATAAACATTATAAATAATGTTTAGTAAACTGAAAAAGAAAAAATTCTCAATTCACATATATTCACACATACATACATACATACATACATGTATTTGGTTTGTTTAGGTCTCTCTCTCTCTCTCTTTATTTCTATTTCCCTTTTTTGTTGAACTGAGCATGCTCCAAAACACACAGGGCACACACGGTTCATTTTTCGTCTGGGAGTTACCATTACTGGGTGTGTGTTTTCCTTGATTATATAAAGACCACTCAGACAGGAGCAAAGATTTGACCTGCCAAGAGGTCCAATATATTGTGTGTGGGACATGCTTTATGTTTAACATTTGGGGGCCTTTGTTATTTATGGAGGTGGGATTTGGCTGTGTTGTCTGTTATGTCCAAAGACACATAGCCCACTTGACTCTCTGTAAGTATTTATTGGTGTTAACATAATTGTGTATTGTTTTGTCAATCTGCACATGTATCTGAAGATTATTGGCTCTTTGTCGATGGATATGGCATAAATGTTGTACAAAATATATATTTGCAAAAATTTTACAATTCTGTTGCTTCAGTGGGATACTGTGGAGACTGTGCCCAAAAAATGTCATGTTAAATGTTTGAGCTGTGTATCTTGTTTGTAATAAACATTGATGGTGGTGGTCGGGCATGTTTCAAATGTCTTCTCAAAATGTCTTCATGTGTATAAATAAAAAAGTTTTCTGTTGTC
The DNA here is from genome assembly GCF_965119305.1 of Pelophylax lessonae. Lineage (NCBI taxonomy): Eukaryota > Metazoa > Chordata > Amphibia > Anura > Ranidae > Pelophylax > Pelophylax lessonae. The sequence goes on from NC_138769.1 coordinate 608,279,324, forward strand.
CACAAATGTATGTTATGTTTTTTTATTGCTATGTTTGTTAGACATGCTGAATGGTTGTGTATGGTGACTATTTTCCGTGAATTCGCTAACATTAAAAACAGCGTTCTCACATTTCTAAATACAACCGGAAACAACACTATTTGTGGGTGCACACGTTTCCGGAAACTGTACAGTTCCTCCCGCAATTTTGAGCAACATGGCGCCAGCGCTATATACTGCAGAAGTTGTGGCGTTCATCTGCAAGGTGAGGTGTGTGTGTGTGTGTGTGTGCGCACGAATATGCGAGATGTTAGTTAGCCATTGGGGAGGGTGTCGCTTATCTAGCGGGTGTGCAAGTGACTTTTTGTCTAGTGATATGAGCGTGCACTTCCTGCCTATTAGATGTGATATAGAAACTTCCTGTTATAGAAACTTCCTGTATGTGAACCTGTTCCCATATCTATAATATTATATTTATATATATATAATTATATATATATTTAGATATTTTGATATTTATATATATATATATATATATATATATATATATATTTATATATTTATACATATATATATTTCTATGTTTAGATATTTTGATATTTATATATTTATATATATATATATATATATATATATATATATATATATATATATATATATATATATATATATATATATATATATATATATATATATATATATGTATGTATGTATATATATATATATATATATATATATATATATATATATATATATATATATATATTATCTTAGTTTCTACTTTTTGACAAAATGTTACACAATTATCAGTTACATATTGCCATGACGCTTTGGAATCTGTCTAGATAAACACAAATGTATTGCCCCTTTTCATATATGCAAGATTAGAAACATTATATTCCCTAAATACATTTAGAAAATAAATTTTGGCATAAATACATACTGTAAGGGATTACTCATTGGTAGGCGTATGGGTGACCCCTTTGGGGGTGCGTTTTCACAGAGAGATAGCCGAGCAGAGGTTGAAAACAAGACTGATTTATTCATGCAATTTACTTAACACAATTGCAAGCATCAAAACAGCCAAAATAAAATAAAAGACAAAATAAATCCTTGCCTCTGTGGGCGGCTACCTTCTCACGCTGGAACCTACCTAAGAAGTCTTTCCAACCTACTGTTGGGCCGACACTGCTGATCCTACAGCAGACACTCAAATGTCCATTTGTTTGCTTTTCACACAGCACAAACATTGTCCATTGAACATGTCCCTTTGTTTTCTTTCACACAGCACATGTTCATTTATAACAGGATCCTTTACTCTTCAGATTCTTCACATTGAACACAGTTCATTTAACAGGTCCCTTTACTCTTCACACTCTTCACATGGAACACTTTGTCTTCTCACCTTTGAGACGTCTTCACTCGTGGTTACCCTCCTTAGCTTCACATCGCTGTAGGGGGTCTTCTCCCATGCTCACCAGCTTGTCGGGAGGCACACATCCGACTGTCCCCCTCTCCCAGCCCACACGGCGACAGGAGGCAGCAGTCCTTCTCCCATGCCCACACGGCGTCGGGAGGTACACGTATGTCTGCCTTCCTCTCCCAGCCCACACGGCGACAGGAGGCAGCACTCAATAGATTTTCTCTGGACAAATTATAGAGGCCTTGATCTCCTCATTCTGAACAGCTGAAGGCCTTTCAACTTCTTTACACCTTCCTGCTGCCTTTGGCAGCCGACACCCTATAATAATTAGTGAACTTTTCAAAGCAGGTGGGAATGTGTCTCCTCTCAGTGACTACATTCCCAGATTTACCTGACTTCCTGTCACATACCCCCCCCTCTTGTTTCAACCCTCGGGTTGGGACACATATTTCCAGGCACGCATGTGTCAGGCACTGCTGACTCACTGATAAGCCTCCTATTATCCTCAAGCTTCCGGATGAAACTGTTTTGTCATCTTCATTGACGGATTTCTCATAAATGCCACACAGTTTGTCTCTCATCTCATATACACATTCTTCAACTGCATTTTTGGCATCATTTTGCTCCTTCTCATTTCTGTCATCTTCATTGACAGCTTTCTCATAAATGTCAGACAGCTTGTCCCTCATAACCGTCTGTCCAATCCACCATGGAGGACCGTGATCCATAGGCAACTCAATTGGGCTAGTCTTAATGTCTTCAACATTCTTAAGACGCCTCTCTCTGCAATCCATAAATGTTTTCCACAAAACTTTGAGAACCTTTGCTTCACTAAGGTTTGTTCCAAGTAGGGACTCTTGACATCCCTCTGTGACTTGAGTTGCCTCTCCATACAGCTGTACACAATCATTGACTTTTTGTTGTAAAAGGGAATGATCTTCCTTCTTGAGCTTTGCTTGCTCTAAGATGCTGTGCAGAGGATTTTCCAATTGAGACAACAGGCTGTCACACATTTCTTCAAAGTGACCCCTGTTCCTTTTCCCAGAGACATCAATATCATTCACCAAACATTTCATATTCATAGGCAGATCTGAAGCATTTGCACTCATCAACTTCTTAAACTTTTCGCCCTCCTGAGCGAGTCGCAGTAAAGGCCTACTATTTGATTTGATATTCAGTTTATATTTCTTGCCAAACTCTTCACAGAAGTAGCCAACCAGAACATCATCAACTTTCCTTCCACCAACATAGGGGTTAAAGGCAACAACACAGTTGAACCCAGCGATCTGGGTGGTATCCATTATAGACCTCCTCTCTGCATCAGTGAAGAAGCATGGAACTGCAACACATTCTTTTACAGGTTTCTTCAATGCACTTTCTGCTGAACTATTTGACCGCTCAAGGTCACCTAGTTCTTTTTCTCTATCTGAATTCCACATGGAATGCATCTCAAGATCACGATCAAACTTCTGCCACCCGTCTTTCACCAGTTCCATTTTGGAAACACTCCCTGAAAGGCACTTATTCATTTGCTTCACGTTTTCACCAACAGCCTTAGTTTTCCCCACTAGGTTTTCAGCCTGAACTGAGAAATCATCACATTTCTTACTCAGCTCCTTTGTTTGCTGAAGTTCTAATGATACATTTTCCAATGCTTGAAGTTTTTGAAGGAACGGTTTATTCCAAAGGGGTGATTCAAGCCACATGTCATCACATTTCTGAGGCTCACTCAGGACAGACCCCAAAACACTGATCCTTTTAAAAACTGCATCAGGCACACTATCCCCTCTTTGGGACAGATCCTCTGTTGCCTGGAATTCCTCTTCCAGTTCCTGCAACGGAATCTTCATCTCTTCTACTTGCTGTTCTAAGGCTCGCTTAGACTTTTCTAGCTCCTGAACGCTTTTCACAACATCATCCTTGGAGCGGACCAAATCTTCCATCTCTGTACACAGCTGTTTGTTAACTCTTTCTAGTTTAACATTACACTCTAGAGCTTCCTCCAAAGAGCGAGCCAAGAACAGGGCTTTGCTCTCGTTATCACGCGCCTCCGTTTCTGCACGTGCGCGTTCTTCTGCATATTTTGCAGACACAGTCTTCTCTTCACCAAGCATCTGATCAAACTTCTTTTTCACATCTTCAACACATTGTAATGAACCAACGCTTTCTTCCATGCGTTTTTTCATATCCGCTATCTGAGCTTGCAATGTTGCGACTTGCTCTGATAGGTTTTTCTTTGCTTCCTCCTCCTCTTTTAATTGTTCCAGGAAGCCATTTTTCACATCTTCCATTTGTTTGAGCTTTGTGCTAAAACTCAGCCTTTGACACCTCTCTTCCTGTAAGAGTTCCTGCGTGTCTTGCAGCTGCGATTCCAAGATAGAAAAATCTTCCGCAATTTCTCTAGATTTGCTGTCTGCTTGAGAAAGCCGATTTGTGACACTGTCCAACTCAACCTGCAATCGGTTTGCCTTCTCTAACAGCTTAGCACACAATCGGTCACCTTCTGACACCTTGACTTGCGATTCCAGAAGCTGTGCCTCTACTTTTTCCCTCTTATGTTCACAATCTCCTTTTCCCTGCATAAGAGCCTTCACCTCATTGGCTAGTTTCTGGGAATGAGACTGTAATTCTGCCACACAGGCTTCTTTCTCCTTTAACTGCTGCTGGAAACGTTGGGCTTCACCTTTCCAACTTTCACAGTCTGCACGTAATTCATCTACCACATTGCTCAAAGTGGTGAGCTCATACACAGTACTCAGTAATTTAGCCTCTCTTTCACTTTTCTCGTTGTCGCTGAGAGACAATGTCGTTTTCAGAGCGACATTCTGTTCCTGCGACTCCTGCAGGTCTATTTTTGTAACTTCCAAACACTGAAGACTTTTTTCCAGCTGATTACGCAACTCCAACATATCAGCCATACTTTGCTTCTGCAAAGTCTGAATTTCACTTTCCTTTTCCATGAGGATGGTATCTTTCTCCATTATAGTCTCTCTGCGTTTTTGCAACTCGACCAAAAGAAGAGCAGTGGATTCTTCCCACTGTGACACATGAGACTTGAGTAGTTCATTCATTTCCTGCAAGTTTCTATGCTCCATTTTAAGCAATTCCAAGGCTTGTTCCTTTTCTTCCATTTTCCGTTGCAAGGCATCCAACTCAGCCCTGCACACATACTCGGTTTCCTCCAAACCGATGGCCTCCATTGGCTGCTGGCGTCTCTGTTTCCAGCCTGCCATGCTCTCTTGGTGATCCTTTTGTTGAGCTGCAAAGCTCCGTTGTTTCAGCATCTCCCCCATTTTGGGTTTACTTTTCATCTGAGCACACTGCGTCTCCATAGCAGTTTCATTTGCCCCAGTGTTGCTAGGGACAACAACTTTTCTCTTTAGCCGATTCCGTTCAGGCATGGATGGGGCTGGTTCAAATGGTAGCATCCCCTCCATCCATAGAATTCGGTCTCTCATTTCATCTATCTTTGCATTTTTCAGGCGTTTGGATCGCCCCATCTTCAATAACTCCACAAACAAATTTTTCACAGTCCAGCAAAAAATTTTGAGACCACTGTCTCTTTAACACATGTAGTTTTTCTCTCTCTTGCAAGATCTCTTTTCCTGCGCACACAGTTTGTGCAGTCACTTGCACCAGACACAACAAAGTTCATCAAATAATTTTGAGACCGCTGTCTCTTTAAAACACTTTTTTTTTTTTTTTTTTTCTGTCAGGATCTTCTCTCCTGCACACATAGATTGTGCAATCTCATGCACCAGACAAAGTTCATCAAACATTTGCACTTCCTTGCAGGGATCTCTGCTTATGCCCACTGCATACCTCCACCATATGTAAGGGATTACTCATTGGTAGGCGTATGGGTGACCCCTTTGGGGGTGCGTTTTCACAGAGAGATAGCCGAGCAGAGGTTGAAAACAAGACTGATTTATTCATGCAATTTACTTAACACAATTGCAAGCATCAAAACAGCCAAAATAAAATAAAAGACAAAATAAATCCTTGCCTCTGTGGGCGGCTACCTTCTCACGCTGGAACCTACCTAAGAAGTCTTTCCAACCTACTGTTGGGCCGACACTGCTGATCCTACAGCAGACACTCAAATGTCCATTTGTTTGCTTTTCACACAGCACAAACATTGTCCATTGAACATGTCCCTTTGTTTTCTTTCACACAGCACATGTTCATTTATAACAGGATCCTTTACTCTTCAGATTCTTCACATTGAACACAGTTCATTTAACAGGTCCCTTTACTCTTCACACTCTTCACATGGAACACTTTGTCTTCTCACCTTTGAGACGTCTTCACTCGTGGTTACCCTCCTTAGCTTCACATCGCTGTAGGGGGTCTTCTCCCATGCTCACCAGCTTGTCGGGAGGCACACATCCGACTGTCCCCCTCTCCCAGCCCACACGGCGACAGGAGGCAGCAGTCCTTCTCCCATGCCCACACGGCGTCGGGAGGTACACGTATGTCTGCCTTCCTCTCCCAGCCCACACGGCGACAGGAGGCAGCACTCAATAGATTTTCTCTGGACAAATTATAGAGGCCTTGATCTCCTCATTCTGAACAGCTGAAGGCCTTTCAACTTCTTTACACCTTCCTGCTGCCTTTGGCAGCCGACACCCTATAATAATTAGTGAACTTTTCAAAGCAGGTGGGAATGTGTCTCCTCTCAGTGACTACATTCCCAGATTTACCTGACTTCCTGTCACAATACATACACACTGCAAGCTCTGGTGGTCCCCAGGTTTGTCTGAGAGTCACTATCATAAGATGGATGTGCAGACAGCAGCTAATTTGTTCACCTGAGATGGAATGAGTGATCACAAAAATCTGAACTGGTCATGTCTTCAAAGGATTGCATTGGAGAAATCACCTCTAAAGGCAACACATGAGTGTGTGTTCACTTGATACTGATGTGATAACACTGTGATTTGCCAGCGTGTTAATGGATTGCATTCCCAGCACACGCATCTCACACTGCCATATGTGAATCCATGGGGGTGTCCATTGCAAGTTAAATACACCCCCAGATCAGATTGCTTTGGGAATTTACAGATTGAACTGGAATCAGATGGCAGTGCTATGAACCACTATGCCATCAAATTCTGCTGTGGACCTTAAAAAAGGATTATGTGTGATTAGACTGTGTTTGTGTGGATAATTCTGCCACATGAAATTGATCCAAATTTGTTAGGCCAATTTTATTCAAATTGTATTGTGTATGGGCAGCCTAAGTAATCACACAAGTCATCCCAGTGTGAAAAGGGCATCAACACATCATTAGCTTGATCAATAACGTATTTTTGTGTCGAGACTTCGATGTTAGCTCTAACATGTGATCACACCAATGACATTGGTACAGATTACAAGATGTGTCAAGAGGCACTTTAGCATGTACATTATAAAACACCTCAAAATAAAACATCTTCGAAAGCAACAAGAGAGATTATGCTCTTTCTTGCTTGTTTAGCTTTTGTGAAGCAATAAATAGGCTAACAGTTGGGATCAGGGAATGTCAGAGCTCCCCTCTAATCTAACATCTCTAGGTCACTACTAACCTAAATAAGCGTGTCCATATTTTGGACATGGGCATTCTTCCAGGGAAGTCCCCTAAAGGCTTTACTCATCTCTGTGTCTATGAGACTTTGAGATGTAGGATTTATCTTTGAAAAAAGTGTGTTCACATATCATTGGCCCTCAACATTTCAAATGTCCCTCCCTCCTGTCAATGAGTATGTATTGTGTTAAGTAAGACATAACTAAAGTACTTAGTAGGCTTTTGTTTGTGGGGGGTGGGGACAAGATCTGCTTGTCAGATAAATAATGTGGCTTCTGCCTATGTGCTACAAAAAAGCACCCCCCTCCCCAAACACTAGCCATGGTGATGTGTATAAGCCTCCACATGTTGTTATGATACTTTGAGGTGTGTATTGAATGGACAATTGAGACAATGCCAACATCATGTTGAGGTAATCACCAGTGTGGGTAAACCTATGTCATGGAGCTAGATTTGGACATCAATGTATATGTATCACCAGAAATAGGATTCTTTGTTCTACAATATCTAAAAGACGATCTAGCATGTTTTTGGAAGAATTTACTTTTTTGGATATAGTTTGACTCAAACATACATTGCTCTTTCCACAGCTCCTCCTCCTCTGGGGTTATGACAAAATAAATATGCATCTTCACCAAAAACACACCATCATGTGTCGTGTCTGGATGAGGCTGAGGCGGAGATTCCAGTTCCGGCCCCTTTTGGTTGATTTGCAGCGGTCTTGGAGTGATGCCAAGAGGCGCTCACCCAGGCTGCTGCAAAAAGCTGTGGAGCAAATCTCCGGTAAGTAAAAATATACATTACATGTGACCAGATAGGTGAATAATTTTTGGGTAGGTGGGCCTGTGTTTAGGAATGCAACAATCCCCCCCCCCCTTTTACCCCTGCCTTTCCCACCTCCATCAAGTGTCTCTTCACAACTAGAGCTGAGTGGTCACCTGGATGTCCGTGTTCGGCAGGTTTGGCCGAACTTGAAAAAAAAAGCCGGGTCCGTGTTCCGGACTTTTTCCAAACTTTACCCGGACACCGAACCCCATTGAAGTCAATGGGGACCCGAACTTTCAGGCACTAAAATGGCTCTAAAACACCAATGGAAAGGGCTAGAGTGCTGCAAATGGCAGGAAAACGTAGTTAAGAGCATGGCAAGTGCTCTGCAAACAAATGTGGATAGGGAAATAACTTAAAACAACAAAACAACAAAAAAAAACCCAGAAAAATAAAACATTGTTCTTCATCTGTGAAGGACGAGGCCCATATGGAGTAGGAAGGAGGTTGAGGTGGTGGTGGATGTGGCGGTGTCATAGGCGTGCGCACAGGGTGTGCCTGGGCACACCCTAATCACCTAGGGCACATTAGCATTATCGCTCTGTTTGCCAGTGAGGAGATGGGAAAGATCTCCCTCGGACCTGCTCTGCCATAAGTGCCACACACTTCTATTTCACTTTGCCAGCAGGGAGAGTAATGTACCGGGGCCATATACATGTAGGCAAACACATGCATGTGTATTTAAACTTTGGGGTGCACACCCTAATGCAATAGGCTGCGCACACCTATTGGCGGTGTAGGTGGAAGCGGCGGTGGAGGAGGGCGAGGTAGCCAACACTGCTTTTTTTCAGTCATTTTAAATGAGGGTACACCCCAAAAGAGTGAGAAAGATCAAAAATAGAACAATGGCTGGGTAAGGTCGGTATCCATCTCTATTCTGCACAAGGTACGGAAAAGTCCTGTGGGATCCATGCCTGGTTCATTTTAATGAACGTGAGCTTGTCCACATTGTCTCTGGACAGGCGGCTGCGCTTGTCTGTGATAACGCCCCCAGCCGTGCTAAATACACGTTCAGATAATACACTGGCTGCAGGGCACGCCAGCACCTCCAAGGCGTAAAGGGCAAGCTCAGGCCATGTGCCCAATTTGGAGACCCAGAAGTTGAAGGGGGCAGACCCGTCATTCACTACATGTAGGCGTGTGCACACATACTGCTCTACCATGTTGGTGAAATGCTGCCTCCTGCTAAGACGTTCCATATGAGCTGCTGGTGCTGCTGTTTGTTGTGGCGTGCTGACAAAGCTTTTCCACATTTCGGCCATCCTAACCCTGCCTTCTGAGGTGCTGGTGGTGCCCTGGTTGCGTTGGCGACCTCTTCCTCCTCCTCCTCCTCTGCCTTGGCCTTGTGCTTCCACTGTGGCCCCGCTGTCAGGTGGGAATGCCAGCAGCATCGCGTCTACCAGCGTGCGCTTGTACTCGCGCATCTTGCGATTGCGCTCCAGTGAGTGAATTAAGGACGGTACGTTGTCCTTGTAACGGGGATCCAGCAGCGTGGCCACCCAGTAATCAGCACAAGTTAGAATGTGGGAAACTCGGCGGTCATTGTGGAGACACTGCAGCATGTAATCGCTCATGTGTGCCAGGCTGCTCAGAGGCAATGAAAGGCTGTCCTCTGTGGGAGGTGTATCGTCTGTGTCCTCTGTATCCCCCCAGCCACGCACCAGTGATGGCCATGAGCTGGCCTGGGTGCCACCCTGCTGTGAACATGGTTCCATCTCCTCCTCCATCTCCTCATCCTCCAGAACTGTGCCCCTGCTGGACAATATTGTCCCTGGCGTTTGTGGGTGCAGGAACCCACCCTCGGAGCCACTTGCGAATGACTGCCCTGAAAGCCTTGGAAATGTTACCTCTTCATCCTCCTCCTCATCCTGTGCCACATCCTCTTCCATCATTGCCCAAATCGTTTTTTGAAGGAGGCATAGAAGTGGGATAGTTAAGCTAACAACGGCGTCATCGGCACTGGCCATGTTGGTGGAGTACTCAAAACAGTGCAACAAGGCACACAGGTCTCGCATGGAGGCCCAGTTATTGGTGGTGAAGTGGTGCTGTTCCGCAGAGAGACTCACGCGTGCGTGCTGCAGCTGAAACTCCACTATCGCCAGCTGCTGCTCGCACAGTCTGGCCAGCATGTGCAAGGTGGAGTTCCACCTTGTGGGCACGTCACATATGAAGCGGTGAGCGGGAAGGCCGAAGTTACGCTGCAGCGCTGACAGGCGAGCAGCAGCAGGGTGAGAACGCCGAAAGTGTGCACAGACGGCCCGCACTTTCTGCAGCAGCTCTGACATATCGGGGTAATTTTTAAGGAACCTCTGCGCCACCAAATTCAGCACATGCGCCAGGCAAGGGATGTGCGTCAAACCGGCTAGGCCCAAGAGCTGCTATGAGATTTCGCCCGTTATCGCACACCACCAGGCCGGGCTTCAGGCTCGCTGGCACCAACCACTCATTTGTCTGCTGTTCCGTGCTCCTCCACAACTCCTGCGCGGTGTGTGTTTTTTCCCCCAAACAGGCAAGTTTTAAAACTGCCTGCTGTCGTTTACCCCTGGCTGTGCTGAAGTTGGTGGTGAAGGTGTTACGCTGACCGGACGAGGAGGTGGTAGAGGATGAGGAAGCGGAGTAGGAGGAGTTAGGAACAGGAGGCAAACTGAAGCACCCTGCAATCCTCGGTGGTGGAAGGACATGCGCCAAATTGCTATCCGCCTCAGGCCCATCCGCCACTGCATTTACCCAGTGTGCCGTTAGGGAGATATAACGCCCCTGACCGTGCTTACTGGTCCACGTATCGGTAGTTAGGTGGACCTTGCCACAGATGGCGTTGCACAGTGCACACCTGATTTTTTCCCCCACTTGGTTGTGCAGGGAAGGGATGGCTTGCCTGGAAAAGTAGTGGCGGCTGGGCACGACGTACTGTGGGACAGCCACCAACATAAGCCTTTTAAAACTGTGCGTCTCCACCAGACGAAATGACAGCATTTCAAAGTCCAAGAATTTTGAAATGCTGGCATTCAGGGCCAGGGATCGTGGGTGGGTAGGAGGGTACTTCATCTTCCTCTCAAGTGTTTGGGAGATGGAAAGCTGAACGCTTCCACGGGACATTGTGGAGATGGTTGGTGACCCAGGTGGTGGTGTTGCTAACAGATCCTCTGTTTGCGGGGTGGCAGGTGCCGGTATCACTACAGAGGTGGATGGGGAGGCCAAGACTGCAGCAGAAGAGGAAGCAGGAGGAGCCAGAGACCTTTCTTGGTTTTGAAGGTGTCTACTCCACTGCAGCTCGTGCTTTGCACTTAGATGCCTGATCATGCAGGTTGTGCTCAGGTTGAGAAGGTTTATGCCTCGCTTCAGGCTCTGATTGCACAGGGTGCAAACCACTCGTGTCCTGTCATCAGCACATTTTCTGAAGAACTTCCACGCTAGAGAACTCCTTTGAGCTGGCTTTGGTGCGCTTGGTCCCTTGCTGCATTGGGCAGTAGCAGGCATAGTGTCTAGGGCACGGCCGCTCCGCTTCTGCACCCTGCTCCCTCTTCTGCTGTGCTGGTGGCTCTGTGCGACCAACGCCTCTTCATCCAAACTACTCAGGTCACCTGCATGACCTTCATTCCATGTGGGGTCGAGGACCTCATCGTCCTCCTCATCATCTTCCACCCAGTCTTCACCCCTGCCCTCCTTGTCGGTCTCCACAATTCTGAGTGCCGCAGCAGTTGGCACCTGCGTTTCGTCATCATCGGAGACGTGCTGCGATGGTCCTTCCATGTACTCATCTTGAGAAATAAGTGGTTGGGCATCGCTGCACTCAATCTCTTCCACTTCTGGGGCAGGGCTAGGTGGATGGCCCTGGGAAACCCTGCTGACAGAGTCATCAAAAAGAAGAAGAGACTGCTGCATGACTTGGGGCTCAGACTGTTTGCCTGATTTGCAAGGGGGTGAGGTGAAACACGGTTGGACATTGGCTGCAGGTGCCAACTCTGACCTTTCTGCAGTAGACTGGGTGGGAGAAAATGTGAAGGAACTGGAGGCACTGTCAGCAACCCAATTTACTATCGCCTGTACTTCTTCTGGCCTCATCACTTCTAGAGGCGCATGATGCCCTACCAAATACTGCTGCAGGTTCTGTCGCCTACTCACACTTGAGGAAGGTGTTTCACTTGTGCGTGTAGTTGGCACAGATTGATCATGTCCTCTCCTTGCAACAGGAGCTCTACCAGCAGCACCACGACCCAGGCCACGGCCCCTATTTGACGGTCTCCTCATATTTCTGTAATTTATGATTTTGCCCTAGAAAGGTGTTTATTGAATAGCGGAACAAAACAACAACAGTATCGCAGTATCGCAAGGGTGTTTATTAAATAGCGGAATAGAAAAACAGTATACAAATACAACGGGTGTATCTCACAGTCAAATATGCAAAGTATGACGCAAATTTAATTTTTTTCACCCCAAAAGGGTGTATATTGAATAGCGGAATAGAAAAAAGTATATAAAACGGTGTATCTCACACGTACAAACACAGATTAGGCCCCGATTACAATTTTTTGTACCCTAAAGCGAGCATGAGGAAGAGGAGTCGGAGGAGTTCGGAACAGGAGGCAAACTGAAGCGCCCTGCAATCCTTGGCGGTGGAAGGAGACGCGCCAAACAAATTTAAAAGGTGTATCTCACACGTACCGATACAGACTATGCCGTAATTTAGTTTTTTACACTCCAAAAGGGTGTATATTGAATAGCGGAATAGGAAAAATTTTATAAAAGGTGTATCTCACACGTACAAACACAGACTAGGCCCCGATTACAATTTTTTGTACCCTAAAGGCAGGATGAGGATGAGGAAGAGGAGTAGGAGGAGTTCGGAACAGGAGGCAAACTGAAGCGCCCTACAATCCTCGGCGGTGGAAGGAGATGCGCCAAACAAATTTAAAAAGGTGTATCTCACATGTACCGATACAGACTATGCCGTAATTTAATTTTTTACACTCAAAAAGGGTGTATATTGAATAGCGGAATAGAAAAAATTTTATAAAACGGTGTATCTCACACGTACAAACACAGACTAGGCCCCGATTACAATTTTTTTGTACCCTAAAGGCAGGATGAGGATGAGGAGTAGGAGGAGTTCGGAACAGGAGGCAAACTGAAGCACCCTGCAATCCTCGGCGGTGGAAGATGCGCCCCAAAAGATTGGAAGGTGTATCTCACACGTACCGATACAGACTATGCCGCAATTTAATTCTTTTTACCCCAAGGGTGTAAATTGAATAGCGGAATAGAAAATATGATATCAAAAGGTGTATCTATCTCACACGTACAGACCCAGACTAGGCCCCGATTACTATTTTTTGTACCCTAAAGGCAGGATGAGGAGTAGGAGGAGTTCGGAACAGGCAGGAGGAAAACTGAAGCACCCTGCAATCCTCGGCGGTATAACATGCGCCGCAAAAATTGGAAAGGTGTATCTCACACGTACCGATACAGACTATCCCGCAATTTAATTATTTTTACCCCAAGGGTGTAGATTGAATAGCGGAATAGAAAATATGATATCAAAAGGTGTATCTATCTCAAACGTACAGACCCAGACTAGGCCCCGATTACTGTTTTTTGTACCCTAAAGGCAGGATGAGGAGTAGGAGGAGTTCGGAACAGGCAGGAGGCAAACTGAAGCACCCTGCAATCCTCGGCGGTGGAAGATGCGCCCCAAAAGATTGGAAGGTGTATCTCACACGTACCGATACAGACTATGCCGCAATTAAATTCTTTTTACCCCAAGGGTGTAAATTGAATAGCGGAATAGAAAATATGATATCAAAAGGTGTATCTATCTCACACGTACAGACCCAGACTAGGCCCCGATTACTATTTTTTGTACCCTAAAGGCAGGATGAGGAGTAGGAGGAGTTCGGAACAGGCAGGAGGAAAACTGAAGCACCCTGCAATCCTCGGCGGTATAACATGCGCCGCAAAAATTGGAAAGGTGTATCTCACACGTACCGATACAGACTATCCCGCAATTTAATTATTTTTACCCCAAGGGTGTAGATTGAATAGCGGAATAGAAAATATGATATCAAAAGGTGTATCTATCTCAAACGTACAGACCCAGACTAGGCCCCGATTACTGTTTTTTGTACCCTAAAGGCAGGATGAGGAGTAGGAGGAGTTCGGAACAGGCAGGAGGCAAACTGAAGCACCCTGCAATCCTCGGCGGTATAAGATGCGCCCCAAAAATTGGAAAGGTGTATCTCACACGTACCGATACAGACTATCCCGCAATTTAATTCTTTTTAGCCCAAGGGTGTAGATTGAATAGCAGAATAGAAAATATGATATCAAAAGGTGTATCTATCTCACACGTACAGACCCAGACTAGGCCCCAATTACTGTTTTTTGTACCCTAAAGGCAGGATGAGGAGTAGGAGGAGTTCGGTACAGACAGGAGGCAAACTGAAGCACCCTGCAATCCTCAGCGGTATAAGATGCGCCCCAAAAATTGGAAAGGTGTATCTCACACGTACCGATACAGACTATGCCGCAATTTAATTCTTTTTACCCCAAGGGTGTAGATTGAATAGCGGAATAGAAAATATGATATCAAAAGGTGTATCTATCTCACACGTACAGACCCAGACTAGGCCCCGATTACTATTTTTTGTACCCTAAAGGCAGGATGAGGAGTAGGAGGAGTTCGGAACAGGCAGGAGGCAAACTGAAGCACCCTGCAATCCTCGGCGGTATAAGATGCGCCCCAAAAATTAGAAAGTTGTATCTCACACGTACCGATACAGACTATCCCACAATTTAATTATTTTTACCCCAAGGGTGTAGATTGAATAACGGAATAGAAAATATGATATCAAAAGGTGTATCTATCTCACACGTACAGACCCAGACTAGGCCCTGATTACTATTTTTCGTACACTAAAGGCAGGATGAGGAGTAGGAGGAGTTCGGAACAGGCAGGAGGCAAACTGAAGCACCCTGCAATCCTCGGCGGTATAAGATGCCCCCCTTAAAAATTGGAAAGGTGTATCTCACACGTACCTATACAGACTATCCCGCAATTTAATTATTTTTACCCCAAGGGTGTAGATTGAATAGCGGAATAGAAAATATGATATCAAAAGGTGTATCTATCTCACACGTACAGACCCAGACTAGGCCCTGATTACTATTTTTTGTACCCTAAAGGCAGGATGAGGAGTAGGAGGATTTCGGAACAGGCAGGAGGCAAACTGAAGCACCCTGCAATCCTCGGCAGTGTAAGATGAGCCCCAAAAATTGGAAAGGTGTATCTCACACGTACCGATACAGACTATGCCGCAATTTAATTATTTTTACCCCAAGGGTGTAGATTGAATAGCGGAATAGAAAATATGATATCAAAAGGTGTATCTATCTCACACGTACAGATCCAGACTAGGCCCTGATTACTATTTTTTGTACCCTAAAGGCAGGATGAGGAGTAGGAGGAGTTCGGAACAGGCAGGAGGCAAACTGAAGCACCCTGCAATCCTCGGCAGTGTAAGATGAGCCCCAAAAATTGGAAAGGTGTATCTCACACGTACCGATACAGACTATGCCGCAATTTAATTATTTTTACTCCAAGGGTGTAGATTGAATAGCGGAATAGAAAATATGATATCAAAAGGTGTATCTATCTCACACGTACAGACCCAGACTACGCCCTGATTACTATTTTTTGTACTCTAAAGGCAGGATGAGGAGTAGGAGGAATTCGGAACAGGCAGGAGGCAAACTGAAGCACCCTGCAATCCTCGGCGGTATAAGATGCGCCCCAAAAAGTGGAAAGGTGTATCTCACACGTACCGATACAGACTATCCCGCAATTTAATTATTCTTACCCCAAGGGTGTAGATTGAATAGCGGAATAGAAAATATGATATCAAAAGGTGTATCTATCTCACAAGTACAGACCCAGACTAGGCCCTGATTACTATTTTTTGTACCCTGATGGCAGGATGAGGAGTAGGAGGAGTTTGGAACAGGCAGGAGGCAAACTGAAGTACCCTGCAATCCTCGGCGGTATAAGATGCGCCCCAAAAAATGGAAAGGTGTATCTCACACGTACCGATACAGACTATCCCGCAATTTAATTATTTTTACCCCAAGGGTGTAGATTGAATAGCGGAATAGAAAATATGATATCAAAAGGTGTATCTATCTCACACGTACAGACCCAGACTAGGCCCTGATTACTATTTTTTGTACCCTGATGGCAGGATGAGGAGTAGGAGGAGTTTGGAACAGGCAGGAGGCAAACTGAAGCACCCTGCAATCCTCGGCGGTATAAGATGCGCCCCAAAAAATGGAAAGGTGTATCTCACACGTACCGATACAGACTATCCCGCAATTTAATTATTTTTACCCCAAGGGTGTAGATTGAATAGCGGAATAGAAAATATGATATCAAAAGGTGTATCTATCTCACACGTACAGACCCAAACTAGGCCCTGATTACTATTTTTTTTACCCTAAAGGCAGGATGAGGAGTAGGAGGAGTTCGGAACAGGCAGGAGGCAAACTGAAGCACCCTGCAATCCTCAGCGGTATAAGATGCGCCCCAAAAATTGGAAAGGTGTATTTCACACGTACCGATACAGACTATCCCGCAATTTAATTATTTTTACCCCAAAGGGTGTAGTTTGAATAGCGGAATAGAAAATATGATATAAAATTGGTGATTTTTCAATAGCACATGTGAACACAGCAGTGTCTTATGTCAGTCAGCTCTGCTGCAGGCTATGAAGGGAAAAAAAAAAGAAAATTCCCCTTTAAGTTTGTAATTTTTAAATAGATTAGTACAGACTATGCCACAATTTAATTTTTTTAACCCAAAAGGGTGTATATTGAATAGTGGAATAGAAAAAAGTTTAGTGGAATAGAAATAAAATTTAAAATCAGTCAATAATAGCACATGTGAACAAAGCAGTGTCTTATCACAGTCAGCACTGAAGCAAAAACGCTGCACACAACTGACTGATAAAAATAGATTTTTTTCTCCCTCCTCCTCAGCGGGCAAAAAGATTGTGTTCACTGCACCACCCTACACACAGCAAAATCGATGTAAAACACTGACCCTGCCAATTCTCCAGCCTCGCCCTAATATTGTCGATAAGATCGTTCACTGGCACTGCACAACCAACCCCCCACACAGCAAAATCGATGTAGAACACTGACCCTGCCTATTCTCCAGAATCGCCCTAAAATGCCCTAATAACTCGCCCTGCCCGCACTCCGACCTGACCCTGCATTCTTTTCGGACACAATACAATTTTTCACTGTCTGTCCCTAATCAGCAGCCAGCACGTATGATGTGTGCTCTCTCCCTAATCTACAGCAGAATGACGTGGCGCGCTGGGGCTCTCGAACTTATAAAAACATGGTCACATGCTTCAGATGGCCAATCACAGCTACTAATACATTAGTAGGCATGGCTGGGATGGCTTAAGGCACACCAGTTAAACGCTTGTTGATTGGCTGTTGAAAGCCCGCCATTAAAAGCGCGCCATAACATACAAACCTGGAAATAAAATGACCGAACACGGATTTTAAACCCGAACATACAGTAAAGTTTTCGGGTCCGTGTTCAGGTAACAAAAATCCAATTATTCGGTACGAACACGAATAATACAGTCCGTGTTCGCTCAACACTATTCACAACCTTTATTTCTACTATGTACATTCGTCTTTAATTTGGTTCCTCTTTATCCTCTGCTTCTAGCCAAAGCGGACGGACGACACCCGGTGGTGTTTTTGGTGAAGAAGGGGAGGAGGAGGACGGCCACACTGCAGTATGTCGTCCCGGAGAGCGAGCCACTACAGCAGCTCAGAATTGTGGATGGTAAGTAGAAACATTTTAATTGTAGAAATGTTAAATATCTAATTTATGGGGATTAGTGATCATGACTAATAATGATGTTGCATTTGTTTTCAACTATGTATTTATATGTAGTTATCTAACACTTCATGCTGAACTGTGTTAGAGCAGCATGGTAACAGCAAACTACTCAGGAGTGGAGATGTCTAAGCAATATTGACAAATTAAAGTCATTGTATAATACTTGAAAAGTGTGTAGATGTGTCCATGGTGAATTAGCTAGATGTTCATAAATGAAACTTTACATGGTCAATGTGTACAATCAAGGGCAGATTAACAAACTTTATCATGCACTTTCTGGTACTCACACTAATGTGACTGCAGAGTGAACACATGATATTGGGGGGGGGGGGGGGGGACCCATTGTAAATGGATGTTGGCCTCCTGTTTCTAAACATGGTCAATGCATCTCATTGGTGTAAGTGCACTTCTATGTTCTTAATTGTAGGGGCATTGAGTATGGTGGTAGCATGATGAGAGATTGGTGCCTATTTGTGTCCATAAATAGTGTGTAAATTGTGATGTTTTTTTTTTTAGAAACCAGTGACGAGGAGCTGGAGGCTCAGCCTTCTCCGGCCCACTGTAAGTAATGTGGATGTGCTGGTATGTTGTGTATTAGGTCTAACTTAGAGGAATAATTGTTTGTTTTGCTTTCTTTTGTGGTTAATGTAGCTTCAGCAACAGAGGAGCCTGAGCAGGCAGGGCCAAGTAGTTTGGCACCGGGGCAGGACCAGGCAGAATCTTCCCATGAGGACATCAGCACTCCTCAAATGGGAAGTAAGTATTCTACATGTGTTTGTGTGTTCAATGTGTCCTGGTAAATATAAGGGCTGTAATATTTTTATTTTGCCATTGGGGTTATGTAGCAGCTGACATGGAGGATGTTTGTTGTGGAGGACTGGGGAAGAGGGGCAGCTGCTTACCCAGTCCACTGTAACTACTACCTTAAATGTTTAGGGGCTACTTTCTGTGTGCCTTTATAAAATAGCTGTTGTTCAAGGATTGTATTCTTGTCTTTGTGTTTCTAGGATCTCCAACATCATCAGCAGATGATGGGTCTCCCCGATTCTCCCCCACTCCAGGGGTGGAGGCTGCTTACTCTACAGTTGTGTGTGGCTCCCCAGAACTAGACTGTAAGTACATTAAATGTGATTATAACATGTATTGTGTGTGCTAGGATGATGTGTATCTGTGATAATGTAAGTTGTAGTCAAAGTAAGTGCAGTTTTGCTACATGTGACAGGAAGGTTGGTCATGAAACACTATTGCTTAACCTTCATGTTTGGAAGGTGGTATTGGGGAGCAGTACTGGACATGTTAGTATTTCTAAGCGTTATTAAGCCACCCTCCTCTAAATCAGTGTTAGTTTCCCTACAAAGGAAATGGAAGTGCTTTGGACCTCTAAATTCTTTGGGGCCATGTTTAAGAACTCATGTCCTGATTTAGTCAACACTTAAAATGCATGTGGCTTGGCTTGAACATTGTGTGTGTTTCACAACCTTTAAAAAATGCTCTTCCCCGGTAATGTCACACATTCCAGTTCACAATTTGTGTTATTTTGGTGCAGCTTCTCATGACCAAATGCCATCTGGCTCTGTGGGCCCAATAAAACGTGGTGATGGTAAGTTATGTGTTCTTTTGCTGTAATGTGTCTACTTAGTAAGAGGAGAAATGCTACATGTGTATGTCCCCGGTCAGGCTTCAAGTAGTTCTAAAGGCAGCAGGTTCTTTATGTGAATGCATTCTATGCATTAATATTCCAAGTGATAGGTGTGCATATTCCCCCTTAGACTTACCAGGCCCATTTTCTTACTGCACAAATTTTCACCCAAACACTTGTCCGGTCTGGACTCCCCCTCCTCCTTAGCTGAGGTGACAGCATGCCAAGATTGCCTCCTGATGTCACTCCAAAACATTGAGACCGTTGGAAGGGAGGGGGGCCAGGCTGGCACACAGCCTAGTGCCTGAACAGGCACAGGGTGCTTGGCTTCATCTCATGTGCCTCCATAGCAAGCTGCCTGCTGTGGGGTCAATCAACAGGAGGGAGGTGCCTAGAGGGGTATACAGGGGCCATTTTAAGAGGAGGATCATGACTTCTCTCGTCCCAAAAAAGCTAGAGCTGGTAAGTCTAACCTGATTAGTTTTGCCAAGCCATCCAAAAAGGAGATGTTACCAACACTTTGAACAGGCAGGGCTGAGGCTGAAACAACATCTGAGAAACACAATCAGCACAAAAGCATGGAGTACGTATCCTTAAGGCTACAAGCTTCAGAGGAATGAAGCTTGCACTGTACAAATCAGCCTCACCACCATATCAATGTCTAAATAAAACTTTCAGGGAAGTGTGGAGGGGGAAGGAGTGGGTGTTAGAGTGTTTTCATGACTGCCTAACCGATCATTCATTGATAAACTTTTTATTTTTTCTTAACACAGCTGTGATGGAGCAAAGGGGATCTGAGGCGAAGAGGGATCAACCCCTGCCACCAGTCGTCGTCAAAATTCCAAGTGGTGAGTCTCTACTATGTGTCTGTTTCAATCTATAGACTGTAAGAGGGAGAGAGAACTCTACACAAATTCCAATGGTGATAGAGATAGATGTGTGCACACGTTTCGTGTTGACCAATTGAACACAACACCTTACATTCTTCAAAATGATTGGTTGTGTTGACATGAAAAGCCTTTTACTTAGCTTTGGTGGAACTGCTACTAACATTCCAAGCCATCTTGTGTAACCTTTTGAACAATTTGCTGTGGAAGTTTGAGGTCAAGGTTTACAACAGCAATTTATCATATTTGCTCCAGAGTGTTGAGAAAAGCCATCCAATAGACTAAAAAGCATATTTGTTGAGGCACATTAATTACAATCCTTGTTTGGGTCATTTTGCATCAAACTAAATTTCTTTTTTTTTTCTACCCAGGGCACACCCACCTCACCGTGGAGGTGTCCCGTAGGCATCTGAGGTGGTGTGCGGCTCGGATAGCCCTATTGGAGCGGCGGTGCGGGGCTGATCCGGACTCCGAAGAGCCATTTGTTCGCAATTGCACCCCATTGGAGTGATGTTTTGGCCATGTTTTGTTTTTATGTTGCACGTTGCAACCCACATTTCTGGCAGTTGATATATTTAAATAATATATTTTTTAAGTTAAATATTTTATATTCCTACATTTTGGAGTAAAATAAATATTTATGTTTTATTACAAAATTAGTTTGTTTGGAGTACACATCTAATCTCTTGTGTGTTGTATTTGTTTAGTTGATTCTGAGTGGTGTGGTCTGTAATTGTTAGCATGTTGTATTTGGTTTATGTTATCCATGAGACTTGTTTTGAGGCTAAATGTGAAGGGAGACCTTTTCTTAGGTCATTATGTGAACATTGAGTTTAGAAAATGGAAATGTAAAAATATGTTTGGAGATAGAGAAGCATGTGTGTAGAAACGACTACATTAACCAGGGCCCTTACTTGGCCACTGACACTCCCAAAAAGCCAAAGATCAAACACAAACTAATCATTTTCAAGATAATTGTATTGCATCACCAAAAAAAACAATAATCAATCATATCCTGCCACCCTCAAACTTAACATAAAAATGGCCCCACAATTTGGCCAATGGTCACATGTCTAAATCACTAATATAACAAAAATATCACAAAACAATAAAACAAATATAAAATTAAGGGGGTTGAGGAGTAGAGATGTACCGAACGCTTCGCCGGCGAACGGTTCCCAGCGAACTTCGAACGTTCGCGTTCGCCGCTGCGGGCGAACATATGCGATGTTCGGTCCGCCTCCTATACATCATCATTGAGGCAAACTTTGACCCTGAACATCACAGTCAGCAGACACATTCCAGGCCAATCAGCATACCTCCCTCCCACACCCTCCCACCTCCTATAAATAAGCAAGGGCAGCATCCATCTTAGATCATTTCTGTGTTACTGAGAGCAGGGAAAGTGCTGGTGCTGCTGCTGCTGTTATAGCTGGGGACAGTTCCTGGTCTTGTTAGCCAGTGTTCTTGGTACACTCCTGCTGTAAGGACAGCACCCCAAAAAGCCCTTCCTAGGGCTGGTATTTGAGGGTTTTTTTGGATATATATATATATATATATATATATATATATTGTCCCCAAAAGCCCTTTTGAGGGCTGGTATTTGTGTAATTTTTTTTGTTCTGTGATATATATATATATATATATATATATATATATATATATATACTGTCCCCAAAAGCCCCTTTGAGGGCTGGTATTTGAGTATTTTTTTAATATATATATATATATATATATATATATACAGTAAAACCTTGGTTTGAGAGTAACTTGGTTTGAGAGCGCTTTGCAAGACAAGCAAATTTTTTTAATAAATTTTGACTTGATATACAAGCGATGTCTTGATATACAAGTAGCGTCATGTCACAACTGGGTATAAAAGAGAAGAGAGGTGCCTCTAAGTGTAGCAATATTGTTACATTTAATGAAGGTTCAATATTTAGCAGCTCACATGGTTGATGATTAAAACAGGCACATCTAAGTATCCAGGCATCTGGGGTAAAGCTGACCATATAGACCAGCCTCCGCACTGCCATATTCATCACACCCTTCCACGCTGCGCTCCACGAGCGATTCAAAGTCTCGCTTTCAGATCACTCTACTGCAGGGTAGTCTTCCCAATCACAATTGCAGACTGACATCGGTGAGAGCCAGTGGTTCAGAAGATTGTCTATGTGGACAGCTTTACCCCGGATGCCTGCATACTTAGATGTGCCTCTTAATCATCAACCATGGGAGTTGCTAAATGTTGTACCTTCATTAAATGTCCCCATACTACTACACTTAGAGGCACCGCTCTTCTCTTTTATACTCTGTAGCTCCTGCTGGATTTTGCTTCTAATCCCTTTGTGGATGGACATTTTATGATGACACAACCTATCACATTGCTATAATCTTTGTATATAGACTCAAAACTGAAAGACTTCTGAATAAATGGTTGTGGAACGAATCATCTGAGTTTCCATTATTTCTTATGGAGAAATTCGCTTTGATATAAGAGTGCTTTGGATTACAAGCATGTTTCCGGAACGAATTATGCTCGCAATCCAAGGTTTTACTGTATATATATATATATATATATATATATGTAGCATGTCCAGAACCAGAAAAAAAAAGATCATATAGGTGTAAAAGGGGTTCCCACCATCCCTGCTCTACTGAAAAATTATCTTTTTTTCTGGTTCTGGACATGCTACAGAGGTAAAACTTCACAGGTACACTTTTTAGACCCCCTAGACACTAAATCACACAAAAAAAAGTTCTTAAAAATTGTCATTTTTGATAGAGAGCCAATTATTGGAAAACTTAAAAAAAAAAAAAAAAAACTTAACAAAAAAAAAATTTCTTTGGATTTATTGTTTGGGGGGTCTAAAAGGTGTACCTGTGAAGTTTCAGCTCTGCAGCATGTCCAGAACCAGGAAAAAAAGATCATATAGGTGTAAAAGGGGTTCCCACCATCCCTGCTCTACTGAAAAATTATCTTTTTTTCTGGTTCTGGACATGCTACAGAGCTGAAACTTCACAAGTACACTTTTTAGACCCCCTAGACACTAAATCACACAAAAAAGTTCTTAAAAATTGTCATTTTTGATAGAGAGCCAATTATTGGAAAACTTAAAAAAAAAAAAAAAACTTAACAAAAAAAAATGTCTTTGGATTTATTGTTTGGGGGGGTCTAAAAGGTGTACCTGTGAAGTTTCAGCTCTGCAGCATGTCCAGAACCAGGAAAAAAAGATCATATAGGTGTAAAAGGGGTTCCCACCATCCCTGCTCTACTGAAAAATTATCTTTTTTTCTGGTTCTGGACATGCTACAGAGCTGAAACTTCACAAGTACACTTTTTAGACCCCCTAGACACTAAATCACACAAAAAAAGTTCTTAAAAATTGTCATTTTTGATAGAGAGCCAATTATTGGAAAACTTAAAAAAAAAAAAAAAAACTTAACAAAAAAAAAAATTTCTTTGGATTTATTGTTTGGGGGGGGGGGGGTCTAAAAGGTGTACCTGTGAAGTTTCAGCTCTGCAGCATGTCCAGAACCAGGAAAAAAAGATCATATAGGTGTAAAAGGGGTTCCCACCATCCCTGCTCTACTGAAAAATTATCTTTTTTTCTGGTTCTGGACATGCTACAGAGCTGAAACTTCACAAGTACACTTTTTAGACCCCCTAGACACCAAATCACAGAAAAAAAAGTTCTTAAAAATTGTCATTTTTGATAGAGAGCCAATTATTGGAAAACTTAAAAAAAAAAAAACTTAAAAAAAAAATTCTTTGGATTTATAGTCTGGGGGGTCTAAAAAGTGTACCTGTGAAGTTTCAGCTCTGTAGCATGTCCAGAACCAGAAAAAAAATAGAATCAGGGTTAGGGCTAGGGTTAGGGTTAGGGTTAGGGCTAGGGTTAGGGTCAGGGCTAAGGTTAGGGTTATTTTTAGTGCTTAGGGTTAGAGTTAGAGGGGTAGGGGTAGGGCTACTAACTCTAACCCTAAGTATCTCACCGTAACCCTAACCCTAGCCCCTAACACTAAACCTAACCCTAACCCTCTAACCATAACCCTAACCCTCTAACCTTAACCCTAACCCTCTAAGCCTAGCCATAAAAATAACCCTAAACCTAACCCTAACCCTAGCCCTAACCCTAACCCTAACCCTAACCCTAACCCTAGCCCTAACCCTAACCCTAACCCTAGCCCTAACCCTAATTCGTAATTTTTTCTGGTTCCGGACATGCTACAGAGCTGAAACTTCACAGGTACACTTTTTAGACCCCCCAGATGCTAAATCCAAAGAAATTTTTTATTTTTATTTTTTTTAATTTTTACAATAATTGGCTCACTATCAAAAAATTACAATTTTTAAGAACTTTTTTTGTGTGATCCCTCTCCGGCATGCCACAGTCCAGGTGTTTGTCCCCTTGAAACAACTTTTCCATTACTATTGTGGCCAGAAAGAGTCCCTGTGGGTTTTAAAATTTGCCTGCCTATTAAAGTCTATGGCGGTTCGCAATGTTCGCCGGTTCGCGAACATTCGCCGATGTTCGCGTTCGCCGTTCGCGAACAGCGAATTTTATGTTCGCGACATCACTATTGAGGAGTTGTGCTTGACCCTGGAAAAGTTCCTGCTAACAAGAGTTGTGCCAAACGGACGGTCTGCTCCGGTGTCAGATTCAGACTTTGTGCAATTTGTCCCATGTGAACGAGGTTTTGTAGGTGTGGCTGTTGCTGCGGCTCTGGCTGTTGCTGCGGCTCTGGCTGCTGCACCCAGGCTACTTGATGCTGCTGGTGGTGCAAGGGTTGTGAAGATGTGTGGGGACTTGTGCTGGATTGTTTGACTGTGTGGGCCATGGTGCGGGGGGAAAGGAGATGTCGGTGTGGTGACAAATAAGGGGGACGGCCTGGGGAGGAGTGAATCGAGAAAGGTGTGGAGGGAGTGTAGTCTGTTGGAAGGGGTATTGTGGAACCAGTGCGCAATGAGGTTGTGCAGGAGGATTGCTCATTGAGGGGTGTGAGATTCCGAAGGGAGTGTGAAGTGCTGGGAGTGGCTACAGGAGGAATTGTCCCCTCCCCAGCTGTCTGCCAAGTGGCCAACACTGGCATCTCCCTCCCACTACCACAACCTGCAGTGGCAGGTGATTGTGATGTTTGGGAGGGCTCTGCCAATGGGGCATCTTCAGCTCCAACCAGGTGTTGGCGTGTGGCCAGCACCTGAGTGTCGACACTTTGCCGATCCCGTTGATGCTAGTCTGCTAACCTTAGCAAGCAGTCAGGCATATCCTGTTGAACCTGTACCAAAGTTGTCTGATTTCTGGCAATCATTGCTACAGATTCCTGTATGAGCCCTAGCAACCATACTAACTCACGAGATTGATCAGTAGGTGTCCTTGACTCAGTTTGGAGCCGATACTCGGCAAGCAGCATCTGGGCCACATCCAGCAGAGATGGACGAGGTGGGGTAGGTGACAATCCCGCTGCATCCAATGCTGCCTGAAATCAGAATAAAAATAAAATAGATTTAGAAAACATCATTACAAAAGAGTTCAGATTAGTTTGACAACTTAACACCACAAGCAAAACTTAGAACAGTTGGATGTGCTTCTAATAAGTACTTGTTCATTGTAATGTTATCCAAGCTAGCAACACTTCTGATAATGGGTACATACAGTATTATGTTTGTATTACTAATATGACAAGGGCTAAACAGTTTCAACATGAAGCTGTTCACAATTAACCCTGGTCTGGTAGGTTGATTCTGGTTTTGTTAAGTCTGTTACTACACCAATGACTTTCATCATCTACGTAAATTGTCTAAAATCTCGCCATAAATAGGCTACAGGACAACCCAACAAAACAACACACATGAATTTGGACATGGAAAATCAAAGACTGGCTGGACTTTAAAGGTCCAAGATGTTTTTGCAACGTTTGTGGCCCCCAAAATTATACAATAATTCTCTGACGTTAAGGATCTAATTCTTGTGGTGCTGGTGCATCGTCAGAATGTCCTTGCACAAATTTAACACAGACAATGTAAGCCACATCTAGCCCAAAAACAGTACTACCATTGAAATGTTACATTTGCACCTTGTTCCCTTATATCACATACCCCAGCATTGGATGCAGAATTGTCGCCAGCTCCTGATCCAACTCCAGCTGCTCCTTCAAAAGGGGCCTGATGTTCTTTTAAAATTAGGAAAAATAAGGTTTCGTAAATAACATTATGCAGTAATGATTACGGGCATATTTCCATCCTAGCTTCAGGAATTAAGCATTGAGGCCAAACATTCAAAAAAGTTTTCCTGGGCTCATAGGACACTTGCTAAAACCCTCCCAAAGGATAAGAAGGCATGGTCTGAATACTAATTGCGGCACACATTAATGATGACAACAGTGTTTTGCAGGGTAAACATCTAAAAGGCAACACTCTTTCTAAAGAAATGACATGTGCTACAACTTGGTTAATAAGATTCCTAAAAAGATACATTTGCAATACATACCAACACCTTCCTCCAGGCCTTGCTGCACTGGGGGGGTTCCCTGCTGCTGATCTTCTGTAAAGAGGACATAGCAATATGAGCTATCTTGGAAAGGATAAAATATACATCTACATTGTTTTGCACAGTACGATATGGGACCTACCAGGAGGAGAGTCAACACTGATGTCAGCAGCCGTGAGTCCGTCCGGGTCGCCAAGCTGCATGGGCTGTGGAGGGGCTGAGATCCGTGCTACAGATGAACAAATTGCAGGTTGGGGAAAAGAAAAAAGGACAATTGGAAGGCCAAGTATAAAAGTCTATTCATGTCACACATAGGATAGTAGTTCATCTTTTCACAACAACTCACACAATTTACATCCAAGTTAATATCCTACCTTGGGGCAAAGCATCTAAATCTACGCCCTCTCTGGAAAAGATGGTATCGGGGCCAAGAATCCTCAAAAAAGGAAATTCGTAATTCCAGAGAGAAGCTTGTGCACTTGGATCCAGCCGACCTTGTCGGTCATAAAGACCCTCCGCAGCCCATGCAGTTAGCTTATTCTGACCGGACCCACGGATGTCGTTGACCCTCTTCCGCACACTGTCAGTCGGGCGGCGTTGACCTCCCAGTGCATTGATGGCATCCCGGATTTCTTCCCACAATCTTTGCCTCTCAGTGACAGAGGTAGTCTGGGCCCTGGTCCCATGTATACAATCATATCTGGCCATATAGGCCTGGACCAGGACCCAGTTCTGATTGGAGGAGAAACAGGGAAGCCGGGGTAATGTGGACAAGCTGCCTCTGGTGGAAGGACCCTCTCCAGGAGTACTGGGAGAAGAGGCAGCTTGTCCACTTGGTGTGTTAACACCTCCCCCGGCTTCCTCCTCCGGGATGGAGACGGTGGACTCCCTCCTGGATACAGCTGGAGCCTCCCTCACACCAAAACCAGACTATCTGCCCCCCCTACCCGCTACCCTACTACTTCTCCTAGGCCTTCCAGTGGGTGGGGCCATGGGGGCACGAGGAGGGCAGATAATCTGGCTGTCCAGCAGCAGCAAATAGCCAAAAACGCCACAATCTGAAATAAAAAAAGAGAGAAAAGGAAAGAGAAAACAGAAAAAAACATGAGTTGCAGAATGCTCTAATATACAGTATAATTAGTGAACAGTTACAGAACACACTTACCAAAGCTAGCCACTGCTTGGTTTCAAAGCCGCGTTGGTGGTGGTGGTGTTATATGTGAGCCTAGGAGGCTGGAAAACATACAAATACAAAATGATTACAAAAGGCATATGGTCAAACATCACACGAGGCCCTCCAAACACTTACCTAAGGGCACAAATGAAGTGTGGTGGTGGTGTTATATGTGAGCCTAGGAGGCTGGAAAAATACAAATACAAAATGATTACAAAACGCATATGGTCAAACATCACACGAGGCCCTCCAAACACTTACCTAAGGGCACAAATGAAGTGTGGTGGTGGTGGTGGTATATGTGAGCCTAGGAGGCTGGAAAAAAATACAAATACAAAATGATTACAAAACGCATATGGTCAAACATCACACGAGGCCCTCCAAACACTTACCTAAGGGCACAAATGAAGTCTGGTGGTGGTGGTGGTATATGTGAGCCTAGGAGGCTGGAAAAAATACAAATACAAAATGATTACAAAACGCATATGGTCAAACATCACATGAGGCCCTCCAAACACTTACCTAAGGGCACAAATGAAGTCTGGTGGTGGTGGTGGTGGTGTTATATGTGAGCCTAGGAGGCTGGAAAAAATACAAATACAAAATGATTACAAAACGCATATGGTCAAACATCACACGAGGCCCTCCAAACACTTACCTAAGGGCACAAATGAAGTGTGGTGGTGGTGTTATATGTGAGCCTAGGAGGCTGGAAAAAAATACAAAAAAAAAAATTATTACAAAACGCATATGGTCAAACATCACACGAGGCCCTCCAAACACTTACCTAAGGGCACAAATGAAGTCTGGTGGTGGTGGTGGTGGTATATGTGAGCCTAGGAGGCTGGAAAAAATACAAATACAAAATGATTACAAAACGCATATGGTCAAACATCACACGAGGCCCTCCAAACACTTACCTAAGGGCACAAATAAAGTCTGGTGGTGGTGGTAGTGGTGGTAGATTTTAGAGGCAAAAGGAGGCTGCAAACATTAAACATACATGAGAAATCGCATGACCTATATATGTGCACATAATAAATTACAGTTAGCAGGAAAGCTAAAATGGAGTCTTTGGAAGCTGGGAAGGTAAGGGGGCAGGTTTTGACGCCAAATCTAGACTGCACACCTTTACCAAACATGAGAAAACACATGTAAAAACCACATGCACATGGGGCCAACTGACAATGATTAAAAGACACTTGAGGGGTTCCCAAGGTATTGTGGGTTGGAGGGGATTCACCATAGACAACTAAAGCACACCCAAGATAAGTACAAAAAAGACCACACAGACAGACATATCTATATATATATATATATATATATATATATATATATATATATATTGAGAGAGAGATACAATTGTCTTACCTAAAGATAATGGACGTTGTGGGTCACGGGGTCTTGCTAGCAGATAACATCTATGACATCCATCTATAACTCTCTAACATCCATCAGCCATATTGACCATGTGCTCATTTTATAGCGGTGGTTTGTATATATATCTGCGCATGTGCGAATTCCCGCGCTCAAAATGGAGAACGAAAACCCAATCGCTTTAGATGGTGCAATGTTAGCCTTTATCGGTGCCCTTTTTGAGGAGGCCATAGCACAGGAGGCAGCAGAAGGTGGGGAAGCAGGTGCTGGGGAAGCAGCTGCAGCAGCACCTCCAGTCCGTGTGCCCTTACCTCGCCAGCCACGCATTTTTGCTCCAAGGATATATTTGGACAAGCTGCGGGATTCTGATGTCAGGAGGAAGTTCCGGCTCGAGCGAGGAACTATTCTATACCTCTACCAGCTGATAGAGAACAAAATTACATCTGACACACAGCGCGGCCATGCGGTGCCCGGCATGGCCAGATTTTTGGCCACTTTGTATATCTTAGGGCGTGGCAGCTTCCAAGCCACTTCTGGAAGTATAATGGGCATTAGCCAGCCCACAGTTTCAAGGGTGTTCATGTTGGTCATTGATGCCATAGTGGATATAGTGCCAGATTTTATCCACTGGCCACAGAATGAAAATGAGTGGAATGAAGTGAAGTTGCGCTTCTACCAGCGGGCACAGATGCCGCAAATCCTAGGGGCAATAGATGGCACCCACATAGCCATCAGGCCACCAAGGAGCCATGAAATGGAGTACCGGAACCGCAAACAGTACCACTTGCTGAATGTCCAATTGGTGTGTGACGCCAAACAGTGCATAATGAGTGCCAACACTGGTCACCCAGGGTCGTGCCATGATTCCAGGATGTTACAAAACAGTACTCTGTACCAGGAGTTTGAAAGGGGCCAAATGCCAGAAGGGTGGCTTATTGGTAAAGTATTATTTTGTGACAACAACATAAACTGTAAGGTTACATAGACATATGAATAAGCTACATAGGTGTACACCCTGATTTAAGCAAAGCCTACATGAAATGTATGTGTTATGAGTTGGCAGGCTGTTTGCACACAACCAGTTCATCAGCCTACCAGCTCACAACAGAAAAATTCCCAAAGTTGTGTTCGAGTCAATTGAAGGTTGTTAACCAATGTGTAAATGGTGTCCTAATGCCACACAAGCAAAACATGAAAGTGATTCCAATGGTATTGCCATATCCCAAAAGTACTTTGCATAAGTGAGTCAATATTGTTTTCCTCACTCTAGTTTAAGATATATTCCAGAAGTAATGCCTATGCTAATGTAATAGGAACAAATTATGGGAAAAGTTGGAACTTGCAAGAGAAACACACCACTTTGTGTGTCCTTTTTTCCATTTGTATTAGTGATTTAGCCAGTAAGACAGAGTTGAGATGTTTCATATGAGTTTTTGCACACAGATGAGCAGGTTGTTTAGAAAAATGCATCATTGTCTCCCATTTTGAGGAGTCATCTAAAGTCACATGATATGAAGAACTAATGTATATTTTTTTTTCTTTTCAGGGGATGCTGGTTACCCGCAGCTGATGTGGCTGATGGCTCCAATCAGGTACCCCCAGGGCCGAGCAGAACGGAACTACAACAGGCCCTTGCGGAAAAGCCGGAGTATCATTGAGTTGACCATAGGTCTTCTAAAATCCCGGTTTCTCTGCTTGGCCCGCCCTGGGGGGGAACTCCTGTACTCTCCTGCAAAGGCTTCCAAGATCCTCCTGGCGTGCTGCGTGTTGCACAACATGTGCGTTGCCCGGGATGAATCCTGGGAGCTGACGGAAGGAGAGGGAGCCAGAGGTCCGTCAGCTGGCGGCCCCCAGGCGGCGGAGCACCGCTGCAGGTATGGCCACCCGGAATACCCTGGTTGCTAGCCACTTTACATGTAAGTACTGTAACCGGTCGAGATACGGCATGTGTATTAACTTGCTAGTTTGCTGAAGTGCCACTCACAGGAAGACTGATGGTAATTATCATCTGCCAATGACACTTGCCATTGTAGATAAAGTGTAGTCAACATTTGTAAACTGTTACTTGAGCAAGAACATGCACCTCTAAACATAAACATGTTGGTATTGTGAATAGTGGAGAGGGCTGAGAAGAGCTGGCAGGTGTTCAGTTGTGTCTATGCCACTTGTGTAGTTATTAATAACATGAAAGGCTGCTTGGTATCTTATGGTGTCCTAATTTTTCAGAATCTGGACATCTTGTATTGGAATCATGGCACGTACCCTGAGAAGCCTGTGGTGATGGGCTGTCTGGCGTCACAGGTGTGTATTCAAATGTTTGCATTAATGATTTCTGGTTTGTGTAAGTTGTGAGAAAATGTGTAATTTCACTTGTGATGTAGACATTTAATGAAGTTCAGAATGAAGCAAACGGGCATTAAGATGTGATTTTCATGATGAAATGGCTTATCCTTTGCTTTATTTTTCCAGGAGTTGTACTGCTTGCGGTTGTAGCTGGTAGAAACCCACCTTCATTTACTCCACTCGTCTTCATTTGTGGTCAGTGTATATTTTGTGAGGCACATGCCCAGAACTGGCATCGATGACCAACATGAACACCCTGGAACTTCCGAAGTGCCTTGGAAGCTGAACAGCAACCTGGCCATGCCTGTCCTCTATGAGCTGGTAGAGGTGCAGAATTGCTTCTTGACTCTGCATGAAGTTGCTGAAGATATCAGAATCCCGTATCCTTGCCTAATGTAGCCATGGAGCAAAGATCTTGGGCTGGCGCTGTAAAGGCACACGGACTTGAGACTGTCAATATTACCTTGCTGCATCCCTCCTTATGCTGTCATTCCATGAACAATAAATACTTTTGAACAGAACATGTTTTTTTTTTTTGGTGGGTGGCTACAGACTAAAGGGCCATACACACTATAAGATTTTGAGAAGACCTTTTCCTTCAGATTTACCTTTTCTATGTAGTGCAAGGGCCTGCCTGATTGCATACAAATTGAAAGTGTTTAGGTTTTGGTAAGTCTAAAGGAAAAAGTCTTGATAAAATCTTATAGTGCATGGCCCATTAAGCTGCCAAAGCCGGAGCTTTGCACTTTGCATGCTGCTTGTACTGGTGATGTGAGGGGTTGGAATGTAGGGTAGGGATGGGACAGTGTTGTGTTGAGGTGTGAGGCAAATGTAGTGTTGGACTATGAGGGTCTGTGTTGTTCAAATATGGAGAGAGTCCAATATCAGACACATATGTTTATTGGTCCAGAAATTGTAATAACCATGGTAAATGTGTAAAGAATTGCAGCTCCAGAAATATAGGACCACACTCATAGAATTAAAATTGTGTTGGTTCCATTAATGTGCTGGAAATTTGGGTAGAACACCCCCTCCCCCTCCACCCACCCCCAAAATTAGATATTCTTTAAAAAATATATAAAATAAATGAGAGTGAAAAGAGATCCCAAGTGTAGTGATTGTTGGGATTTGAAACCATGACGTTGTTAACTGCAGTGAAGTTGCAAAGCACTTAGCTATTGTGCAGAATAGAGCTGTTTGGTGAAAACAAAGGAGTGTGTTAAGGCTAAAAAGAACATATAGCTAAAGTACTAAACATTGTATGGAATCTAGGAAGAAGACCATATAAAAATTGTGAGGTTTAATGTGGACCTGAAGTGGTGTAGTGGTTTGATGACTTGGCTTTGCAGCGTGGAATCATAAGATCGATTCTACATACAGACGAGATCATAAAATGACTTAAGATGATGTAAGTTTGCAAGCGCTTCTGGGTGTAACATTATTTAGCAATATATATGATCCAATCCGTTATAGTTTTTAAGAATAAAAAATAATTGAGAAAATAAGTTAGGTGGAGATGGTGAGCCTCGAACCTACAGCAGAGGGAGATGAATTACAGAGGACGTGTGCACGAACCCACTAGACCACATTGCTATGTGAAACTACTCTGTGCAAAAAGACATGGCTAATGCCCCCATTTCTGCCTT
Source organism: Pelophylax lessonae (assembly GCF_965119305.1). Taxonomy (NCBI): domain Eukaryota; kingdom Metazoa; phylum Chordata; class Amphibia; order Anura; family Ranidae; genus Pelophylax; species Pelophylax lessonae. Next base: position 608,312,584 of record NC_138769.1, read on the forward strand.
CTGAATCTTGCTTTCCACTGGCTAATTCTACATCTGTACCCTCCCCCCAATCACCTAGTTTAAAAGCCCCTCTAACTTTGGGGCCATCCTCTCACCCAGTATGGCTGCACCCTCCACATTTAGGTGCAATCCGTCCCTACCAAAGAGCCGGTGGCCGACTGAGAAGTCGGCCCAGTTCTCCAGGAACCTGAAACCCTCCTTACTACACCAGCTCCTCAGCCACTTGTTAACTTCCCTAATCTCCCGCTGCCTCTCTGGTGTGGCTCGAGGTACAGGTAGTATTTCTGAAAATACTACCTTGGAGGTCCTACTTCTCAACTTAGCGCCTAAGTCCCTGAAATCGTTTAGGACTCTCCATCTTCCTCTGCCTATGTAATATTTTGTGTACGAGTTCCAGTTTTCATTTTACATGTCTTTATATTTTTCATTTAAATAGTGTTCAAGCTATTCAGCAAAAGTATGATAACAGGGTTGGGACAAACCATATAACTGCTTGTGGTTTATAAAAAAGTCAGATTGTATTCATATGGTTTAAGGCGCCTTCATACCTGTCTAATGCATTGCTGTGCATTACTGCACCCACTGAATGTGTGTTTTTTTAATGTGCCACAATGCTTAAAATATTTGACAGGAGCCTTTTTTTAATGCAGGTTACCAGAATACAAATATGGTTCCCATTTTGAGCATTGTGGTGCACGCATACGCATTTTGAGTCATTTACAAGGTGCGTTGGGGTGCAATTTAAATTTAATTACACCCCACTAGCAACCGTACATTACTGTACTTTGCAAGGACCTACCTTTTTCCAAAAGAGAAAAAAAAAATTGTTGTTAAAATATGTTAGCTGGAGCTAAACTTGACTGAGCTATTTACTTAAAGTTGATTTTAAAGTATGGGGGTTAACTGGAGAGTGAACTGGAGAGTGAAAAATCCGGGCCTTTTCCATAACTCTCGTCTTTTCTTCTACATAGTGAAACCTCACAATTACATCTCTTGGAGCTCCCCCACCCTGGCTTTGATATCCTCCCACCCTGTGCACTCTGTCGATTTGTAAGGTTTCTGGGAGCTCCTTTCCCACCATAGGGTTAAAGAGACCCCATACTACTGTTATCAGGTCTTCCTCTCCCTGTTTCTCTGGTAAGCCCTTTATTCACACATTTTTTCTTCAACTTTGATTCTCCTGGTCTTCGAATTTATATAGTAGGGAACAATTAGCTGTCTGCAATAGTTTCATCTGTTTGCTCAGATCGTCCTTGACCTGTCCAATATCTGCCCGGACTGCTGCTATATCCGATTTCATGGATGCTTTCACTTTAGCTAGTAGTCCTGCTAATGCTTCTTTAATAAAAGGTAGGCTCCACGCCGCCATCTCCTTCCATTAAGACTGGACTCTCCCTTTAGGGCCTCCACTTGAGGTCCCCCTCCAGTAATTTTGATCTAGTTGCCCCTATGCCAATTTTTTTTTTTTTTGCTTGCAATGATTGGGTATTCTTTACAAAGTGAAATTTCACATCCAATAAGGACTTTGGCCAATGCCCTTGCAAATTACAAATGCCTATACAAAGTGAACAGCCTAATTTCTCTAAGTAAATCAAATGCTTTGTCTGAAGGTATCATTTTCCCCCTTGAAGACATTAGGGGCAAAGTCTTATAATTTAGCTTAGATATGTCCCTTATTTTCATTTGCTTGCTTTTTTTGCATATAGCAGGTAAAATATGTAAGTTAGGCATGAAGCACATTACACAGACAAGAAATGTAGAAAATACATTGAAGAAAATATTTTAGCTAAGCCAGTCCCTGTCTCTTGCCTTCATTTCTTTATCATAATGGATTATGTTCTATTTCTGGTCCATGCTCTACCTCCTAAAAATATTCTGGAAGTGTTTAAAGCAGTAGTAAAGTCCACTCTGTGATTTTTACCTACAGGAAAGCCTTACCTGTAGGTAAAAATCACAAAGCAGACTATCTGTAAAAACCAGTAAATAACTCCTAAATGTGCACCTTTTAGGAGATATTTACCCTGGATTCAGCCGTGACGTCACCGGCGCATGCACACTGAAGGTCCGGCATACCGTGCCAATCTTCAGAACACTGTGTTGTAACCAAGAGCTCCCACGTGGATGCGCCAGAGTGATGTCATCGCAGCTTCAGCCACTCACACAGCATGGGTCCACGAACCCAGAAGGAAGACCGGTGGAAGATGGAAGCCCTCTCAGGATTGACAGCCCATCACTGGAGGGCTTCGTTTTAAGGTATTTCATAATTTGCTAGTATGTGATGTATACTAGCACATTATGCTATTATTTTGCAATGGTTTACTACCTCTTTAACTGTTTTTTTTATACTAAGGATAGCCATATACAATTATTAAGATAAGCAAATATGGTGGTAAGACATCAGACAATCTTAACTAGCTGCATTATTCCCTGTAAATCATCCAGTGCTGTGTAGAGTTATACGAATGAAGGATGGAATAACAAAGTTAGAAAATATGTGTACACCATAACAAGTGCTTCCTATGTGATGGAATGTTCATCATTACTCCCTAGGGAAAGTCTTCACCAAATGCCACAAGCCATTTTTGAATCATGATAGAATAAGCCATGTGTGGTTGAAAAGGTAATTAAGAATGAGCCTGTGTGCTCTTTATAACATTTAAGCACCAACCCTGGAGCACTAGTTCAGTATGCTTACATTTTAACAGATGTCTTTGCCTGCATCTTCCTTTGGTTGTGGAAAGATTCTAAATGTTGCAAACAATAGCACTATGTCATTTTATGTAACACTCCAATGCACCACCAGTATGCTCCTGTGCTGCAGAGCACAGAAGCACCACAATGTGTGTTGCACTAGCTGCAACAATAAATGCAACATGTACTAAGTTTTTGTGTGTTCATGGGCCTTGCAGCCCAATCATTTTGAGCACGCTGCCCGACACAAGGTGTCACAATGTGCAAGAAAACTTGTAAGCTGCAGCACAGTGCATTATGGTGTTGACCTATTGACAAAGTAGCTTGTGTCTAGCGTTGCACAAACACCAGTCAACATATTAAAATAATATAGCTTGGTGGAACAGGATGATTGTCTGCAGTAATGATGGAAGTCTAACATTTATTACAATAGGAATGAGGAAATGACAAAAATCCATTATCCACTAGAATCTTCCCTACAGGGTTATTTTGTGTAGGGAGAGGTGCAAGCTACATCCTCTTGTAATTACAACCTCTACTTAATAGTTTCATAATTAAAATTTTTATACCAGCTTTAATTTCTGTCACAAGAAAGCTAATGAGTTGTGAGGCAACCCTTATTCCAAGACATATGAGCTTGCGAGCCACTTTTCCTAAATTTTATTATGTGAGACGAAAATTATCAAAATTGTCCTAAAGCATTCTCTTTCAAATTAGGGCATAGTTTATAAATTCATACAAATAGACAAAGTGTTTGTTTGAAATTTATATGCAACTTTTATTCAGAAACAAGACCAAAACTTGTTTAGTGGCCTAGTTTAAAGATACCAGTTACTATGAAAAGTTAATAAATCTAAATTACATTAAAGTGGATCATATAAACAAAGCAATTTATATGTTCACAATCTCATTAAGAGATTTTAATTTTTACATATATTTATTTGAAAAATAAACACTGCCCAGTGTCAGATCTGCCAAGCCCAAAACCAAGCCCATGAATGTGGCTAAGGTATAATGATTTTCTCAAGAGCCAAGCCCTTATTAAAAAAATATAAAAAGCTGATTCTGGTCCTTCACAGGACTTAAGTTTAGCCTTCTCTTCCATCTGCTTCTGATCTTACATGCTGTCATCTGCAAGAACCACAATGAGCCAAAGTCAACAGTCATGTGCTACCAAGCCTGGAAAGGCTGGTTCTGGAGGTTCTTGTGGAGTTCGGAGTGCTGGAGGTTCTTGTGGAGTTCGGAGTGCTGGAGGTTCTTGTGGAGTTCGGAACTTTAGTAGTTGCTCAACTGGTGGTGGGTACGGCAGAGTCAACTTCTCTTCATCTTCTCTGATACGATCTGGAGGGCCTCAAAGTTACTCTGTGCGCCTTGGTGGTGCAAACAGTAAATATGGCACAAACAGCCTTTACTGCTTAGGAGGAAGCAAACGGCTTTCCATAGCCACTGGCACCAATAAGGGAATAAGCACAGTGGGCAAAGGATTAAGCTTCAGTGGTGAAAATTTTCCTGTTTGTCCACCTGGAGGTATCCAAAATGTTACTGTCAACCAAATCCTCCTTCAGCCAGTAAAAAATGATATTGATCCAAACATCCAGAAAGTCAGAACACAAGAAAGGGAGCAGATTAAATCTCTCAACAACAAATTTGCATGCTTCATAGACAAGGTAAGTCAAATGTGCTCAAATGCTAAGTAAAATGGTTGCCTAAAAAATGTTATATAGCTTTCCTAACCGTACTGACTGTTTAACCCTTACAACTGTTTTAGGTCAGATTCCTTGAACAACAGAATAAAATTCTGGAAACAAAATGGAAGTTTTTGCAAGAACAAAGTAAAAAACTGGCCAACATGAAAGACAACATCAAACCATTATTTGAGATGTACATTAGCAGCCTTCAAAGACAACTTGATACCACCAAGAATGAAAAATGTCGTCTTGAAGGAGATCTGAAAAACATGCAGGATGTTGTGGAAGATTTTAAGGCTAAGTAAGTGAAACTAGGTTTCTTATTTTGCATCAGTAAATAATATTATTTATCAACTTGTCATCTTTCCTGACTAGAATCAACTGCAATATTTAGAAAACTGACATAATCATTGGGGTTCTAAAAAAAATATCTTCTGTCCTGTATGTGTTAAATAATTCAATATGGTAATTACTAAGAACTTATGTTTACCTTTGTTTGCAGATATGAAGAAGAGATTAACAAACGTGCCTGTGCTGAAAATGATTTTGTATCTTTGAAAAAGGTATACTTCAGAACAGTGGCTGAATCCTAACGTAATGTAGTTTGACTTCCATCCTTTATTATTGTATCCTAAATATTGGGTTTTAATTTATTGAATTTTTCTAGCTGAAAATAAATCCTACTATACTCAGTAATTCTGGGTTAATTCTAAATGTAAAGTACATGAACTGATTGTATTTTACTGGGAAGTTTAACAACATGTTAATCATTAAAATTCTCTCTGAAGAAAGGAAGGAATAATTTGTTTAAATAGAAATGTACCTGACAGCAAAAATACATTTATTTGATTAATCCAGCCAAAATATTATATAAAGACATAATATATGGAAGATGTTTTCCCCATTAATTTGATGTGTGAAAAAGCCTTCTAAATACTGTGTTCAATTGGATTATTTTAACTTTTGAAGTGTAATATTTAATAATGTAGCACTAAAACTGTTTGCAGTCTCCCTACGGATGTACTGCTAGTATAGTTTAATTTTAAACATTTAAGCCAAACTTTTAGTAAACAACTAGACATAGATACAGGGATTAAATACTCTTAATACTCCTATGTGTTTCCTGCCATAGGACTTATGTTTCTGAAAAAAAGGAAAAAAATATATATTTTATATAGCTATACACAACATTTTTGCCTTACACTTCTATTTTAAACTGAATGGATTGTTTTACAAGGTAAGGGGTTGCATATACTTTAGGTTACAGTTAGTGATCTTGTCCTAACCTCAACCTGTTATTGGACAATGAAAGGAGAAACAGCAGACTGATGTGCTTGTCTCTCTGCTACTTTGCTATCTCATCCTATAAGCATATCCATTGTTAGCACACAAACATTTGTTTCACTCCTTGTGCTACTTCTCCCTGCCCCAGTCTGAGCTCTGTTGTATAGAGTATTGCAAGAAAGAGATACTAATCAAATCCAGGTGCTTCCACTGCTTGCATATAAATACCTAGAATAATATAATAAGGATAACTAAACCCAATAACAATAATGTAATATAATGCAATGTACAATTCTTAGATGTGGTTGTTTCATTCATTTTCTTATTCAAGATAGGAATATTTTCAGCAAATACAGAAAATACTTGTTGATCTTGGTAGAAATGCAGTATCCTTGTTACTTCTTGTGAGCTGTACCAAAGAATACCTTCCTTCCTAGCTATCTTTGGGGTAAACTACCAGTTTCCCTGCCACCCCCTTCCCTATGTAATGGAAAAGAAGAAGTACAGACATGTTTGTAGTCCATATAAGGAGAGCAGCCTAGAGTGACAACCATGACTCACTTCATGAATATAGTGGAGAAGGGACATAGCCACCCAAGTGTGTTATTTGCACTAGTACCAGGTGAAAATGATAAAAATAAATTTGGAAAAAGAAAACAAATGCAGCCACCACACCAATGTCTAGTAAGCTACAATATTTTACATTTTTGGTTTTGTGCTTAGATAGACTTCAATGAATAAAGTGCTGCAATTATATATGTCCTTTATATCTGCCTGGAGTCCACCTTCAATGTTTGTTTCCTAGAAATATACCAAAAACTGTACATGCTTCAGGAATGGATTCAGTTCAATACAATAGTTAATGCATTTGAAGTTTTTTCACATCATTGTCATTCACAAATTGAATCTAGATGATTGGTTTGTAGATGTTAGAAACAGTATTGAAAGCACAACTCCAACTCAAGTTTGTTTTATAGTCCGGGATAGAGTAGGGAAGAGTTAAATTGCTGGCAAGTCTCTATTTTTGTGATCCCATTGGGGAGACTTTTCCTCACTCCATGTTCCTGTAATACCTATGCAACAGGTAGGTGAGGTTGTCACCAGGACAAGAAGTCAAAGACAGCAATTTACCACATTGTCAGATTTCCAAACCCTTCCTAACACTATTAAAAAAATATGTTTTTGTCTGAGCCCTCGCTGGAGAGATTTCTCTTCCCTGAGTTTTACTTTAATGCCAGCCCCACCAACAAAACACTTAATTTTGCTCCTCCACTACTACATTGTTGACTTAGGCCAGCCATATATGAAGCAAATTTCTTTCCTACAACCACGGGTTGCAAGAAAAAAAATTAGCTTGATTCCCTCCTGCTGGGCCATTGTCTTCTCCTAGTGGGGGAAGCCATCCTCCCTGGGGGAAGACAGTAATTATTGCTAATAAGAGAATCCGGCAGGTTGGTTGTACCCAAGTACATAGTTACATAGTTACATAGTAGGTGAGGTTGAATAAAGACAATAGTCCATCCAGTTCAACCTGTGTAGGTGTGTGTGGCTGTAATCATCTAACATAGCCCTTAATGTCCTGATCCTTGAGATGTAAGTCTAAGAGACTTTTGAAAGCCACCATACTACCCGCTGAAACCACCTCTTGTGGTAGACAATTCCACAACCTTGTAGCCCTAACAGTAAAGAACCCTCCTCGTCGCCTGAGGGTAAAACGCTTCTCCTCTAATCGCATTGTATGTCCTCGAGTCCTCATGCAATTCCTTCGAATGAACAGCTTTTTTTCTAAGCTGAGATCCCCATTAAGATATTTATAAATTGCTATCATGTCCCCCCTCAGACGTCTCTTCTCCAGGGAGAATAAATCGAGCGATTGCAGCCGCTCTTCATAGTTAAGGTCCTCCAACCCCCTAATCAGTTTAGTTGCCGTTCTCTGGACTCTCTCCAGCTCCAACACATCCCTCCTGAGGACTGGCGACCAGAACTGGACAGAATACTCCAGATGCGGTTGGACCAGAGTTTTATAAAGTGGAAGGATTATAGTCTTATCTCTGGAATACATCCCTTTCTTTATGCATGCTAATAATCTGCTGGCTTTGGCAGCTGCCGCTTGACATTGCATGCTGTTGCCAAATCTATCATCAACCAAGACTCCCAGATCTTTCTCCATTTTTGATTCCCCCAAGGGTTCCCCTCCTAACGTGTATTGTGTTTTTATGTTTTTAGTCCCCAAGTGCAAAACCTTACACTTCTCCACGTTAAACCTCATTTGCCATGTCGATGCCCACTCCAATTTTGTCCAGGTCATTCTGTAGGATATCTGCTTCATGCTGTGCAGTTATTGCCCTGGCCAATTTTGTGTCATCTGCAAAAACTGATAATGAACTACTTCGTTAAGTAGATTTATGAACTTGGTAGATTCAGCCTGCCCATACCTGGTTGGAATCTTGAGATTCCAACCGCGTATGGCCAACCTTAGGACTTACATAGGGCTGAGGAGTCTTTCTCTATTTTCATGTGATAGTACTGAAAGCTGGAACTCCAAGCACCAGTACTGTCATGTGTGAAGGGATTATTCAGCCGTTTTCTTGAATCCCATTGTCTGAAAATAGTGGCAGAATGCTACCATAAAGGGGTATGTGCTGCTAATAGGACCACATTTAAAAGAAGCTTTTACTTTGCCTGCAAAAGCAAAACACAGAGTTGATCTAAATTAAACCTGCACTGAGGGATTTATAGAGGCTGCCAATGTTGACCTCTTGATGGGAATGCTAGTAGCTCAGACAATTGTGATTTTCTAAGCAAACTGATTTGAAACAAGCCTATAGGTTGGAAAGTCCGAGTGAAATGAGACCTCCTGGCATGCATGATATTGGACTATAGATTTATTCCAAGTTCCATGGTCTCTCAGTACAGAATTTGTTTCATTTTCATATTTCTAGTTAAGTTACTATAGGGTTTTATGGAATCTTCCATTGATGCCTGCATATTATTTTGCCTGAATATGTGTTTTTCTGTTAAATAAAAAATAAATAACAGTTAGGTGCTTTAGGTTAAAACTATTATTTTTACATACCTTTAATGTGCCTTTATGCTTTCTTTTTTAAGAATGTTGATGTCCTGTACATGCAAAAGACTGATCTGGATTGCAAGCAAGATGCCTTGGTGGATGAGCTTAATTTCCTGAAGACTTTGTTTGATGCGGTATTAATTCCTTTATTAAAATTATTAACGGTTATTAAATTGCTGATTTATCATTGGGTGGGCTGGATTGGCTATGATTAGAGACAAAAACCTTTTTCAGTGCTTACATAGCAATTGCATTGTGTTTGCTTGTCAAATTTTAAGATAGTAATTAATTGTATGGTGTATGAAATGTTTGTTTAATCCATGAACCGTTTAAATGTAAGCCCATGGAAAATAAAAAAAAGAGGCGAATAGAAAACGATGCAATAATAATGTTGTTATTGTGGCATATGGGTCAATATAACATAAACATTGTAGGAAGCTAATTAAAATTGTGTAGGATGTCATTTTACATTCGCCAAATTTCCTAATGTAAACTATAGACTGCCCATGGAGGACAATGTATACACATTTTTTTAAAAGGTGAACAGACTTTTGGGTAATTAGTTTTTAAGCAAGAAATTGCAGTGTTTTAGTATATCTTAACCCAAGAAAAAATATATTACAGTTTATGAGACCCTAGATGTGGTGGCAGCCTATTTTTTTTTATATACATCTATGTTCATTTTCTTAAAAAATACCTGTTGATCCTGTCAGAAATTTAGTGTTCTTAGTTTCTGTACACAGAACTGATATCTTAAACATTATCAACTTCCCCAGCTATCTTCTGTGAGCTACAAAGCAATGTTCCTTTTTATATAATGGAGAGTGGAAGAATGGGAGTTGCCTTATCAGCATAGTAGCCTAGGGTGACAAGGCTGATCGTCCATAGATTCCATTTGAGCGTTGTTACCCTAAGACAGAAAAGTGAGTTTTTGGCAGAAATGGCAGGTGAACATTGATCGCAAACAGCCTAAAAAAAGGGAAACTAGTTCAGCCACTACACCTAGCTGGTAAGCTGCAATTTAGATAATTTTTCTTTTTGGATTTAGGTATGTAAGAGGCCTCTATTTCATGAGTGCTTGTATCACTTATCAGTTCAAGTGCCTCTGTCGTGTGTGCTCATTGCAGTTAGTAGGTTAGGTTTCTCTATCATGTGTCCTGTACTAATGGATATTTTGACAAATTACTGTTGAAGGACATTGTTATGCATAGCATTAAGCTAGGCCTTTCTTACATGTTGTTACACTTGCTCCTTGCAGGAAATAGCTGATATGCAAGAACGAATTTCCAACACCAATGTTATCTTGACTATGGACAACAATCGTGAGCTGGATTTGGAGGGAGTTATTGCTGAGGCTAAAGCTCAGTATGAGGACATTGCAGCAAGGAGCAGAGCAGAGGCTGAAGCCAACTATGCTAGACAAGTAAGTGATCAACAACAAATATGCCCAAGCCTACATAGGGAAACAACAACTGCGCTACATATTAGGTATCACATTGTATTCCGGAGCAATAGCAATAATTCTAGGGCTTATGGTTCATGGTTAGCTCCAAATATGTGACCTGTAAATGCTCTTTAAAAGTTGCCTTTTCCCATTTTTGATTACCGAAGTTAGTCGTCATTTCTTGGTATCTATTTACTTGACACAACCCCATAGTTTTTATTTTACCAAAGGATGGGTAATACAGTATGTTTTCATGCACTAAAAGTCATTTTAGTGTATTTTTTACTGAAAAATAAGTGTTTGATAAATGTGTGCTAATATTATGGGATCTGAAATATTGCAACTACTAACATTTTATTGGCCAGGGTCTCCATTTTCAGAAATATTATAATTGCCAGTTTTAACTAATCTTCAGCCCTGAAATGTGCATTTTAACATGTGTGCAAAAGAGCTCTTTTAGGCCTCATGCACACTGGACTTTTTACAGCTGCTGTTTTTGGCTTCTGGCGTTTTTTTTTTTTTTTTTTTTTTTTTTTACAGCCAGTTCTTATTGAAAGAAATTTCACAATACAAAGAAAATGCTAGAATAATGACTGAACATATTACAACGTCCATCAAAACAGTAGTCAATTAATAAACTTGCTTTCACAGCCAATGAGCATAACAGCAAGGACATCAAGTAAGTAAACATAAGGGTACACCACCAGCCGATTCAGACAGAATGTTTAGTGACCAAAACAGATGTAGATTTATCATGTCGACTAAATCACGTTGTCCAAGGTTGCCACCCGGAAAGGGATTTCTGGTAGTTCCCTTTGCTTGAGGCAAACATGAGTTCATAGGAACAATGATCTTGGGTCAAGTTTATAACATCTCTGACAGTAGGAGGTAGTTCTTTCTTCCAATTTCTAGTGAGAGTTAAGGCCCGTACACACGTACCGATCGTCGGCCGAAAAGCTTCGGCCTACGACCGATCTGCTGATTGTAGGCTTGTTAGTATGATGCCTCCGACAGCCGACAGCGCACATTCGGCCGAAAAGAATCTGTCATGCAAGCATTAAAATTTTTGTATGCCGACACCAGAGCGGCCGATTGTTCACCAGTCAGTACAGAATTCGGCCGACAGACCGCAGATTTGCAAGACTGGGCATGCTCAGAAAAGAAAAACACAGGGAAAGTTAACCATTACATGACATCACTTCTGCAGTCGGCTGTAGTCGGCAGACAAAATTCTTGTGCGGTCTTTTGCACTTTTCAACAGACACCGACAGCCCTGGAAAAAGACAGCGGATCTGTCGGCCGACGATCGGTACGTGTGTACGGGGCTTTAGTCTCGCCGCCAAAAGGACATGAACTATAAGGTTTCTCGATTCAGAGGGATAGTCATCAATCGTCAAGTTTAAGAGGGCAAGGGCCGGAGAAGGGCGAACGTGTAGGTGTGTGATTTCTGATAAAATGCGAAATATCTCATGCCAGTAGGATCTGAGCTTTGGACATTTCCATAGAATATGGTGTATATCCACCACAGGGCCACAGTTCCTCCAGCACAGCTATTATCAGCATCTTTTAGCTTGGGTGTTTTCTGGCTGGAAAAAAAAAACAGAACTAGTGGGTTTTGAGAGGAGTTTTAAAAACGCTCTAACGCCGGTAAAGGCAGTATAATGCGGTAAGATGTTTTTGAGCGTTATTGATCCCATAGCTTGTGTTTTCTTGCAAAAATAAAAAAAACACTAACGCTAAAGAGCGGAAAAATGCATAAAAACTCAAGTTTTTAATTTTGCAGCTTTACTGCCTTTTATGTAACATCCAGTGTTCATGGGGCTTTACTGTTTAATAAGAGAATGTAGAACATGTATTATCTATAGTCTGGACACTGTAAACACATCATTCAATCATTTCTAGAATTTTCTCCAATTAAAATAAACATCATTCAATCATTTCTAGAATTTTCTCCAAATAAAATAAACATTCTGTTTGTTGGATTGCTCATCGACTGGTTTCTCTATAGATCAAATGACTTTACCAGATAAAAAAAAAGAATTTCATACTTTCAGGCGCCAGTATTGTTTTATTTTTTTCATTCAACAGTTTTAATACTTCATCATCTTTTAAACTTTTAAGTGGAATACCAACAAAAAAACAAAAAACATTTTCTTTTTTTATTTTGGAAGTTTTTTTCCCCATGGTCAGATGTTATCAGTGCACTCATATGGATGATTTCCCATTACTTTCTGCCCCAATGATTATACAGGTAGAATACACAGAAGAAATATACAAAAAGATTATTAAAAAAAACTATAAAGGCCCTAACACTCCCCTACTCTACTAAGAAAGATCTTTTTTTCCTGTCCATGCACCCTCACTTCACCATCACTGGAGCAGGAAGTTAATGAAACACACAACAACAATGTCCAACATTATAACCTTTTTTCTCTCTACCACAAACAAACAAAAAAGTTTAGACGGCAGTTCCAATTTTCATGTAATTGATGCAGTAGAATAATTTGTGTTGTGATAGGTTAGTTATATGATCTATAATATAACATTTGAATTTCTGCTGGGTTGATGATAAATATTACACGAATACCCAATTTTCTGCACATCCCTCACAGTACCAGCAGCTCAAAGACGCAGCAGGGCTACATGGGGATAATCTGCGCAATCAGAGGAATGAGATCCAGGATCTGAACAGCATGATAAAGAGACTGCATGGAGAAATCGACTGTGTAAAGAAACAGGTAAGACCTTTCCCACTGTACACAGTTATATTCTCATCTTCCTGTTACTGATGACAGGGAGATTATGGGGGAGTTTGGGCATGCAACTAATGTTAGATCAGCCATGTCTGTATTGTTTTAATTAGGTAACAATTAGTTTCATTTTTACATTCCCCAATGTTGCTTAACTGAACTTCAAACAGATATAAAATATAGTTTAATTGATTGTGTATTGAATAAAATTGCAAATGTAAACTAGCATTGGAATTTAAATCTGTCTTTGCATCAGTCTCCGGGAATCCCCCCTCAAAGCAGCATTTACATCCCTCTGAGCCATCCGTGGCTTAATTGCGTTACACATTGCTATTACTTCAACACACATCGGTGTGCTCCTGCTTCTTCAATGTCTAGGCATAGGCTGCTGTGTTGGGTCTTGGGCTGGATTCTATATCTGTAATGTATTTTGCAGGTAGCTCCAGGCTTGGCTGTGCTTTCTAAGGTTCCCTGAATCCCAAGAATGAAGCACATATGTTTTTTCCTAGCAGCTTTAGAGCTATGCTCACTCTTTAATGTATCATTGTATTCTTACAGATTTGTGCACTAGAAACAGCAATTACGGATGCTGAAGGGCGTGGGGATGTTGCTTTGAAAGATGCCAAAAATAAATTATGCGAACTGGAAGCTGCTCTACAGAAAGCCAAAGAAGATCTTGCAGTTCAGCTACGTGACTACCAGGAACTGCTTAATGTAAAAATGGCCCTGGATCTTGAGATTGCCACCTACAGGACTCTTCTGGAGGGTGAAGAAAGCAGGTAGGTGCTGTAAAAGAAGTGGCCCAGAAAAAAAGCATCATATATCTAAAAGCAAACTTATCCTGGACTACTTAAGCACGCTACTAGTGTAGTATTTACAATATGAGTCTGATCTAATAGTGTCTTTAATGCAGACCTTTCATTAAAGTATATGTAAACCCTCACCTTAAACAACCCATTCAGTTTAAAATAGAAATGAAAGACAAAAAATTTGTGCATACATATAAAAAAACAAAAACAAATTATAAATCCCCCCCTCCTTTTTTATAAGTAATTACACAAACTATGTTCTCAACAGCATAAGGATTTTAGAGAGCTGGAGGAGGAGAAGCAGCAGCACACTGATCTTCCCACCAAATGGGTGTGCGGGGGGGGGGGGGGTGTCAGCACCAGTCTGCTCAAGAAAAGCAGGCTGAGTTCCCAGCACAACCAGCAAACTGACCATACTATGCTCTCAAGCCTAGGATTGTCAATTTTTAATAGGAAAGCAGAGAAACTGGCAGGATCACCAAGTATTTCTCACAAGGGAAGCAATAATAAGAGCATAAGATACTTTTTATTACATGGTACAGCAGGCACATATAAGGAATATGACATTCTGGGTTGACATATTCTTTAAGGAAATCTCATTGAGATTTACTTTAAATCACAAAATGAAGCCATGGATGGCATTTTGCTATGTATTCTGATTCTAAATAGGTAAAAACCTTAGTAGAAACAGTAGGTGTCACTTCTTTTTTTTACCTTCATTTTACATGAAAGTAAGGGATTTCAGCTCTGTTTCCCCCATTCGTATAGTCTCCCTATAGCATGCCACCCTTAAGTGTGCCTTCACCATTTCTCCCTCTTTGGTACTTCATCCCTGTACTGTGCCCCACCTCCACATGCAGTGCCCGGTGCCCACTTGTTGAATCTCTCCTTAACCTCCCTGGCGGTATGATTATTTCGGATTTTAGGTGCTGAAAGCGATACCATTATTTTGCATGTAATTCTTAAGGATGAGCAGCCCAAACCAACTATTTATATATGATTTTTTTTTTACTGTGCGTTCTTCTTTATAACATCTCGGGTATGATAAAGTTTGAAACACAAAATCCTAAATTATAATATAATAAATAACTATAAAATAATAACAAATAATAATATAATAATAATAATAATACTTTTTATTCAATAAATTATAGTAAATAACGTAATCAAAAACACTGACTTTTTTTTGGTCAAACAAGGATGCAATATTAATAGTCATATTGCTTCAGTAAACGTCCCGGGTATGGAAAATTTTAAAACAGGGTACAGCACAAAGTCCAACGTCACAATCAGGACAGTAGTATGCGTTTCTTTCCAGTGTCGTCACGTTTGGAACAGCAAACCATACACATCCTTGTGGGTGTAGGCTTCGTTTCCGTTGGTGGAATGTGGTCCATAAAGTGACGAGCGGTCAGGCGTTCGGGGTTCACAACACCAGCAGCACGGCATCCGGATCTATTTACAGCCATTGGTGTTTGGTGCCTATGAAATATCAGTTCAGCAATTTTCCAAACAAAGTTCGCATGAACCACAGGCCTATCACTCTTTTTTTTTAGGAGAATAAATGCATTCCACAAACACTGTTCCAGAAGATGCCTGAATATTTTTTTACAATATTTTTTTTGTTGTTTCCGCATTGCCGGATAAAAAGTCATGGCCTGGTCAGCTCTGTCCATACCGCCCATGGTGTTATTGTAATCCATCACCAGTTGTGGTTTCATTACATCTTTTCCACCTTTTGTGTGTACCATGACAGAAGAGGTGTTGTGAATGGTACTCATCAGGCACACATCTTTTTTGTCGCGCCATCTCAGTGCCATCATTTTGCTTTTCTGCCAGGCAACTATTTCTCCTGCCTTGAGCTTTTTGTTGGCAAAGGTTGGGGGCATGTCACCCCGGTTAGCTCTAACGGTCCCATACGCATCTGTCTTGTTGTGTAGAAGGAACTCATAAAGTTCTGGGGAACGTATAAAAATTGTCTGTGGTGACACAGTACCCCTGATTCAGCAATGGCTCAATCAGCGTAAGAACTGAAGCGGTTGCTATTCCATAACTGCTGAACCTTTAATTGAATTTGGTTCCTTTCCCGGTGTATAGGACCGAATTCTAAATGTATCCAGAGCTGGATTCACATGAATGACTTTATGCCAAAGCGTGCTCTCTTGGACGCAATATACTGTATCCAGCTGAGTCTTCCTTTGTAGGCCATTAGACTTTCGTCTATACAAATGTCTCTATCTGGCACATAGGACTGTTGGAAATTTTTCAAAATGATTTGATAAATGTCCCAAATCTTTTTGAGTTTTGGAGCTGGATGAGAAGTATCGTCAAATTCATCATTATTTGCAAAGTGCAAATTTTTCATGATGAGCGAAAATATGTATTCCGACATCACCGTGCCAAAAAAAGGAGTGGCCAGTAATTTGTTGGTGGTCCAATACCACTTCTGCAGGGGTTTCCCCACCACTCCACTGAATAATTAGGCCCAGAAACTTCCAGATGTCCTCTTTGGCCACTGGTTCCCACATCCTGCTCCTTGAAAATCTCTGATTCGCTGCAGCTTGTTGCTCCTGGTACCAATTAGTTTCCACAACATCTTTTCAAAAACCTCCTTGGTCAAAAAGAGTTGGAGGTATGCCAAGGGGTTGTCATCCTCAACATCCACTTTGATACCAGGTGCTCCAGTAAACGGGAACCTTGGGGGCGCTACGTGCCCCGTACCGCAGTCAATGGAGCACCAAGTCTGCATATCGCTGGGCACAGTCGCAGGATCATCGCTAAAATCGATTTCTGCGTCCGATTAACTTTTTGATTTTGCCACCGGTTCCACCCCCCTGCGAATGTCACGTCGCAGGAGACGGAAGCCGGGGCACACAGAGCATCGGGTGGAAGATCCGGCCGCCGCATACTGCCCGGATACATCGCTGGATCCCGGGGACAAGGTAAGTAACCCCTCTTTCAGTATCCAGCGATGCTTCTGGCGGTACCCCGAGTGTGGCTCAGGGCTACCTCTTTTGGCACTGAAATTTAGCCCCGAGCCACACTCGGGAATACCGCTAGGAAGGTGAATGTGATCACCTATGTTCTGTGCCTCACATCCAGCACCCCTATACTACTATTTTTCTCCACCTCCAGCATCCCCCTCCCCCCTCATACTTTGGTTTTGGGCATTATAGTCTTTGATCTGATTAAATATTTCTCTAAACTGCAGTTAGGGCTAATGCCAGGGTACTAGGTGTAATCCTGGACCCTGTCCTTTCACCCTCAAATCCAATAATTGTCTAAATTTTGCAAACTTCACCTCCATAATATTTTTTAAATATGCCACTACTAAACCAATGAAACCACCAAGTTACTTCCTAGACCCTTTTGCTTTGACTATTGCAACTCCCTCATCTTTGGCTTACCTCTACACAGGCTATCCTCCTCTTCATTTTATCATGAAAGCCTAATAAACACAAATCAAAACCCAAGCAACAACATGCAAAGCCATTCACAACTCTCCCCTGAGCCTTTCTCCAATCTTCACTAACCACTCTCAAAATATCCAAATCTTCCTCTCTGCTCCTCTCAAGACCTCCTTCTCTATAGATCCCATGTCTGCTCCTTCAATGTTTGTATCCAGGACTTGTCCACTGCCTCTTCTATCAGCTGGAACTCTTTACCCCAATCTGCTTGGCTATCTCTTACTCTTTCCATGTTAAGGCGATCCCTGAAAATTAATCTCTTCACCTCTTCCCCTAAAAATGTACCTTTTACTTTTGCCATCAGTTCATCCCTCCCAGTTAACACTTTTTTGTACCCCTTGTCTATCCCTATTAGATAGTAAGCTCTCATGAGCAGTGCCCACTCAGCCCTCTTGTATAAAATTGTATTGTAATTGTATTGTCTCCCTTTATTTTGTAAACCGCTGCACAAACTGTTGGTGCTATATAAATGCTGAAAAATAATACCAGTAATAATAGTAATATTAAATGAGGACTTGTCCGTATTTTGTTTCATTATGCACAGGGCTGAGTAGGGTGGGACCATTTTATAATTTTCACTCTTAGAGCTGTATTTCCAAAATAGCCCTGACTTCACTTTTATCTTTTATTGCAAACGAGATTGCACAAGAGTTGAAATATTGATGATGCATGAATTAGCTCTAGTGTAGAGTTTACTGTAATCTTTAGTACTAACACTGTTTATTTATTGCAGGATGCATGGCGAAGTTGACAACAATGTTACAATCTGTAAGTTTCACTTTAAAACAAATATATACTCTACAATCCTTAAAGCCAAACTCCAGGCACAAACTTTATAATTTATATATATATTTATCAATAGCCACAATGGATATGAATCCACTATGTGTATACCAAACTCCTACGTATACCCAGATGTTATAATTTAAAGGTAGCAGTGACATAATTTTTATGCATATAACCTGTGCAGAGAGCAGAACTGTGGGAGGGATCAAGCAGGCCCTACCCACTACAGGCTGCCTACATTATTAGAGGGGGTGGATACAAGGCCAGTCACCTTGCAGAAGGAGGGAGAATGGCAGTGATATGTCTTTTTTGAGGGAAGCTCCTGCACAAAGGCAAAGTTTCATGCTTGATTACTGCACATATCTCGAATAAATACATAAAGCATGTCAAGATCCAAGTAGAAAATACTCTTGTATTTAGACAATATTTTCTTACCCTGGAGTTTATCTTAAAGCTTAAACTTTTAAAAATGTGTAAGAGGTTAAAACCCCTTTCTTATCTGTATTACTGTGTGTATTACTGACGGGAAGTTTCATCCTCTCTATGTGTCCTTGTGTCCACTGTTACTGGGACAGAAAGTAAGATAATCCAAAGTTTTAAGTTACCACAAAAACTAGAGGGGAAACCTTGCAACGGGCACACTTGTTCCCATGATAACTGTTTAGAAAGGGATTACCCTTATTTTGATGAGCTTTCCTTTTATGTCTACAAGACAGGGAAGTATTAAAGGCAATCTTTCCCAATTGGACACAGATGGGAAAAAACCTAATAGGGTTTTTTTTATTTTTTTTATTCTTTTTTATTCTAATCCAAAACTGGAAAAAAAAAAACATAATTTGCATCTTTAAAAAATACTTTATTGTAGATGAAAATATAATTTCACAATTTAAGAATGAGAACTTTGGAGCAGATGTATGGGCCTTGGATGAAGTGAATTAGTTAGCCCACACAAACCAAATTCTTCAGTTTTGCCAAGTTGTCAGTTTAAAGTCATCTAATCATTCATCAGCTTCAACCACCCACCGTGACTTTAACAATGGGTATTAATTTCTTGGTTTTCATTCATTTTATATTTAAAACTGAAAACTGATATTTCAGTTTTGTGTGGTTGCTGGTGCATTGGCTCAAATGTTGACAGCTTATATCTCTTGAGAATTACAGTGGTAAGAGAATCCCACCAAAATTCTCAGTTCCCACAACTCCAGCAGACATTGAAAAAAGGATGACTCCCTGCTTTCTCAGTGGATTTGACCTAATGTATGATATCAGGGAGTGTGATCTCATCCCTGAGGGGACAAACGCACAAACTAGTGCAGGAAAAACTTTCTACTGGAATCTCTGATAAATATAAGAATCCACTGGTACAATTTATGTGAGTTCTACCAACATAAAAGTTTTGGTTTTGGGTGAAGCTGATCTTTCAGAAGGTACTTTGTCACAAGATAAGTGAAACTCCATTATTGCGAAAACAAACCAAAGATCTCCAGTGGGAAGTACCCATCACAGAGTCTACATGATAATCTAGGAAGAAATTTTATTCACCTTGATCTGCTTGCATTCGTTTTTTTTTTCGTTTTTTTTATCTCAACCTAGAAATATTGAATGAGGAAACTTTTTTGATTATCATATTTCCAGTAAACAATGCCTTTAACTACATCATCTTAAGATTGCTGTGAAATATGAACTTTCCATTACCAAGGGTCTGATTTTCCTTTACAGCTGTCTTTAGCAGTGCAGGGAAGGTGGCCAGTTCTGGTTTGAGCTGTGGAACAAGCTCCTGCAGTTTCCCGAAGAACAGTGCAGCAGGAGGTAGGAATGCATTGTGATCTGCTTTGGCATTTTCTACCACTATAATTTCTGCCACGTTCATCTGACTGTATTTTTCACTATTTGTATCATAACAGCTGTATATCACAAAATCGTGAAGGCAAGCGATTCCGGTGCTCCTGGGTGTGGAACAGGAACATGCAACACCAACAGCAAAGTAACTAGTGCCACGGGAGGGATTGCAGCACTTGCTGCAACCACTTTCAGCAAGAAGATCTATTAAGGGAATAAAAAACCTTTAGTATCAGTGCCAATATTTTACACTGAAAACTATTTTCTAGCTAAAACTGACTTGGCATAAAGCTTTGATAATAAGCAAGGGGAATATTTGTATTTGGTATTGTTTTCTGTTCTTTAGCCTTGGCAAACTAAAGCAACATATTATGCACTTAGATGATTAGCATGTCCTTCATCTTGCACTATTTAAAATTACTATACTGGCATGTACTTTAACTTATAACTGTGTATCTATAATTCAATAAACTGCATGGTAAATTCATTATGTTTTTTTTTTTTAATTTAAATAAAACTACTGTATGTTGGCTTGCTAATAGTGACAAGTCCTCTTGTAGTGCTGTATGAATTTCCAAAACTTTTCATATACTACACGGGTACCTCCAACAATAAAACTAAACAGACAGTGGAAGCACAAGAGTTGTATGACATTATCAAGGTAACAACTATTTTCAAAACCTGCTATCCTGCAGACCCTTTGCCACGGCTTCATCTTCAGCTTGCTCATTGGATAATTAGTGGACATCTCCAATAGGGATGATTGAACGGTTCGGGTCCACCATCGTTTCGGCCCGAACATTGGGTGTTCGAGGTTCGGCCAAATTTAGAACTTTTTGCCCAAAAAGTTCAGAATTCGGCAACCAGAACCGACCAAAATGCAATGCTTCAGGAAATGGGCTTTAAAAGCCCGTGATTGGACCAGAATCATTAGCAAAAGCCAATTGAGGGCGCAGGAGAATGCTAGGAATGTGATTGGAGTGACTAGGGGGTCCCTAGACCAATCATTAGTGAATACGCCCCCCAGTATATAAGATAGCCCCCGCCATATTCCTAGCATTGTTATACTGGACATGGAAGAGAGTGGAAGCAGTTCTGTTAATTTTACTTTAAAAATGTCATTTAGCATTTATTAGTGTGCGGAAAGGGATATCTAGTGTAGTTAGAGTGCTCCTTTACACTTAAGTTAGCTTCAAAAATTTAGTTTCTGTAGGGAAAGTGTTAAGTGTAAGGGGACCGTAGTGTAGTGTAGGGTTAACTGACAGTGACTGCTATGGCAGGGTGACAAAACCCTTCCATAGCAGGGTGACCGCTATAGAGAAATGATCATTTCTCTGAGTTGCTTCGGGACAGGAATATGGCTTCTCACCAGCAAGCATTTTTCATGCTGCAGGGGTTGCCACTGCCAGTGCTTTTTTGAGGACATGTTTGATGTCAGACATGACATCTGAACATGTGTATAGTGGGTATATATACACATATATGTCTGTATATATACCCCTAGACATAAATAGGTGTGATAGTAGCAGAAATATATGCTTGCACTAATGAAATCATTTACAGTAATATATTTCTGCTACTATCACACCTATATATGGCTAGGTGTCTATATACATACAATTATGTGTGTATATATACCACTATACACAAGTTCAGATGTTTTGCCTGCCTCAAAAGAACCCAAAAAAATGCCAAAAAAACGCTAGCGTCAAAAAAAAAAATGCCCAGGTGTGTTTTTGCTGGCATTTTTTGGGGGGGTTTGGAGGCAGGCAAAACATCTGAACTTGTGTATAGTGGTGTATATACACACATACATATATTTATATACACACCTAGACATATATAGGTGTGATAGTAGCAGAAATATATGCTTGCGCTAATGAAATCATTTAAAGTAATATATTTCTGCTACTATCACACCTATATATGGCTAGGTGTCTATATACATATAATTATGTGTGTATATATACCACTATACACAAGTTCAGATGTTTTGCCTGCCTCAAAAGAACCCCAAAAAATGCCCAAAAAAACGCTAGCGTAAAAAAAAAAATGCCCAGGTGTGTTTTTGCTGGCATTTTTGGGGGTTTTTGGAGGCAAGCAAAACATCTGAACTTGTGCACAGTACCACTATACACAAGTTCAGATGTTTTTCCTGACTGCAAAGAACCCAAAAAAATGCCTGCTATTAAACCGGCAAGGTGTGAAAACCGAGAAGCCAACCCCCTGTGCTGAAAGTGTTCTAATACAAACAATCTTTTTTTTTATGGTTCTGGACATGCTACAGAGCTGAAACTTCACATGTACACTTTTTAGACCCCCCAGATACAAAATCCAAAGTAATCGGCTGTGTTCCACGTGATCGGCTGTGTTCCAATGACACAGCCGATCACGATGGAGGCGCCCGGGAGATGACCGCGCATGCGCGATCGGGAGCGCGCAGCGCGGTCATGTCGGTAGCACTGTGTTCCGTAGGAACACAGCTGTCACCGGCAGTAGTAAACAGTCACTGACAGTGACTGTTTACTATGTGATCGGCTGTGAATGGAAAATGTAAACAAAGAGCAGTAACTCACTGTTACTAGCTCTTCTCCCCTCATACAGTTTCCAGTGAGAGGGGAGAAGAGCTAGAAATAGTGAGTTACTGCTCTGTACACCTGTACAAATGTAAAATCACAGTAAAAGCACACAAATAAATGTCCCCACACAGTCCTCAGCCCCCCCCCCCAATGTCACCTGTCACCCAACAGTCACCTCATCAGTGCCCAGAAATTGACACCCATAACGTTCACATTTGAGCGCAGCGATCGCGGGCCATTTCCGCCTGCCGAATTGCGGTAACATCGCCCAAACATCGCATGACGCCCAAAAAAGGTACAAGAGCTTCTTTGGGGCGTCATGCGTTGTTTGCGTGATGTTACCTCGATTCGGCAGGCGGAAATCGCAGCAACATCGCACAGCGTTTGGGGTGCTATTGCAAATCACGGGCAACGCACAGGCGCCCCGCGATTTGCAATGATTTCCGGATCGCGGGCAGAATCGCAGTGATTCTGCCCGCGATCGCTACGCTCACATGTGAACGTAGCCTAAAGTTCACCGGTCACCAGAGACTGCCATCAGTGCCGCCGTGCACCATCGCCCGTCACCTGTCACCCATCAGTGACCATCGCCCGTCACCTGTCACCCCATCAATCACCGTCACCTGTCATCCCATCAGTCATCGTCATCTGCCACCCTATCAATCATCGTCACTTGACACCCCATCAGTGATCGTCACTTGTCACCCCATCAATCATTGTCACATGTCACCCCGTCAGTGATTGTCATCTGTCACCCCATCAATCATCGTCACTTGTCACCTCATCAATCATCGTCACCTGTCACCCCATCAGTCATTGTCACCTGTCACCCCATCAGTCATCGTCACCTGTCACCCCATCAGTCATCGTCACCTGTTTGCCATATACATGCAATCACTTACTGACCGCCTAACGACTATATGCGTCGGCCATTAAAAGCTAAATACTGGGGTTATGGCAGCAGATAGCCCCCATAACCCTGGTATTTTTTGAAACGGCGGGCGGTCGGCTTTCAGATAAGGGTGGTCCCAGTGGCAGATTCGCCGCGGAATTACCCTTACGGTGCAGGGGAAAAGGTGCCCCCCCCTCCTGCCGCGTCCCAGACGTTTTCCCAGCTTACCGGACCCGCCGGCAGCGGGGAAAACTATCCGGTCCCGGATCCTCAGAGACAGGAAGTCGAGTGAGGGCAAGATGGCCCTCACTCGACTCTATGGTCTTGGAGGACCGGAGCTACGTCAAAAGACGTTGCCTAGCAACCGGTTTAAAGGGCCGCTTTTTTTTTCCTCTTTCAACAATTTTTTTTTCCCTTTTTTAGTGTAGTTGTGAGGTGTGAGGTCTTTTTGACCCCAGATCTCACAATAAAGAGGACCTGTCATGCCTATTTCTATTACAAGGGATGTTTACATTCCTTGTAATAGGAATAAAAATGATCAAAACATCTTTTTTTTAAACTGTGTAAAAATAAAAAAATAATAAATAAAATAAATAGGAAAAAAAAAAATTAAAGCGCCCTGTCCCCGTTAGATCGCGCGCAGAAGCAAATGCAAGTCCCGCCCACATATGTAAACGGTGTTCAAACCATACATGTGAGGTATCGCCGCGATCATTAGAGCGAGAGAAATAATTTGAGCCCTAGACCTCCTCTGTAACTCTAAGCTGGTAACCTGCAGAAATTTTTAAAATGTTGCCTATGGGGATTTTTAACCTCCTTGGCGGTATGATTCTGTCAGGAATTCTGTACCAAAAGTGGTACAATTGTTTTCATGGAAATTTGGCGTTATGTATTATAGGCCTACAATTCTTAGTAATTACTGACTTAAACCTGACCAAAACAAGAGTCTAGTAGACATCCCAGATGTGATAAATTTGAAACACAAACGCATGAATTATAATCGAATCAATAATATAATTTTATATATATATACATATATGTATATATATATATATATAAATATATATACATATATATATAATATAAAATGTGTTTGTGTTTTGTGCAACATTTTTTTTTTTTTTTTTAATTTCCCTCCCTAGTTCCGCTCCCATGCAGCATTGTATATAATTTGTATAGGTATTGTATAAAAAATATAATTTTATATATATATATATATATACATTGAAAGGAAACTGATATACAGTCAGATCAAGGAACTACTAGACCAAGCCCACATCCTGGTTAATGAAATTGGAAAGAAAGGTTTTGGATGGGATTGTGGCGTGTCCACAGGGTGGGGACCAAAGGGAACCCAGTGGAATTCCCATACTAGAAAGCGGACTTTATAGGGCTGGTATAGTAATTGGTGAGCAAACAAGGAAATAAAAATATATAAATTTATTGAAAATTGTTAAAAACAGAGAACAACATGAAATTATCACATATGGTAGCTAGCAGCATGGTTCAAACATGGAGACAAATTAGATAGTCCATTGACAACTCAACCATGTTGAAACATTGAAGGTTATTTCTTTGTGATGGTTCGACGCGTTTCGCCGGAACAGAGTAATCGGCTTCTTCAGGAACCAGTTATTAGTGGCTAAAAAAGCCTCTAACATTAAACATATACAAAAAGGAAAAGAAAAAACAAACAATCATAAGTAACCTTCATATTGTACCATTAAACATAGGTAATGAATTACTCTGTTCCGGCGAAACGCGTTGAACCATCACAAAGAAATAACCTTCAATGTTTCAACATGGTTGAGTTGACTATCTAATTTGTCTCCATGTTTGAACCATGCTGCTAGCTACCATATGTGATAATTTCATGTTGTTCTCTGTTTTTAACAATTTTCAATAAATTTATATATTTTTATTTCCTTGTTTGCTCACCAATTACTATACCAGCCCTATAAAGTCCGCTTTCTAGTATGGGAATTCCACTGGGTTCCCTTTGGTCCCCACCCTGTGGACACGCCACAATCACATCCAAAACCTTTCTTTCCAATATATATATACATATATGTATATATATATATATATACATATATATACATATATATATATATATATATATGCATATATATATATATATATATATATATATATATATATATAATATAAAATGTGTTTGTGTTTTGTGCAACGGTTTTTTTTTTTTTTTAATTTCCCTCCCTAGTTCCGCTCCCATGCAGCATTGCTGCTGCAGGGAACGGAACTAGGAAGTCCTCCTACCGACAGACGAGCGGCGGAGATCTCGGCTGGCGGTCACAGCAATGAGAGCTCATCGCTGGATCGCCAGGATAAGGTAAGACACTCCGCTGCACTGTCTGCATAGCTCTGCCCATTCACCCCGAGCGTGACTCGGGGATACCGATAATAGCAGGAAATTCCTACCCCGAGTCACGCTCGGGTTTACCGCTAGCGTGGTTAAGTACCAATGTTTGGCGCCATTCTGTGAGCATGCGCAATTTTGAAGCATGACATGTTGGGTATCTAATTACTCGGCGTAACATTATCTTTCACATTATGGAAAAAAATTTCAAAAAAATCGCATTTGGAGGACTGCTGCGCAAATATGGTGTGATAAAAAATATGGCAACAATCTCCATTTTATTCTCTAGGGTCTCTGCTAAAAAAAATATATAATGTTTGGGGGTTCCAAGTAGTTTTCTAGCAAAAAAAATGATTTTAGCTTGTAAACACCAAGTGTCAAAAATAGGCCCAGTCTTAAAGTGGATAAATGGACAACTTTGTGTAAAGCGCTACTTTGATGTTAGGCGTCTGTATGTGGCCAGGCTGTGAAAAAGTGTTACACATGGGGTATCGCCATACTCAGGAGGAATAGCAGAATGTATTTTGGGGTGCAATTTTTGCTATGTACTTGCTATGTGTTAGAAATATTGCATAAATGGACAGCTTTGTGTAAAAAAAATGTGTTTTCATTTTCTTTCCACATTTTCCAAAAACTTGTGGAAAAAAATGACATATTCAAAAGACTCATTATGCCTCAAAAATTATACGTTGGGCTGTTTGCTTTCCAAAATGGGTCATTTTATGGGGGTTTCCATTGTCCTGGTGCTCCAGGGCCTTCAAAAGTGCGATAGGTTGTCAGGAAATTATATGTGTAATTTATGCTCCTAGAATGCCGGATGCTGGTACTTGGATGTTAGGCCTCTGTATGTGGCCAGGCTGTGAAAAAGTCTCACACATGTGGTATCGCCATACTCAGGAGGAGTAGTAGAATGTGTTTTGGGGTGTAGTTGCAAGTATACATGTGCTGTGTGAGAGAAATAACCTGTTAATACTGCAATTTGTAAAAAAAAAAAAAAAAATCTTCATTTTGCAAAGCATTGTGGGAAAAAAATACAACTTCAAAAAACTCGCCATGCCCCTTATTAAATACATTGGAATGTCTACTTTCCAAAAAGGGGTCATTTGGGGGGTATTTGTACTTTCCTGACTTTTTAGTGTCTCAAGAAATGAGAAAGAAGGCCTTCAGTACATCAGGTGTGATCAAGTGTGATCAGTTTTCAATGATTCGCACCATAGCTTGTGGACTCTATAACTTTCACAAAGACCAAATAATATACACTTACTTGGGTTATTTTTACCAAAGATAAGTAGCAGTATAAATTTTGGCCAAAATTTGTGAAGAAAAATGACTAATTTGCAAAATTTTATGACAGAAACAAAGAAAAATGCGTTTTTTCACGATATTTTCAGTCTTTTTTTATTTATAGCACAAAAAATAAAAAACCCAGTATTGATCAAATACCATCAAAAGAAAGCTCTATTTGTGTGAAAAAAGGATACAATTTTTGTATGGGTACAGTGTTGCATGACTGAGTAATTCTCAGTCAAAGTGTGAGAGCGCTGAAAGCTGAAAATCGGTCTGGGCAGGAAGGGGGTGAAAGTGCACTGTAGGCAAGTGGTTAAATAATGAATACAAGTTCAAGCAAATTCACTAACAGAATGGGAAAATTGTTTCAAAACACTTATTAAAGGAAATCATATATTTACTAAAGTAGGCATTTTTCAAATATTTTAGTTTTTTTTTTTTTTAATAAACCTGTTCTTTTAACAAAGCAAAATTAAGCAAGTATCTGAACAGGCATACAATATACAGCAAATAAACATATCTATTGCATTCCTCAGTTTTAAGGTTCCTCTGTTTGAACACATTTATATTTTTTCTAAAATGTATATTGTTTTACGCATGAATATACTAAATAGCTGTAGTAATTAATAAAAAAGTTAAGAGCCCTAGACAGGAAGGTAAAAAAATGTCCTTCTCTTATTTTTAGATTTTTAAATAGTTATTTTTTTGGTATTTTTGTATTTCTAGGTTGGCTGCCCATTGGTTAACTGCGCAAAACCTGGTCTCCATGGGAGTTCTGAGGCCTCCTTCCTTATAAATGTGTGTTTGTAATATCCTTGAGTTCAGTTCAGGAGATGAGAACTTAATTATAGCATGCATATGTTCTTAATGCAGAGTATTTCTAAGGGCAAACATCCCTACACATATCAGGGAATGTTTACAAGCTGCAGATGTTTACAATACAATTTGCATGTTTGTAGGTGCCCCCAAAACCTTTGCTGACACTAGTGGTACTTTCACCTTAGGAAAGGACTACAGAACACCCTCCCCTCTTCTTCATAACATAGAGGGGAGAGATTCTGTAGTACTCAGAGATAGCTGAGGACAAGCTAACCAATAGGCATGCAGCACAGACAGTGTACAAGAAGTTATAAATTAAAAAGTTTTTTGCAGATGCAACAGTTTTTTGGCACTTTGCTTTCAATCATATATTTAACAGATCTTTTGGATAAAGGGGGTATATTTAGAGACTCTGTTAAGTTTAAATTTTAATTTGTGTCTCTGTTGGGGAGGTTTCCCTTCGCTATTTGTTAAGACAAGTAATTATGAGAAATCTCTTCAATAGGGAAACAGACAAAAACACATTTTTACTAGAGTCAAGAAGGGTTACAACATCTCAGAATCTTTTTATGTATATGTTTGCATTCTTATTCTGGTACCTTCCACACCCCCTATTTTTAGTATAGGCATCACAAAGACAGGAAGTAAGGAAAATTCTCCCCAACAGTGTCACAGAAAAACCACATCTGATGAGGACCAAATTGATGAGATTACTTCTCTTACGCTCCCTATTCAATACCACTGGAGCTGTTAACAGTGTGTGAGAAGACAAGGAATGGCACAAATGTCTTTAGTAAGGCTAGAAGCAGCAGACTACCTGGAGATAGTCCAGTGACCACTGCAGTGGTAAAATAGAAAAAGAGGGATATACAGCTGTATAGTATCATCTGTATGAAGTAGGCTTCAAGAGAAACAAGCAGCTTAAGGTACAAAAATCAGTTTAATGGTATATAGAATATACAGAATATATCCATTTAAGTATCTCATACCTTCCGGAAACTTATGACAATACACATAACTCAATACATAATTAAAAACAATCCCGGATAAGTGGACGATATGAGGAGCTTGTAAACATAACACATTCAGCAGTGGTATTGATTTAGCCAGTAATAAAGTGACAATCAAGGTTCTTAGAGACCTGTAAACAGGACGATAGTACCACGGTATAAAAAAGATTGACACTGAATAAGTGGCTATCTCACTTCGAAGGCAGTAAATTTTAGCTATATTACTTAACACATTCAACCATTTTAATCAGCTAAGTCTAGATGAGACAATCAAGATGGACCTTATGGAAATATTCTATAGCACAATCAACATATGGGAATACAGAGAATATTCTAGGATGTCTGCTGAACCAAAAATACCAGGACTGACCAAAGTCAAAATGTTTTCCTGTATCATCGAAAGCAATTCATAAGTAGTCATTCACAATTTCCATATTGGCTTCAAGATGAGTTACTGAATGAGCAGAGTATGGTAAATTTAGACAAGCCACTGTAATTATTAAAGCAGGTATATAGAGGCAGGTTGGAGATACAAGATACAAGTGATGCAGCACATTAGCGATAGTGCAAACAGGGAGTGAGGGAGCCAAGCACAGCAATGGAAACAGACAGTCACTTTTAGTTCCTAATCATCTGCAGGGTGCTTACCGCTCTACCATCCCATGTCCAAACAGTTAATTGAATCCTCCTCTAGTGCTTTCCTGGTGGCTACTATGTAGCCTAGGCTTTACAGATAACGTGTAGGCTTGTATGTGTCTCTGTGGTTCTTTCGCCGCCATCTAATTAACATGGAGCATGAGCCATCCGGCTCTGTCAATCGCTTCCTTGCACATGTAGTAGCATTTGGAACGCATAATCGTTCCCTTTCCGGGTGTGATGACGTCACAGTGTTGGTGCGTTTCGTCCGCCAATCAGCAGACTTCATCAGAACCACATCTGATGAGGACCAAATTGATGAGATGACTTATCTTATGCCCCCTATTCAACACCCTTGGAGCTGTTAACAGCATGTGAGAAGACAAGGAATGTTACATATGTCTTTAGTAAGGCTAGAAGCAGTAGACCGCCTTGAGATAATCCAGTGACCACTGCAGTGGTAACATGTAGTAGTTTGCAGATCGAGCACAGTTACACACAAAAGTAGGACGTAAAGTCATAGCCATGATGGCCAAGGTCAGCAACAGTTGGGCAGCAGATGTATTAGTTTAGCGAGCATAGGCAAAGTCAAGGTCCAGACCGAGGTAGATCAAACAGACAGCAAAGGTACTAAAGAAGTAGAAAAAAGCAAAGTCAGGAACATAAACCAAGATCAACAGTGGGAGGAATGGGTTCAAGAGAATTCAGGAGACCAGCAGGGTTGTTCATCGGAGATTAAAAGTACAGGTCAGGTGACATAAATAGCTGGTGACCACCCAATGACTTCTCCAGGCAATGTTAAACTTTTTATAAGTAGCTTGGCGCTAGTGATGGAAGAACATCGGCTGGGGCGGTTTGCAAACGTTATCCGCAAACTTTCCCAAACGTTCGTGAACTTTAAAAACCTTTAGGTTATATTTGCAGCTACAAAATACTTACTAGCTGTGCACAAATAGTCCCGCAACATGGACACTGGCATAACAGAAGTATTGCTATTGGAAAAGTTGCCCTAATTTTTTATTTTTTTTTCCAGCAAAAAATATATATATATTTTTTCTAAATCACCCATATATTTTTTTTCTAAATCACCCAGAACTGACATCAGCCGGTAAATACATGTCAAATACATATAGGGTCCATTCACACGTCTGTAAAATGGGTCCGCATCCATTCCACAATTTGGCGGAACGTTTACAGACCCATTGCTTTTCAATTCCCCTCTGAAAAATTAGGCATTCACAGGATAAAGAAGTAAGTGTCGCCCATTCCAGGCCCCAAAAATTAGCCCACATGTGTTTACCTGACAGTTAAGAATGTTGCATTCTGTGGCTGAAGGTACATTAGGCATTCACAGGATACAGAAGTAAGTGTCATCCATTCCAGGCCACAAAAATTAGCCCACATGCGTTTACCTGAAAGCTAAGAACGTTGTATTCTGTGGCTGAAGGTACATTAGGCATTCACAAGATACAGAAGTAAGTGTCACCCATTCCAGGCCACAAAAATTAGCCCACATGCGTTTACCTGACAGCGAAGAACGTTGTATTCTGTGGCTGAAGGTACATTAGGCATTCACAGGATAAAGAAGTAAGTGTCGCCCATTCCAGGCCCCAAAAATTAGCCCACATGTGTTTACCTGACAGTTAAGAACGTTGCATTCTGTGGCTGAAGGTACATTAGGCATTCACAGGATACAGAAGTAAGTGTCATCCATTCCAGGCCTGAAAAATTAGCCCACATGCGTTTTCCTGACAGCTAAAAATGTTGTATTCTGTGGCTGAAGGTACATTAGGCATTCACAGGATACAGAAGTAAGTGTCGCCCATTACAGGCCCCAAAAATTAGCCCACATGCATTTACCTGACAGCTAAGAACGTTGTATTCTGTGGCTGAAGGTACATTAGGCATTCACAGGATACAGAAGTAAGTGTCGCCCATTCCAGGCCCCAAAAATTAGCCCACATGCGTTTACCTGACAGTTAAGAACGTTGTATTCTGTGGTTGAAGGTACATTAGGCATTCACAGGATACAGAAGTAAGTGTCGCCCATTACAGGCCCCAAAAATTAGCCCACATGCATTTTCCTGACAGCTAAGAACGTTGTATTCTGTGGCTGAAGGTACATTAGGCATTCACAGGACAAATGAGTAAGTGTCCGCCATTCCAGATCCCAAACAGTTAGCCCACATGCGTTTACCTGACAGCAAAGAACGTTGCATTCTGTGGCTGAAGGTACATTAGTAGAATTGAGCGAACACCTTGATGTCCGTGTTCGGCGGGTTCGGCCGAACTTGAAAAAAAAGTCCGGGTCCGTGTCCCGGACTTTTTCCTAACTTTATCTGGACACCTAACCCCATTGAAGTCAATGGGGACCCGAACTTTCAGGCACTAAAATGGCTCTAAGACACCAATGGAAAGGGCTAGAGTGCTGCAAATGGCAGCAAAACGTAGTTAAAAGCATGGCAAGTGCTCTGCAAACAAATGTGGATAGGGAAATAACTTAAAACAACAAAAAAAAACAGAAAAATAAAACAATGTTCTTCATCTGTGAAGGACGAGGCCCATATGGAGTAGGAGGGAGGTTGAGGTGGTGGTGGATGTGGCGGTGTCATAGGCGTGCGCACAGGGTGTGCTGGGTGTGCCTGGGCACACCCTAATCACCTAGGGCACATTAGCATTATCGCTCTGTTTGCCAGTGAGGAGATGGGAAAGATCTCCCTCGGACTTGCTCTGCCATAAGAGAAGAGCCACACACTTCTATTTCACTTTGCCAGCAGGGAGAGTAATGTACCGGGGCCATATACATGTAGGCAAACACATGCATGTGTATATAAACTTTGGGGTGCACACCCTAATGCAATAGACTGCGCACACCTATGGGCGGTGTAGGTGGAAGCGGCGGTGGAGGAGGACGAGGTAGCCAACACTGCTTTTTTTCAGTCATCTTAAATGAGGGTACACCCCAAAAGAGTGAGAAAGATCAAAAATAGAACAATGGCTGGGTAAGGTCGGTATCGCAATATACCCAATACATATTGCTTAAACACAACTATTGCTTACTTCTTTTCAGGATATGATGGATGTGACCTAGCTGTTCTTGCTCCCAATGTTTCAGATCTGACCATCTTTTTCTGATTTGGTCCTTGGATTGATCCACACCATAAATCTTCTTTAACTACCTCAATACTGGGCACTTAAACCCCCTTCCTTCCCAGACCAATTTTCAGCTTTTAGCGCTGTTGCAATTTGAATGACAATTGCGCGGTCATGCAACACTGTACCTAAACCAAATTTGTGTATTTTTTTCCCCACAAATAGAGCTTTCTTTTGGTGGTATTTGATCACCATCAGGTGTTTTCTTTTTTGGTGCACAAATAAAAAAAGACTGAAAAGTTTGAAAAAAAAAAAAAAAAGTTTTTTTGTTTAGGTTATAAAATTTTGTAAATAGATATGTTTTTTCCTGCACTGATGAGCACTGATGATGCCGCACTGACAGGCACTGATGAGGAGACACTGATGGGGTGGCACTGATGGGGTGGCACTGATGGGGTGGCACTGATATGCAGCACTGATGGGCACTGATAGGTAGCACTGATATGCAGCACTGATATGTGGCACTGATAGATAGCACTGATATGCAGCATTGGTGGACACTGATAGGCAGCGCTGATGGGCACTGATTGGCAGCACTGATGGGCACTGATGGGCACTGTTGGGCGGCAATGATCGGCACTGATCGGCACTGATGGGGGGCACTGATCGGCACTGATGGGGGGCACTGATGGGCACTGATAGGTGGCACTGGTGGGCAGTAATGGGCACTGGTGGGCGGCACTGATAGATGGCAATAACGGCACTGGTGGGCAGCACTGATAGATGGCATTGGTGGGCAACACTGATAGGGAGGGCACTGGGGGGCTCTCTGAGCCCTGCTTGCCATCCCTGGTGGCCATGGTGGGCATCCCTGGTGGTCATGGGTGGGCATCCCTGGTGGCTTAGTGGCATCCCCCCCCCCCCCCCCAAGGCTGCACTGGTAATCAATCATCTGATTACCAGCACAGACCCCCCCTGTGATCAGTGAGTAATTAGAAATACTCACTGATCACCCCAGCAGCAGCACCGATCCTCCTCTCTTCTCCTCACTGACAGGATCTGTCAGGAGGAGAAGAAATCGAAGCCGTTACAACGGCTCTATTTACATTACATGACGGCTGTGATTGGACACAGCCGTCATGTGATCAGGAGGGCCAATCACAGGGCCCTCCTGCCGAATGATGTTGCTCTGTGTCCGAGGGACACAGGCACATCGAGATCGCGCCGCTGCGTGTGCCCGCAGCGGCGCGATTTCTCTCCTTCTGAAGGACATTCCGGAACGTCCATTCAGAAGGACGAGACTCCCGCCCGGCCGTATATCTACAATGGCCCGGGTGGGAGGTAGTTAAAGATGAAACGACCTTCTCAAGAATTTGGTCTTTTCTGGAGTTGGGCCTTTCATAATTCTCCAGCTTGCCATCATAGTCGTTTTTCTCAAGTATGGCCACCATCTCAACCATCTCACCCATCTCACCCTTGCTCATAGGTCTGGCTTTGGTTTTTTTTAGGAGCCCAACCACTGCGGCCTTCACTGCAACTCCCCGATTGTGCCATCTCCTCCACGAATCTTCCGCCGACTCACGTGTGTGTGTGTGTGTCGCATGCAGCTTAATATTCGGCACATACACGCCCCTGCGTCAGCGCGCCACTGGAGGCGGAGTTGACGCATGCGCTGTATTTAATGGACGCCAGATCGTTCGCTCGCCGATTCGCCATCGGACAGATCTTTATCAGGATCACGATCGATCGGCGAACCACGATTCATCTGATCAAACAAAGGTACGACTTTTGATTAGAGCACGGGTGTTTTGGGCTCTATACAGCTTATATTGGGCCTATCTTTATTATGTGACAAAATACATGATCTTTGACTATGTTTTGTGTTGTGTTGTGTCTTGCAGGCATAAATAATGGTTGACAAATTCACGTCACCTGACTTTTTACCTCAATTCATTGAGGAATACCGAAAGTTGCCTTGTTTGTGGAAGGTGAAGAGTAGGGATTACTCAAACAAGCAACTTAAAAATGAGGCTTATCAAAAATTGGCTGATTTATGCAAGCCATTTTGCCCAAATGCAGACATAAATTATCTCAAGACCAAAAT
Organism: Pelophylax lessonae; assembly: GCF_965119305.1. Lineage (NCBI taxonomy): Eukaryota > Metazoa > Chordata > Amphibia > Anura > Ranidae > Pelophylax > Pelophylax lessonae. The sequence continues at coordinate 608,347,212 of NC_138769.1, forward strand.
ACAAAACCTGCGCAGCACCTATAAAAGGGAGCTGAACAAGATCAGGAATTTGGAAAAGTCAGGAGCTGCTACAGAGGAAATATATATATATATATACCAAGGCTCTGGTATTTCGAGAGCCTGCGGTTCCTGACAGAACAATCCGAAGCAAGGCCATCCCTGTCGACTCTCCCTTCCACTTCAGCAGAGGGCTCATGTGCTGCAAGTCAGGAGGAAGATTTACTGGAGCCAAGCTTGACACAGGTATAGCATTTAACAATATATTGTCTGCAATAAAGATAATGATGCAATACATATATTATCAAGCCAATAATTATCAAGCCAATAATTCACCCTTAATGTAAAGTCAGTTATTTGGTTAAAATAATCAAACAAACATGACTTTTTATATACACTATAACATTATAATAATTTGTTAATTTCATCAACAGGAAAGTGTCAATGTGGAGGAGCCAAGTGGAAGCCAGGCGTCATCGGAGCAGTCTGTAACCACCCAGCCTCCGGAAAAACGCAGCAAAAAAACAAAAAATTTGGAGGAGGCCACTGCTTCCTTTCTCAGCCAGGCCTCTATGGCCCTGCAGAGAAAGCCAGAAGAGGCTGACTCATTTGGCTTTCTCACAGCCAACAAATTGAGGCTGATGAGTGAGGAACAGAGCCAAATGGCAGAGCTCCTCATACTACAGGTGCTAAATAAAGGTGTCCGAGGAGAAATCCATGGACACACGCACCTGTCCGATTACCAACCACCCCCTCCACCTCCACCACAGCCACCACAACAACCACCTCCACCACAGCCACCACAGCCAAAACAGCCACATGGCAGTCAGTGGCAATATGCCCCTGATCCCCACCTACCCCAATGGTCACATGACTACACATATTTATAAATGAAAAGGATTTATAATGTGATTTTTCTGTTACCGATTATTATTTATTTATAAGTTATTTGAGGAGGGAATGCCCTTTTTTTCTGTTCTATTTTTTTTTGAATTTTATTGAAAATTTCTTCACAGTACAGTAACCACAATCAAAGCAACAGGTAATGAATGAAGGTACAGTCGTGTACAGACAGTCGCGTTATTGCACCAATAATAAACCGAGAACAGGTAAATAGCAGTATTACTGCATGAAGGTGGGGGGGGGGGGGGGGTGGGGTGAAAAGTAGGGAACCTGGGGGGGGGGGGGGGTAAAGACTACGGAGGGCGGCCATAAGTAGTTTGAGGACACCTAGAGTAGAGATAAAATATGCAAATATTCAGATAGTAAAGTGGGACCATCAATTCAATAGTGCCATAAGTAACATGGGTAGATGGATGGACTGACAATAATAACTGATGTTACATTGAGCCCGTCCTTTTCAGCTTAGCAAGATGACCAGTATGGTACGCTGGCCGATTGTGAAGGTCCAGTTGTTCCTGATTTGTGAGCGTAGTAAGGATAAAAGCATTCCAGCGGTCGGAGAAGCGATTAAAGGAGGCAACACTCCCAACATCCATGGACAATCTTTCATTATAGAGACACAGTAGTAGCGCTTGTTTTATGTGTGTGATTTTGGGGCACAGAGGGGAGGTCCATTTGTTCAGTATGCATTTCCTGGATATATGTTCTATTTTTAATAATGAGAGTATCTCTATATTTATGTTTGAATATATTTATTTCTAAAGTAAAGAAAATGTTTAAAAAACTACTTGTCTCTCTTTATTTGTAAAAATTGAGCATATTGGGAGTAGGCAGCAATATATGCTTTATACATTAATGAAAACATGAATAAAGGGACACATCAATAGTTAGATATTTTCCATTCATAAACCATTGAGAATGGTGAAGAGTTAACAATCTTTTAAAAAAAAAATACATGCAACATATAGAATAGCAAAATCATTATCATCATCATAACAGAACACATGCCTCTTTAATTCTAAAGTATAGAATTATGAGCAGGAGCTTCCTTCCTTCACATAAACCAAGATGAGCATGTGCACCGCATTTTAAATATTTATTTGCCTGCTGCGAGATGAAAAATCTTTCTTGATACAATGGCTAGTTTTCTTGACAAAATTCTTCCGGGTCGTTATTTGCTTCCGATCATGCGTGTTCCGATTTTAGATTTTTGTCTAACGAAATCTGTACTGACTGCAGAAAAATCGGACGTTGTGTTGACGGTCGACAAAAATGATATAGCCTGCCCACCAGGTTTTTTTCGGCCAAAAAGTCGGAGTCGGTTGTCGGAAGCATCATACTAACAAAACAACTAGGAGTATGATATATGTTTAAGTAAAACCGATCTCATAAATACACTCACCCTGCGCTCAGCACTTAAGATTAACTTAAGATAGCAAACTTGCATAAAACAATTGACATAAAAGTCTCAGCAGCTGCTATATCAGTAAAAGCAATAAAAAAGGTGTCTGAGAATATTAAACAATTAGTATAAAATATATCCAAACACTAGCAGCGCTAAATATCGAACTCCAGTGAATTAACACAAGTCCTTCATCATAAATGTGAGTATTCCAGTCCTAGAGCAGGCGGGTTAAACACAGTCCTTTGGATGGGTTGAGGGTGTGAGAGGTCCTGACTGCACCACCAGACTTCCACCACCACTTAGTGCTCCCCCCCTATACTCAAAACTCACCAGACAACGGTGAATAAAGATCCTTCAAAATCTCCACCACTCGGCTGTTGAGCTGGAAACTGGACACTCTTTACTCTTTCTTTCCCAAATATTCTCCGTTCAGAAGCACATGTAAGTGAACAGAGTGGGGGCAACAATAGTGTAATTCCACCAATAAAGTTTATTAATGAAAAAACACACAGCAAACTTGAGCCCCTCTCCCCTCCAGATGTCTACTTACAAGAAGGTACATCAAGTGAAGGCATTGAGTAATATTATATGCACGCTGGATAGCCACCAAATCCAATTCCCGAAAGTGAAGGGGTCATGGAAGAATTCCGGCGTGGTGTAGGTGTCATGGGCGACCGCGCACAACGGCTCTTATACTCACATTTATGATGAAGGACTATATTTTATACCATACTAACAAGCTGAAAATCGGCAGATCGGTCGTCGGACGAAATTTCCCGGCCAAATTTCTACCCGTATGTACGGGGCTTAAGTTTGGTCCTCTGTTTGCAGGAGCTCCTGGATCAGACAGTCATCTCTGAATACGGCCAAGCCATGCCCGAATCCCTGATATTTTATCCATTTGTGTCATTATTCATTCTCTTTCCATTAGTTTATTATTCTGATGTTTCATCAACTCTTGTGCAATGTAGTGTGATATGTTCTGTCAAAATGTAGTTCAAAAATCATCTCTACAAAGTTAGGGTAATTTCCCTAGCCTCCATTGGAAAATTTTCCGTAACCTCCTGTTCTGTTGACAACTCAAAATTTTGCATTCACTACCACTTTCAATCTAAGTGGTAATGGTTCAGAGGGCAAATAGACATGGTAAATTCATCAAACAGAGACACAGACACCAAAAAAAAAAAATGACAGTAGTTCTAATTCCTTGCTACTCTATAAAAAAACAAAATTGGTATATTTACACTTTAAAGACAATATGTAGGACATTTCTAAAGTCAATCTAAGAGTATTACAAGGCGTTGGCTATAATCTATGTTAGTAATAGAAACATCCTCTGATTCTGATCACACTTTATTATCAAGAAAGCAACATCTCTAATATGTTCTCATTTGACAGCAACAGATGGGTATGGGGTTGAGCATTTAAATCAGGTAAGTCAAGAACTTAGTAAAAAATAGAATTAGAGTGTGCACAGAAGACATTTTTTTTTAGTGTATGCTCTTTGATGGGACCAATTACATTTTTAAAATGAGAGTTCAGAGCCAAAAGCTAATTCTGCGCTTGTAGTGGAAACTCGTTTAAAAATATTGCAAATATACGTTTGGTGTATATTTTATATAATTTATTATATTTTCATACTGAAAAAAATAGTAAAATAGTAGAGTTATATATTATGAAAAATTTCATTTGACAAGTCAGTTAGATAATGGTTATTTCTAACCTGTTTTAATTAGTTTATATTTATTTTTATTCTTAGTCTGAAAATCTTTCCTGTGCAAAATATAAAACATTAAAGAAATCTGCAGCTCTAGGTGTTTTAGAATTATAGAAACACAACTACTTGATTGTTAACTATGCATTCTTTTGTTAAATGTATTTTTTTTATCTTGTATATTGAATGGTGTCTTGTTTATATTCATTTCGATTTCTAATTCTAAAGATACTCCTACCTCTTTTTTTTTTTTTTTGTTTTAATCGCAGCGTAATTTGCATATTAATGTGCTGGCACAAAGGAAAGTATGCATTTGGATGACATAGTAAGGTGGGACATGGATATAATTTATGCTTGTTCTGCACATTGATTATAAAATAAAAAAACAGTAGCCTGGAGAGCTTTTGTGGAATAGGTTTACTAATTAATAGATAAAAGGATTTCATAACCCCAGAGCAATGAAGTGAAGTAATATCTCATGCCATAATTTTTTTTCTTGCTCTTCATTGAGGTGTGTCTAAATTTATCAATCCACTAAACATCTAAATAAATGTTGTGCTGCCAGGCATGCCAAACTTGCCAAGCCCAGGATTACAGTAAATTGATCTTCTGGTTCCCAAGGCAGCCAAGCCCACTCAGTAAAACATATAAAAGGTGTCAGAAAGACGTTTAGGTTCAGAGGGGCTTAGACTTCTTCCCTCTGCTTTTTGCTTTTGTGGTTCAACTTGTTCATTTCTTCCATATTCTGCTTCTCTACATTTGCTAAAATGAAGAGGGTCCAGTCAATAGGCAGTAGGTCTGTAACAGGCAGTAGAAACTTTTCATCTGCCTCGCTTGGTGCTGGAGGTGGTGGTGGTGGTGGTGGTGGTGGTGGTGTTAGGTCCAGCTTCAGTTCATTCTCTGTGGCTAGAGGTGTAGGTGGTGGTGGTGGTGGTGGTGGTGGTAGTGGCTATTCACAATCTGGAGGCGGTGGTATGACTTCCAGAAGCTATTATAACCTTGGGGGATCTAGGAAAATTTCAATGATCAGTGGTAACCGTGGAAGCGTTGGTGGCTATGGGTTTGGTGGTGCAGGAGGAGGTGGAGCAGGCTTTGGAGCAGGTTTTGGTGGAGGAGCAGGTGCAGGATTTGGGGGTGGAGCGGGGGCTGGTGGAGGTGGGGGAGGATTTGGTGGACCTGGAGGATTTGGTGGACCTGGAGGATTCGGTGGACCCGGAGGATTTGGTGGAGGAGGCTTTCCTGATGGAGGCCAAGATTTTCCTGTATGTCCACCTGGTGGAATTCAACAAGTAACCATTAACCAGAGTCTTCTAGCACCCCTTAATGTGGAAATTGACCCAACTCTTCAAAAAGTGAGAACAGAAGAAAGGGAGCAGATCAAGACTCTCAACAACCAGTTTGCATCTTTCATTGATAAGGTAAAAAATACAAACAAAATAATTGCTAATTACCCCGATGTATGTTTTAGTTTGTATAACATTGTTACCTTTAACTGTATGTTGGAATTTTAGGTGAGGTTTTTGGAGCAGCAAAATCAGGTTCTCAAAACAAAGTGGAGCTTCCTGCAGGAGTATGGCCAAAAAGGGGGCACAAAAAGAAGCAACGTTGAGCCCCTTTTTGAGGCTTACATCAATAACCTTAAACGACAACTGGATTCAATAACTAATGACAGAAGCCGTCTGGAGTCAGAACTGAGAAACAACCAAGACATGGTAGAAGATTTCAAAAACAAGTATGTTTTCTATTTTAGAACATTGTCTAATTTGTCATATTGAAACTTTAATATGTTATCACTTTATAGAGTTGATTTACTGAAGACAAATAGACTGTTTACTTTGCAAGTGCATTTGCACTCTATAAGGGAATTATCCCCAGTGCTTAGTGAATGAGGTGGAGCTCTGCTGACTTCAGCAGAATCCCATCATCCAACCATGTGCAAGCAAAAATGTTTTTTTTTTTTTCTTGCCCGGTGCTTGGTATTCTTTGCATAGTAAAGCTGCACCACCTTAGCTAAGCTAAAGAAAAATTAAGTGTGCAACGTCACTTGCAAATATATTTATCTTTAGTAAAACAAGCCTTTGGATTTTCTTGAGAATAGGACTTTAGAATTACTAAAAATAACATATATTGTTTAGTGACTCAGGCTATCGTTGATATCATTCTCATTTTTCCATGTCTTTACTTTCCCATTTTTCTAAGGTCTCAGTATGCTTTTGTGCAATGGGTTTAAAATTATATGAATATGGCCTGTTACATAAACCATTTTATTATATAATTACATAAGTTATGTAAGATCAATTTAGAGAATCTCTTTTTTAGAATACTAACTATTTTTATAGTACATAAAGTTCCATGTAAATGAACAAAACAGTTGGCTTCTACCCCCCCCCCCCCCTTTGCAATGGAGCAATAGCTGTAAAATAACTGTAAAGTTAAAGTTTACCTGTGCAATTATGAATACGTCACACTGAAACTGATTGGTAGTATGTGTTTTATGTGCTTGTACCAGGGCTGCTGGAAACATTTATCAGTGATGTCAATGATGCCCTGGATCAAGCATACTTAATAATTGTACTCTTAATAAAACAGATATTAGCACATGCAAAGGATTGTTGGTTCAAATCTTAGATGGATTTTCTCATTTACATGCTTTGTGTTCATGTTTGTTAGGTGCCTAGCAGACAGTGTTTGTTTAATATCATGATACAAAAAGCATCTCATTAAGTAACTAAATTCAATAAGAAATATTTTTTTATTAATAGTATAACCATAGTAGGCTGCTATCATGAATTGATTTGTGATTCAGAATCAGGTTCCTACCTAGCCTATAGGAAATTGACTTTATACTTTGTCTATAGTAGGATGATTTTTTTCCTGACAGAAGCCAATCATAAATTACTTGGTCCCTTTACCATTCTTTACATAATGTTCTTACATAAGGACCTTCAAATGTTTATTGTTTGTAAAGCAAATGAGATGGATGTGCATTAGAATGTAACTGATATGCTAACTGCATAAAAATGATTTCATGTACATGTCCTAGAAGTTGAACCCCCATAGTTTTATTAAAAATATTGTAGATTCAAGGTAATGTAAAGTGCAATTAGCAGGTATACATAGCAGTCAGTGAGATCTCTGTTTAATTCAATCAAAACAGATTTCGCTATTTTAAAAATAAATGGAATAAAATCTGCACAGCCTTATCAAAGAAGTCTTGAAGTACTCATAGTAAAACCAAAGGGGTGTGTCGCATTCCACAGTAATTAGTTGCCTTTATTGTGCAAAGAAGCATTGGCTTATAAAGGTTGAAACAACCAGATGTGAGGCAATAGGATTTTTGGTTTGGTTATCGGGGTTGATTTATTAAAGGCAAAAAGGCCATTCACTTTGCAAGGGAATTTTCCCTTAGCTTACTGGTTAAGGTGCCGCCCAGCTGACTTCCATCATCCAATAGTGTGTAAGCAAAAATACAGTTTTTTTTGTTATATTCTTTGTAGGTGATTGAATATTTTTAGCAAAGTGAGTTTTAGCCACATTCACTAAGCTAAGGGAAATGGTAGAGTGACAATTCCCTTGCAACTGTCTTTTTGCCTTTAGTAAATCAACCTCAGTATCTAATGTGTTTTACAGTATAGAAGTTGCAGAACTTCCATACTTATTTAGGGGAGCATTAGAGGAATTATCTCTTGAAAAGACAGCAATAGCCAAGAGCCACTTATCTCCATACCGTTCTTTCTAAGATACAGCTCTTTGAAAACCAGGACCAGAGTACAATGGTATTGTTAGCTCAATGCTTGGGGTCAAAAAGCTCTCTTTTTCTAGTGCCCACTGTTTTCTGAATAGTATTAGGCATTGAAATAGGCATTGAAATAGGTACCCCATAGACTACTACTGCATGACTTATCTTATTCAAGAAATAGAAGTAGAAGTAAAAAGCACACACTGGAAGCAATGTGCTAATGGTACCACCACACTCTGGTCCTAGTTTTGGAGAGCTGTACCTTGAATAGACAGCATGGAGGTAAACTAATTACACTTTTATAATGATCTCCCACTTGCCACTGTCCTTATCAGATAACATTTCTGCAGCTCTCCTTTAAACATGCCACATGGACACATTTTTCGTCATTTTATTATTGTAGACCATGAATTATTACTCTGAGCTTATTTTATAGCAAAGAACAGTAATGGTGTGTGGTGTGCTTGTCAACCTAAGTTGTGTTTTTGTAAAAGGTTAGAAAATAAGACCTTAGAAAACTTAGTTTGCTATTGCAAAGTATAAGAGGCTCTGTGCAATTCCACAGCTTTGGTCATTCTCATCCAAAGTAATTTATTTTCCTATACTTTGATGCCTTTGTCTCTTCTACAGGTTAAAGTGTTATATTTTGCAGCTTACTAGGCCTTAGTTGTGGTGTCTACATTTTCTTTTTCCAAACTTTTCTTTTTTTTTTTTTTTGTCCAATGACTTGACCAGTAAAAACACTTCCAGATCTAGGATAACAAAGCTCACCTAACTGTATCAGGACAACAGAAAGAGGATAGAATTACAGAACTCCACCCCTCTCCTCTTCTTTGTAACATAGATGGGTGTGGCACTGAAGCCCTCAGAGATAGCTGAGAACAATGTAACTGATAAAAGTCAGCATGGGTACAGGAAGTTATCAGCTCACAATATTTCTAGTAAAAGCAATAGCACTTATTAAACAGATATCACAAAAAACTTTCAATGGTTTAATCACCAAACCAAAAGGGACCAAGTAAGAGAAGTTCATAGTTAGGGGTTACATACCCTTTAAGGACTTTTTTCTTTACAATCTATTTACATTTTAACTATGTTATACTTCCTGATAGGTATGAAGATGAAATAAACAAACGCACAACTGCAGAGAATGAATTTGTGGTATTAAAGAAGGTGAGTAATGCTAAGTTAGGAAAAAGATTATGGAAGAATAATACCAACACTTGCAAATATTACTTTATGTGTTGTAGATCATAATAGCAATGCTATATGCCATGAAGATCATGTTGTAGACACTATTTGTACAATGTCCTAATAAGTTGACTCTTCTATAGGATGTGGATGCGGCATACATGAATAAAGTGGAATTGGAGTGTAAAGTGGATCAGTTAACCGATGAGATTAACTTCCTGAGAACCCTTTATGAAACGGTACAGTTGTCCAATGAACTACTTAGTGCTTTATCCATATACAGTAATATATGCCTCTTTGATATAAATGCTCCAAAAATCCCAGCTAGTTGAACATTTTATGCAGAGTATTGCCTGCTTCTTAATCAGCTGAGAGAATGGCACACCCAGTTTAGATATAAACATCTAGTAATTATTACTGTCGTCTAACAGAGCATGTCAGATGTATGTTTATTAAGATGTACTTATAAATATATCATTAAAGAGAACTTGTTACGGGTCTGCCAGTTTTTACAAGCTTCGTGCACACATGACCTCCAGGCAAACAGCTAACTACACGGATAAAACGCATACAGTAGATGCAAGCTGTTTTACCTGCTAAAGGATTTGTATTTCTGTCCATTCAGTTCTGAGATTTACACAGCTTTGCCACACCGCACAGCCTTTGTCAGACAGTGTAGGAGACCTGATTATTTTTTACTGTCAGTAAGTAACAATTACCAGTCTTGTCCCTCCCCCAGCCTGTCAGTGGACAGGGAAAGGGAAATCAGCAGGCCCATATCTCTTTTATTCTGATCTCTCCCCCTGTGAGCATGCTCCAGGTTAGCACATAAGCCCTACATCGCAGCTGATGTGCTGCTTCTCCCTCTCCCAGTGTGAGCTAAGTTTTACAGTGGTCTGCAAGAGGCTAATAGCAAGTAAAATTTAGGTGCTTACACTGCCTGCATTTAAAAATGCCTTTATTCATCTATTAATGATTGTAAATCTTAATGTGTGTTTTTTTTTTATATATGCTTGGAGTTCTTCTTTAGAGTTAAACTGCAGGTAGTTAAAACACAGCTGGAATACATATATGTATGTTACTGTAGCTGCCAAAAGATTTGTAATTCTGTTTAGCCAGCATTGTAATTTGGGCACATTACAGAGCAAGGTCCTGCCAATCTTGTCACACCCATGTAAACAGCACTGCAGTTGATCAATATAACCTGGCCAAGGACCCGTCCCAGCCTGTGGCTGAATAGTGAATGGGAAGTAGCTCATTGATTAGATGACCCCTTTGCTCTCACCTCTTGTCTGGAAGGTCTCTGTGTTAGACTGAGAACACTGTAAAGCACTGGAGCTTGATGGCTTACAGTCCCTTTATCTGATGAAGGTATATGGAGATTTAGATACATTTACAAGCTGTATGTAAAAAATGCATTTGTAATGAATCATAGCTTAATTTGTTCTTTTTATATCTGCCTGGAATTTAGCTTTGCAAGAGGACGCAACTGTACGCATCCACCTGTGAATCCAGCTGGAGAATCCCACTGGATTCTTGCTGCAGCTGGCACTATAATACCCTGTGAATGAGGTCTTAATAAAATACCATGCCTTCGCTAGACATAACCCTTATTATTCAGCCTTCCGTTAACAAGTGATCGCAACCACACTGACCACCTTTGCAGCTCTCTGCATAACATCAAAAAGCTGCAAATTAAGTGGGTGCAAATTAAGTGGGTGCTGGAAGACTTCCCTCTGCCAATCACTGTGATTGTAGGTCTGAATAGAGAGAATATAACTGTAATATGCCCAACAGCTCCCACATACTGTAAGTCCCAATCTGATTAAGGTCCAAGCCTAGGATCACACTACTGCTGCTGCATAAACATGCATTTTAGTGCATTTTTATTTGCATTTTAATGCTTTTTTTGTAGGAGGAGTTATTAGGCACCAAACCATGTCAAAAAACACAACAAAATGCATTTTTCATGTGCTCTCATTGAAGTCTAAGGGGCAAAAATACAGGATGCTGTGCTAAAAGAAGCACCTGCACCTTTTAAAAAATCCCACTGCACCATAGAGAAAAATGTGATTTCCAATGTTGTACATTACAGTGCGACAACAGACGTAGGAGAAATTGCAAATGGGGATTAATAACATATATTATTATTATTATTGGCCCTGGGGCAAATACCAACCTGGAATGTATCCATAGGTGTGTGTAAGGGGTGTGCCTGTGCACACCCTAATGACTACGTGCATTGCCGATTCCCCCAACTGCCCTGGCTTCCCCCATGTTGGCCCCCCCCGCCCTGCATTGCTGCTGGCTTCCCTCCTCCCCTCTTCCCGCAGCTACTGCGGGGAATGTTTCAGGGTGGTGAGTGAGGGAAGGGGCTAGGAAATATGTCATTTGCCAGCACCTTCATTTTCTAAATGAACACAGTAAACACACTCACTCGCTGTGTTCATTCATAACTGGAGCATAGTAAACTGTGTTTACTATGCTTCAGTTTGTGAATGAACAGGAAGCCGCTCAGCACAGATCACTTCCCAGAAAGGCGTGTGTTTGAGCTTTGGGATACACACCCTAATGTAATAGGCTGCATACACCTATGAGTGTATCAATATTATTTACTACGCCCCAATGTAAGTTATATTTTATTCCTGTAACAAAACATACATAAATGTAGAGATATATTTATGCCCTTACAGGTTTATATTGCAACCTTCTCTTTAAACTTTTGCTAAAGTTCCATGCACGCTTGTGTATTCATTTCAGGAAATGAATGAACTTCAAGGACAGATTGCGGATACCTCTGTCATCTTGTCTATGGACAACAACAGAAGTCTGGATCTCCAAGGGATCATTAATGAGGTTAAAAATCAATATGAGGAGATTGCCCACAGGAGCAAACTTGAGGCTGAAAACGCTTATGCCATGAAGGTAGGTGAAAAACATGAAAAACGGATTTACTCTGCTGCATGAGGCATCATCTAAGGTCTAATAGCGCTCACAGTGTTCTGTTAAATTGTGTTCTTCTTCATCTGTGGCTGCATTTCCTTACAGCAGACCAAAAAAAAAAAAAAAAAACCCACAAAAAAACCTCACTTTGTATCTACTTGTATTGACAAAAATGGGAAGTGTTAGAAGTTTAGCACTTTATTGATACTAGCAGAACGATTTTGGGTGTAGGGTATTGATTGTTGGTGCTACATCTGATCTTTTTCCTGTAAGGATGAATGAAACTACTACCAAACTTGTACCTTTGATGGGAGTCTCTGGTCATATGACTGGGCTTGAGGAGCTGTCTTGGGACATTAGTTCTCAGCATGTATGTCACCAATTTGCATAATGATAATTGTCATATACTCTCCAAAAAAAACCTACAACCAAATCATTTTTCAGGTTGAGGCAGTTATGGCAAATCTGTCTGCCTTTGTTCATCTCCAATATATGGTGGATTGATTGGATTAGTAGTTTAAACAAGGAAGATAAGATTGTTTGTGCTTTCTTTTAAGCAGACCTTGCTTCAGAAAAATTGTGTGGCCCCCATAGTAACATATTAACTAGTTCCCATCCAGCCTATAGTCAAATGACGGCCGGGCCCAACATTTGTCATTCTGGATGGACATCGCCATGCTGTGGTGCGATCTGTCACTGGCTATGTCCACCTGACACAGCCGATGACAAATCATTGTGTTGGCCCGCTGCCGGTACCGTGTGATCACTGTGACCAATCACAGCAGATCACATGACAATTGTAAACGATGAATGGATTTGATTCATGCCATTCATAGTGTACAATTGTGTTGCTAGCTGTGATTGGTGATCCCATAGTACAAACAGGGCCAATCATAGCCCATCTATACTATGTAGTTAGCAGTGGCCAATCACAGCTAATTACAACAATACACACTGAATGAATTTGTTTAATTCAGTAAAAATGGTTGCTTATAACAGTGAAATTCACTAGTATAAGCAATCATAATGTGTAAAAAAAAAAATCCTGATCACTTCCCCAGTGTAGTACAGTGTTACTATGGTAACACTGTATTGCTCTGGTCACAGTGTGTTAAAAAAAAATTGTAAAAAAATGGAAACAAATGTAAAAAAAAAAAAAAGGAAAAAAATGATTAATTGTTTTTTTTTTAAAATACTGTCACCAGTCAGTGTTCCTAAACACTGCCACACCAGTTATATGATGACGCTGTACTGCACTGGGGACAGCATGTAAAAAAAAAAAAAAATTAGTAAAAACAATTTTATTTAATTTCCTAATTTTCCAAAAAATTTGGACAAAAATGTACAGCTTCGAAAAATTTGCCATGGCTCTTACTAAATACCTTTGCGTGTCTATTTTCCAAAAAGGGGTAATTTGAGGGATATATATAATGTCCTGTCGTTTTCAGGCCTTAAGAAATGAGAGCCCGTCAGTACACCAGGAGTGATCCATTTTCAGATATAGATACAGTATATATATTTACCATAGTTTCTGGATTCTATAACTTACCTACACACAAAATAATATACACTGGTTTGGGTTATTTTCACCAAACAAATGTTGCAGAATATAGTTTAGCCTAAATTTATGAATAAAGATGATTCATTTGCAAAATGTTTTACCAGAAACAAAGAAAAAAATTTATTTTTTAAAAATTGTTGTATTTTTTAAATTTATTTAGCAAAAAATATAAAACCCAGTGGTGATTAAATACCAACTGAAGAAAGCTCTATTTGTTTAAAAAAAAAATGTCATATTGGTACAGTGCTTTTGAATGACAATTACAGTGCAATTGTCATTCAAAGTGCAACAGCACTGAAAGTTGAAAATTGGCCTGGGCAGGGAGGGGATGAAAGTACTAGTGGATAGAACATGTTGTTTGAGGCAATTTTGACTTGGGCACCTTTACAAATGATGTCTTGCAGCTTTTGGACATGTGTGATACATCTAACCATATTTTCCACATATTTTTGTTCAGTTCCAGCAACTAAAAGATACTGCAGGACAACATGGCAGTAGCTTGAAATCCAGTAAGACGGAGATAGCTGAGCTGACCCGAGCAATCCAGAGACTAAAGTCTGAAATTGAAAACGTGAAGAAACAGGTGAGCTATCACATAAATTATTTTGGTGAAGCATTCATGAATCAGTCACTCAGAAAAGATTCATGCTATTCATGTTATACTTTAGAACTGATTGATCACTCTGGTTTTGCTAGTGTGCCAATCTGCAGACAAGTATCTCAGAAGCTGAAGAGCGAGGTGAGCTTGCTGTAGCAGATGCCAGAAAGAAGCTTGATGAACTCAATGCTGCGCTCAAAAAGGCAAAGGAAGACCTGGCAAAGCAGATCCGTGACTACCAAGAACTGATGACTGTGAAGCTGTCCCTGGATATTGAGATCGCCACCTACCAAGCATTGCTGGAAGGAGAGGAGTGCAGGTGAGTTCTAGTTAAAAACTCTTAAAGGCATGACACAAATTAGAGAACTAGTTACAACAGAAATATGGGCTATTGATGAATAATTTTTGATATTCCCCCACCTAATCAGTGCTAAAACTGTGTAGGTTTGAATAGCGAGTGATTAAGGATAATGTTATGGTTGTAGTCTTTACTTACACCCCAATACAAAAATAAACTTTTAGAAATGAAAAAAAAAAACACATTTTGTGTCTTAAAGACTGCCTATATTCTGAGAATCTATAATGTTTTGGAGTTAATTAATTGTATGAAAATATATTGCATTCCCGTTTCATAGCTACATATAACTACATTTCTTGTCTCTGTTAAATTACAGGATGTCTGGAGAGATTGTGAATAATGTTAATATTTGTAAGTATACAGAAGTTGATTTGTAAAAGTTTTGTTAAAGTGCAGTGCTTGAAAATATCCCCTATAATGCAAATACCTCTCTCTGCAGCTGTGGTGAGTGGCTCCACTTCATACAATATTGGAGGAGGAGGAGGAGGAGCAGGAGGAGGAATGTCCATGGGAGGCGGTGGAGGAGGCGGATATGGATCTGGTGGTGGAGGCGGATATGGATCTGGTGGTGGAGGTGGATTTGGATCTGGTGGTGGAGGCGGAGGATATGGAGCTGGTGGTGGAGGCGGAGGATATGGAGCTGGAGGTGCAGTATATGGAGCTGGAGGTGGAGGATATGGAGCAGGAGGTGGTGGATATGGAGGAGGTGGAGGATTTGGAGGAGGATCTTCAATGAGTATGGGAGGCGGCAGAGAAGAGTACAGTGTTGGAGGTGGCAGTTTCAGCTCTGGAAGTAGACAAGGCCCTGCCATCATCTCAAAAACATCTACTGCATCTTCAAGCAGAACATCATACTAGACACAGCTTAAGCTAAATATCTTCAACACATGTTTCTTTCCTGTCTGCTAAAATAGCCTGACTTCTTCCACTAATCACCACCCACAAACCACAGATCCACACAATCATATATGGTAACAGCAATAAACCTTTCAAAAATGGTTTCCAGGTTCCAGCTTCCATTATGTTAAGCTGAAGTTGAATCTCATACTTTATCTGTTCCAACACTGAATAAAGTTCTTACATTATGCAGTTAGAATTAACTGCATAATCCTTCTCCCACCATCACTATATCTGAATACCTGTCAGGGTTCCTATGATAAAGTTTTATGAACATATAGACATTAGCACAAAGAAGAAGAACAGCTGGACCCATGTGTGCATATTCTGCTCATAGGAAGGGAGCAATGAAAAATACCAAAGATGTCACCCTACCACATATTTTTCTAGAAGAATTCAAGCTGTTACTAGATGCCTACAATACTTCCTCATAGCTCCAGAGCAAAAACAGGTTTTGTGTGAACGTGCATCCTCCCTGCCCTGTCTGGTCTAACAGTTGAAAGAGACAAACATAGCACACTGCCTTCAAATGAACTAATGTATTCAGGGGATAATGACAAAATTTCATAAGACCATAGAGGTAAAACGAATAAACCAAACATTGTTTGTTATCTTTATGACCAGCAAAAGTGCATCAGCATTAGCAAAAAGCAGATGAAGATTGTTTGGAGTCATTATGTTATGGAAATAATACTACTGATGCATGCATACTAATAATTCTCTATGTTCCAGTATACATAAACTTACATTCACACGGGAATTTTTATTTTAGGGATGAAAACTACATGTACTTTCTCTGAACTACTAACATTATGTCTGTGCTATACCTTTCCATTTCTCTACCAATTTTTATAAATCTAGAGCATGCCATGATTATTGTTAGATAATTGGCCCCATTTTGAATAGTAAAGAACATCAATATTATTGAATGATTTTCTACATGTGTATAGTAAACATTCTGCTTATATCACTGTACCATTTTAAAATTGTTATTCCTTTTGGATATTGTTTAATCTTCTGAACTGTATGTGCTGTTGTCTAATAAACTGCATTATTAACTCAAATTCAATATGATTTGATTATTAGTTGTTTCCACCTTATTTTTGAATTCATGGGCAATAATAATACAAATGCAACATGTATGTTACCTAGGTTATGTAGACTGTGGTGGAGATGGAGGTAGGTCAGATTCTAAAAAAAAAGAAATGGGATAATAGCATGAAATGGTTTAATGGGCATCAGTCACAGCTTTAATTGCCAAATATAGTTCCATAATAAACACTAAAGATTCACCTTGTTTTTGTGACTTCAAACCTACATTCTTGCAGAAGGCATGGCTCTGGGAGAAATGTCAAATGATATGTTACTGTAGCACATTTTATTTAGGTATAAGTGTAAATTTAATATAAAACACATTTTCCTTTACTTTAAATGTTCTACATGACACTCTCAAGCCACAATAAAGTGCATATGCCATCAATTATAAAGCAAAGGTACACACAGCTGATCCTTGCCAGTTGCCACACCAGTACTTCCTTAGATTTCTTACATTTTTTTATCACCATTGATGCAAGAAATAGGAATTGGTACCCTGAGCTACACTCACCACTGTTTGCCTAATTCAGCATACATTCAACCAGAGACAGGGCATTTGCAGAAGGTATTTTATTCAAGAATAAATAAGAAAAAAAAACATTTTTTTTAGATTTGGATAGAAATGCTAAGAATTTAGAGCCAATGTCACATCCAATAAAAAGTGAGGGTAAATCTAAAATTCTGTGCTGTCTCCAGCACTTGAATAGAGGGGAATCTTCCAAAGGGGAAAATTGTTCCCATGACAACTGTCTAGAGGGGATTTCTATCACATTGGAAAGATGTGCTCTCCCTTCCTGTTAAGTCAACAGAACAGGGGGTGAAACAAAATCTCCCTAGTGAAACAAAGATGACAAATAAAAAAACTGACAGTGGTTTAAAGTCTCCCCCTACTTAATCCAAAATGAAAAAAAAAAAAAAGAAAAAGCTTTGGCTTTAGATATGTATTTAATGTGTTAGCATTTAAAGTCTCCCCTTATTTTATTCATAAGGGAAAAAAAAAAGCTTTGGCTTTTGATATATTTTAATGTGTCTGAATTTTCCACCTTCCTTTACCGACACCTCTAATCCTCTTTGTGTTTACTATTGATTTTATCCACACGACTCTCTGGTCAATATATGTGACATCTGCGGAATTCATAAGTCTCCATCAAATAGACCCCTGAAGAAAGGTGATCGCACTTGAAATGCATTGGGTTCTTTGGAGTATCCGCCATGTTTTCAGTCACTATTCCTTTGTATGACCTCCCATTGTAAGCCGTGATCATTTTTACATGTTACACAGAGACATTGCAGTCTCCTATTTTTTTGTCTCATTGTGTATAATAAAATTGTTCTTTACTTACAATTATCATATACGCTTGTATTTTTTGGATGTTTGGTTGCCCACATAGTTCCACTCCCTAGGGGGTATCTTTTTCATGCATATGACTTTGGGGACGATGGCCACCTACATCTAAGACTTGTATGATGTGGTAGTACTTTTCTATTTTAATGTGTCAGCATGTATTACCCATGGTATATATCATAGGTAAAAAGGCGCTGGTAATCTTAATATATCACGTGTTATAAAAATTAATAAGTGATTTAAAGTGTAATATATGTGATTAAAAATTGCTACAAATATATATATGATCTACTATTGGTGCAATTAGCAAAGAAAAGTGCATACCAGTGCAATTTCAATTCAGAAGTGTTTGTGCTTCTCAAAGTAAATTAATCCACAAAGGTGTGGATCAGTGAACCAATAAATAGATATATAAAGAATTCCATACAAAAATCACATATAAAAATATAAATATATAAATGTGCTCCAAGTAGTGTTTAAGAGTCCAGGCAATAGCATGCAATCAAAATTGTGCTTGGTGGATTCTTATTAATCCCTTCACAGTGCTCCAGGTGCTGGGATGTGACAACCGTCAATTAAGAAGTGCTTGTGATTCTCAAAGTAAATTAATCCACAAAGGTGTGGATCAGTGAACCAATAAATAAATATATAAAGAATTCCATACAAAAATCACATAAGGATATATAAAAAAATCACATAAGAATATATAAAAAAGTATAAATATATAAATGTGCTCCAAGTAGTGTTTAAAAGTCCAAGCAATAGCATGCAATCAAAATTGTGCTTGGTGAATTCTTATTAATCCATTCACAGTGCTCCAGGTGCTGAGATGTGACAACCGTGGCCTCTTACCAGCTAGCAGCAGGTCACAAGGACCCCCAACGCCTGCGATCCCTTTATTGGGTGGATCAAACCTCTCCTCGATTGCTTGGATCTCTGGCTCCTATATTACTCGAGTTGGACCATGTAGTCCCCCCATACACATAAAGATATAGAAGAACAAATAGCCTCCAATAGTGAAATACTGTTTTATTCTCCAAAAAACATACACTATAAGGTGACAATTAGCCTCTTACTATTTGTTGTGCCCTCCTGGCACTGGGCAATTCGGCAGTACAAAATCGTTTTTTTGGGTCTTAGGAAGATATTCTCCAGGGATCTGCAGCACCCTGTATCTCCTTTCCCCCTTCTTTGTATTGCGGCGGTGGATGTGTATCCCAGCCTCTGTTCCGAATGCCTCTGTAGGTTACTTCCGGGTTAGCATTGACCACAATGCATTTCGCTTAACGAGCGTCCTCAGGCAGTCCCTGCCTGAGACTGCCTGAGGACGCTCGTTAAGCGAAATGCATTGTGGTCAATGCTAACCCGGAAGTAACCTACAGAGGCATTCGGAACAGAGGCTGGGATACACATCCACCGCCGCAATACAAAGAAGGGGGAAAGGAGATACAGGGTGCTGCAGATCCCTGGAGAATATCTTCCTAAGACCCAAAAAAACGATTTTGTACTGCCGAATTGCCCAGTGCCAGGAGGGCACAACAAATAGTAAGAGGCTAATTGTCACCTTATAGTGTATGTTTTTTGGAGAATAAAACAGTATTTCACTATTGGAGGCTATTTGTTCTTCTATATCTTTATGTGTATGGGGGGACTACATGGTCCAACTCGAGTAATATAGGAGCCAGAGATCCAAGCAATCGAGGAGAGGTTTGATCCACCCAATAAAGGGATCACAGGCGTTGGGGGTCCTTGTGACCTGCTGCTAGCTGGTAAGAGGCCACGGTTGTCACATCTCAGCACCTGGAGCACTGTGAATGGATTAATAAGAATTCACCAAGCACAATTTTGATTGCATGCTATTGCTTGGACTTTTAAACACTACTTGGAGCACATTTATATATTTATACTTTTTTATATATTCTTATGTGATTTTTTTATATATCCTTATGTGATTTTTGTATGGAATTCTTTATATATTTATTTATTGGTTCACTGATCCACACCTTTGTGGATTAATTTACTTTGAGAATCACAAGCACTTCTTAATTGACGGTTGTCACATCCCAGCACCTGGAGCACTGTGAAGGGATTAATAAGAATCCACCAAGCACAATTTTGATTGCATGCTATTGCCTGGACTCTTAAACACTACTTGGAGCACATTTATATATTTATATTTTTATATGTGATTTTTGTATGGAATTCTTTATATATCTATTTATTGGTTCACTGATCCACACCTTTGTGGATTAATTTACTTTGAGAAGCACAAACACTTCTGAATTGAAATTGCACTGGTATGCACTTTTCTTTGCTAATTGCACCAATAGTAGATCATATATATATTTGTAGAAATTTTTAATCACATATATTACACTTTAAATCACTTATTAATTTTTATAACACGTGATATATTAAGATTACCAGCGCCTTTTTACCTATGATATATACCTATTTATTGTTTTATTACAATTAAAAGGGCAGCAGGTTAAACAATCTTTTATTTAAAGGGCCAGGCGCCTTCTCTTTTCTTTTTATATGTATTACCCATGGTATTACAATTGGAAGAAAATCAAGTGCCAGTAACTATTTTTTTAAACGGAATTATGTAAAGTGGAAGTAAACCCTCCTATTGTTTTTAGCCAGGGAAGCTTCCATCTTGGCCTCTGTTTAACCTACAACTGCCATTGTGCTGCACACGTGATCGGTTATGACCCCAGCTATTGGATGGTTTGACAGTTTGGTTGAGAGCACAACCAATGGTAGTGTTACATTCCTTGCACGTTCCGGAAATGTAACTGTTTTTTGAAACCCTTAAATGGATGGGTTTACTTCCGCTTTAAAGTGCAAGTAAACCCTCTCAGCCAAGGAAGCTGCCATATTGGCCTCTGTTTACTCTTCAACTGCTATGATACTGCACATGTGATCAGTTTTGACACCCTCCATTGGATGGTTTGACAGCACAACCAATGTGCATGTGCTGGGAATGTAACTGTTAAATCAATGGGTTTACTTCCACTTTAAGATTTTTTCAAATTAGAAAGGAACAAAAATACAACCATAGACATCACAACATGTCCAATGGCGAAAAAGGCTTCACAGAGTGTGTAGTTTTAAAGGGACTGCATGGGTATGTTGTTCCATCATGGCACATGAGCCTGAGATGTCACCAGCTTCTACAGAAGTAAATATCTTCTAAACATTCAGGAGATATTTACAGTACCTACATGTAAGCCTTATTATAGGCTTCCCTCTATGTAAAAGATAAACAGAAGACTTTGCTACCACTTTAACATATTCATATTCATCAATACATCATTGAATAAATTATTTTTAAATGCAGAAAGTGTAACTACTTGATTTTGACCTGCTATCAGCCTCTTGCAGTTCTCTGTACAGCAGATCTCAGACTGGGAAAGAGTAGATAGGGAGCCAGTCAGCTGTGCTGTAGTGGTCATGTGCTTACAAAGAGCATGCATATAGGGGGAGAGAGCATAATGACAGAGATATTAGCTCATCAGTCTGCTGCTTTTCCTTTCACTGTTCTTCCATTGACCTGAAAGACCTGCAAGCTCTACCTAAGTAAACTTAAACATGGGTGGCCAGCATTAACCACATTGTTCAAGCACCTTGTGGTGTGCTATTCTCCAGCGACGTGAGGTTCAAGCTCCCCAAATCCAATCTAGTACCCTTATGTTCTTCCCCTCTTTTTCTGGGTCTGGCATCTTCTTGCTTTGCCAATTAGGCAGGCACTCATGATGATACTTCTGTGCATGTGCACTTGTCACCTGGCTACATTTGCTCAGAATGAGCCAGGACTGTACACTGTACTGCACGTGCACTGTGGTCAGTTAACAGATAATAATAATAATACTAGCAGACTAGTCTCCTGGTAGACTTATAAAGTTTCTTCCACCACTCTACATGTTGGCAAATTTTTATATTAAAGGTTTAGTTCCTCTTTACCTGTAGCAGAGAAAAATCATATCTTCTACTCTTCTAGACAGGGTTGTGCTGGGTGAGGTAAATTTCAGGACTGGGTGAACTGAAATTTACATGTTTTGGCAGGTACAACAGCTTCTTATATGTCATATTTCATCTGTTTGTCTGGAGTTGCACTTTCTAGATGCAGTCTGGGGATCTGGTGCATATAAAGGCCAAATACAGATTGTCCACAAAAAAAGAAATCGGGTGCATGGTAGAAGAGACCTTGGTAGAATTAAAAGCCTTATTGGGAACCACAGCTGCTCTTATGAATCTCCAGGGTTGGAGAATAACACCAGTCAGCAAAGGGAAAAAAGCGCTCTGGGTTCAGGCTTATAAGAGATGAATAGTGATGTAGTACACAGTCTGTAACAAGTTCACTTGGAAAGTGTGACTCTACACAGCAACTAAATGGTTAACACCACAAAGTTTATTGAGCCACAGTGGGACAAGTAAAACCAATGACACATAGAATTGCAAGGCTATGCCTAACATATCCACTAGATGGAAACAACCAGCAATCAGGCTGGGCCTGTCTACTTACCCGGCAAAGGGGTTGGAACTTTCATCGTTATTGTGTTCCTCCCATGTAAATCATTTTTATACTCGTTGACGGTATGTTTATACATTTCATTTTTTTCATCATTTTTTATATTTTTTTATTTATTAATATTATTTATTATATTTTATATTTATATTTTTTCAAATATTTGTCCTGGATCCTTCTAATTAAGTTGCGTCTACTTGGGATGCAGCAGGTGATTAGTCCGCCGGTTACTCGACAAGGCTCTGATGTGCGACACATGTTGTCATGGTGGCGGGACCTCTCTGCTTTTGGCTTGCCCTCCCCTGCCAGACCACTTCCTGGATCTGAAGCCTGCCTCCTGGGTGTGGGGTTTGACGTGATCACCGGCCGCACCTGCTCGGTCAGCTGTAATCCACGGTGTCCCATCACCGCTTCTTTCCCCCACCAGCCCATATCTGAAATTCCATCCGGATCTCTTGGGCACCAGAGGGGACTTTCACACGGACATCATCAGCACCTATCACCTCACCTTGGCTCCCACACTGCTGCCGGGCAAGTAGATAGACACAGCCTGATGATTGCTAGTCGTTTCCATCTAGCATAGACTTTCAATTTTATGTGTTACTGGTTTTACTTGTCCCACTGTGGCTCAATAAACTTTGGGGTTTTAACCATTTACTTGCTGTGTAGAGTCACACTTTCCAGATGAACTTGTTACAGACTGTGTACTACATCACTATTCATTTCTTACAAGCCTGAACTCAAAGCACTTTTTCCCTTTGCTGACTGGTGTTATTCTCCAACCCTGTGGTTCCCAATAAGGCTTTTAATTCCACCAAGGTCTCTTCTACCAGGCGCCCAATTTATTTTTTTTGTGGACTTTTCTTTCTCCTTTGGTTTTAACCTAGATAACTTCTTCAGTTTTTCCACAGATCATGTGGTCTATTGTCTCACCTGCCCTTGTAAGCTTCTCGATGTTGGCCGTACCATCAGGCCCATGAGACAATGCTCTGGCAAACATGCAGTCTTGTGGAGGGAGGATGTGACCAACATAGTGTACCGCGACACTTCTTGGAGGTTCATAGCAAGTTTTCGGTGGGCCTCTGAGTCTGGGTGATAGAGTCTCTATCCAGAGATCTGTCTGAGGAACTTTTCTCCAGGTTGTGCTTACGTGATACTTTCTCGATATATACTCTGGATACTCTCGCACCTTGAGGCCTAAATGAAGAATTGGATATCCATACTGTACTGTAATCTGCCCTGTCAACATTGGTTTTGATGTTATTATGGACTGTTCTTCACATAAATATATAAATATATATATTTACACACATATATTTTTATAATTTTTTTTCAGGTAATCCCACCCTTCATATATCTCCTAGATCACTCTCTAGATCTCTGTATCAAATGTGGGAACAACAACATTTATGATGAAGGTATACTGGACAGCCACTCAAATATACAGTGAATATTTAAAATGAACAGACACACCAAGAGCAGTTTTGATAGAAAGCATAAAACAAACTTTACTGGACATCAAAATACATAAAGCTTCTTTACACGTAAATGTTACCATAAACAATACACCAAATAACAAAACTTAAACATACAGTCCTATTTCCAACATCCCAAAGAAAGGTCAAATAATACTGAAATCTGGCAACGGCTTGCACTCGATATCTGAAATAAGACAATGAGGTCTTTGCTGCATGTTTCTATAACTCCAAACAGCGAACCTTCCCAAAACGAACCTCCCTTCCCCCATGCTAGAGACTCTATTTATAGTCCTGTATACCAGAGACCACCCACAGGATGTGGTCATTCCTTTTGACCACTCACAGGTCGTCTTGTGAGTGAGGTCATAAACACATGGTTGCACTTCCCCCCACAAGCACATGGTGTGTACTACATCACTATTCATCTCTTACAAGTCTGAACCCAAAGTGCTTTTTTCCCTTTGCTGACTGGTCAAATACAAATTGACCTGGGAGAAGCCTTAAAGGATAAATTCACCTTTCCAGAAAAAATAATAAATGCATATATTTTTGCAGAAAAAAATGCACATGTATTATTTTTTTTTAAAGGACCTAGGAAGCATTCCACCTGTTTCCATTGGATCAGGGGTGCAATGTCAGGCTTCTTCAAACAAACCCTGCAACTTTCTGTCTGTACCTTCATACATGTTGTCTTTTTGAAAGCTGTAGAGATTGTGAATGAACTACAAGAGCACACATCAGCACCCTCGCAGTTCATTCAGAACTACAAGCCATCAGCCACAGTAGAGTGGAGCTCCGCATGGCAATGCTCTTTTCAAAAAGTGACAGGGGGAATGGTGAGAGGATCCCCTGTCTGCTGTCACACTAAGTGGGGAATTGGGGGAACTTGTGGCAGGAGCTGAAACATATTACATGTTCCACCCTAAATACTGATGGAAGAATAAACATTTTCCAAAATATTAACTTCTAGTGGAGTTTGT
Organism: Pelophylax lessonae; assembly: GCF_965119305.1. Taxonomy (NCBI): domain Eukaryota; kingdom Metazoa; phylum Chordata; class Amphibia; order Anura; family Ranidae; genus Pelophylax; species Pelophylax lessonae. The sequence continues at coordinate 608,371,947 of NC_138769.1, forward strand.
GAGGTAGAGAAGGAAAGAGCATATGTGGATTTTGGAACTGTTTCCTACCATATTGTGTGTAGATAGTACTAGTGATTATCTGTTTGCATTTTTTTACTATGAAGCATAGCCTGAAATTTTCCGACGTTACTATATTTTACACTTCGGTAAGCTAACTTTTTGATGCTTCACAGGATGCCTAAAGATACCTAACTTTGTCTATGACACCCAGTGGATAAATCTGTACTGTCTATGGTTTGGTGTTCTGGTTTGGCAAAGGTTGTGCAATGCTTTAAAACTAATCCTGGTGCCGCATTCACTTATTGGATTTGCAGGTAAAAAATCTAATTTACCTAGAAGTCCTTTCACCTTTTAGAGATTGTGTTTTTGCTAAGCAATTTAGACACTTCTACGTAAAACACTTTACATAGTTAGAAAACTTTGCATAGCTACTACACCACACCTTTTGCAGTCATTTCTGAAATTGTTTGTCACTGTTGCCCTGAAGTGTGACATATCTGTTTGATGAATTGGTTGTTATTTTAAGGAGTAGCTAAAATGGCAAGTGCATTCTATTGGGCTTCTAAATAGCACAAGAAGCCAGGCACAAAGTGCAAGATTAATGACAGTCTACCTGGCCTTCCAAAGGGAACTGGCTGGGATAGTGTGATTCCTGCTGTTCTCTTTAGCTTGGGTTCACACAGGTACGAATTGGATGCGGGTGTCAGGAGCCTGTGACTGGCTCCTAATGGAGCCGGTTTTCACAGCTGCGGAGGGGTTTGCAGGAAATTCATGTGCTTCTGGTCCGTTTTAGGTCCGAATTCAGCCAAAAATTTGGACCAAATTCGGACCTGAAACAGTCAGCATAAAACCCCGCAGGAGAGTTCTACTTTAAGACTTTCTTAATTTTACTATTTTCAGACTTAGACAAGTACCTGCTTTGTTGGCTTCCGAGTCTAGAGGCAGCTGAGGAAGAAAACTGCCAAGTATAAGAATTTGATCTAAACTACAGGGCAGAAGTACAAGGGGAAACGGACCAAATTACATCTGAAATGTATACTGGGGGAATTCAAAAAGGCACTTACAACAGTTTTGTGGCAGCATGGCCAATTTAAAATGGCCTGTGCCTGAATAAAATATTTACCAGTTTTGGTAGCTTTACAAACACATGCGTCAGATTCATGGTAGTTTTCAATAGCGCCACTTCTACGAAGTGGTGCTATGGCTGTAAGAAATAAAAAAAACAATTACTTCTGGTTCATAGATAATAAAACTGGAGGTAATTAAGACTATGTCTAAGCTGGCCTATAGAGACAGGCACAGTGCCTCTCTATATGCTGTTTATGAGGGTGACATGTTTGCTGATGCTACTTACCTCCCTACCTGTCACTGGTCGTCAAGGATGATAAAGCAGGTTCAGCTTAAACATGCAGGGAGCGGGGTTGATTTAAAGAAATAAATTAAATAAAAAAGGCTGTTCACCTTGCAAGGAAATGTTCCCTTAGCTTAATAAATGTGGTAAAAATTCACTTTGCAACGAATATCCAATTACATGCAAGGAAAATAATAAAACATGGATTTTTATTTATACATGATTGGATGATGGAAGTCAACAGAGCTTCCCATTTTTCCCTAAGCTAAGGGAAAATTCCTTTGCAAGGTGAACAGCCTATTTGCCTTTAGTAAACCCATTGACTGGCAAAAGCCATTTTTAAGTTTGAAAAAATTTTAATTTGTATAATTTCTCATGAGAATGAAGTTATATAACTTTACAACCCAGACAACCTGTAAGCCTTCAAGCAAAACAACATATTTTCCTCCAAGTATGTTTAGCAGGTTGACAACAAGAAATTGCTTTAAGGCACAGCAGGGACACAAATGTAAACTGATCACCTTTCAAAATGGCCAAGCCCATTATTTTATGAAGATAAAAGGATAAGAGTAGTAAAGGACGTGCCCTTGTTCACTTATTGAACTTGCCCACAGTGCATCTCCTGCTCTACTGCTGCAATCATGAGCTGGAACAACAGATTGTCATCCTCTAATGTATCATCTTCCAGAGGTTTCAGCTCAACCTCTGTAGGAGGAGGAGGAGGTTCCAGCAGGGGCACTATCAGCTCATCCTCTCAATTTGGTGGTCTCCGGGCTGCACCAAGTTCTGGATTTGGCAGTAGAAGCCTCTTGAACGTAGGCTCTAGCAAAAGAGTCCTATCACTAAGCAGTTCCCGGGAGTCTGGTTCTGGTGGTGGCTTTGGTGGAGGCTTTGGTGGAGGCTTTGGTGGTGGCTTTGGAGGTGGGTATGGAGGTAGTGGAAGTTTTGGAGGTGGTTTTGCTAGCTCTGGGCCTGCCCCTCCATCGGCAGGTATTGTAAACGTCACTGTTAACAAACAACTCCTGACTCCATTCTCCGTGGAAATTGATCCAAACGTTTCTGTAGTCAAGAAAGAAGAAAGAGAACAGATTAAGAACTTGAACAACAAGTTTGCTTCTTTCATTGACAAGGTACAGTGTTATGTGTTTGATTCTTGTCATGCTTTTAATAAATATACATTCCTTCTATTCAGCCTTTCACTTAAATCTAAGTTCTAAATACATCAATAAAGCTAGTGTCTTATAGCAACTAATCATATATCAGTTTTTATTGGACTAATGTAGTTAGGCCAAATTAAATATGATCTTTTATTGGTTACTATTAGACATTGCTTATCAGTTCTTTTAGCATATGTTTGTTGAATAAAACTCTGTAATATGCTTACTTGATTATTCAATATAAAAAGCAATATTTAACACAGCAGATCAACAAATCAGAACTCAGCTTTAAGCTTTTCTTTGTTCAGAATTATTTTTATATGACCTGTGATTGCTAAACTAAAATGTATTTGCTGGTTATGGGTTACTGCACCGTGGGGTTGATTTACTAAAAGCAAAAAGTCTGTTCACGTGCGAGTTAATTTTTCCTCAGTGTAATACATGTTGTGAAAATTCTCTTTGCACAGAATACCCAATTATGTGTAAGAAAAAAAACAGTATTTTTGCTTGCATGTGATTGGGTGATGAAGGTCATTATAGCTTCACCTTATTTACAAAGCTAAGGTAAAATGAAAAGTATATAGCCTGTTTGCCTTTAGTTAATTAACTCCAATGTGTATCGATTTTACTCATTGCAATGTCTTCCTGATTTATTCTGTTATTGTGGCACTCGAATATCATGATAATGATGTGTACAGAACAATGGTACTAAGCCAATAATTTTAGATTCAAGATCACTGTGGTCATATTAGTGAAAGATGAATAAGAGTTGGCTGTATGAGTGAATTATGCTCTTTGCATGTCTACATGTCTTTGAATATGTATAAATGTCTAAATATCTGCAGTGCCTGGGTGTGGAGTGTGCTTATACTAGATCACAAGGCTGTTCCCTGTGGCTATGAGTGTCACTAGTCTAATACTTATATAGCATGTCTTAAGAGAGCTTGGCAATAGTATAATATGTTTCTCTGATGACAATTTTTTGATAGGTTAGATTTCTGGAACAGCAGAATAAAGTGCTTGAGACCAAATGGAGCCTGCTGCAACAACAGGGTGGTGGACAGTCAGGCCAAAAAAGTGACATCGAACCCCTTTTCCAAGCCTATATAAACAGTCTAAAGAAACAGCTAGATAGTCTTACAAATGATAAAGGTCGTCTGGAGTCAGAGCTTCGTAATGAGCAGGATCGAGTCGAGGAATTCAAGCGCAGGTACAAATATACGATTCAGGTGCCAGTCAACGTTATAGTACAGTAAATTAGGACAATATGCTGTAAATTGTACATATATACACTCTATAAACAACACATTTAATAAAAGAGTGCTGAGTGAAATCATGTTGTAAAAAATAATAAAGTGTAAACGTGTATTTTATTCATGTCAGTTCAGTAAAATGAGTTACAGGAAGAGAGATAGAGCACAAGTAAAAGGGGTGGGACTTTGCACATGCCTTTGAGAACACATCACACAATGCATATAGATTACAAAGGTTCTTTATTAAGTTTATACTGGTAAAAGATGTCTAATAGCATACAACAATGCGATTAATACCATTCAGTATAGACTACATATTGTGAGAGCACAGAGGTATATATTTAATAAGAGCTTGGTCTGGTCGACGCATTTCACATAACTCCTGCTTCTTCAGGACCATTCAAGCATGTATAATATGTAACTCTTAACTAGAATGCAGCAATTATATATAATATTTTTGCATACATAAAATGAGCTATAGACTTTGCACATTACATTTTATTCTCTGACAAACCAGTGAAAAATTGGGGTGTCTGATTTGTCATTCACATGCATACCTCAGTGCTTCTTGATCTAAAGTGACACTAAATTATATCCTTATTTTTCAAAAATAATTCATATACATCTACCATGCAATAGCCCTGTAATCAGTTTTTCAATAAATTGTTTCTTACTGTGTTTTTCTGCCTTCTTGTAATGTCCACTGTGAGCTCCCGAACCTCTCCCTTCCTTCCTCATTTTCAGTGGTTTGGAATGAGCAGTGCATGTTTTTTGTGGCTATTTGCATTGCTCTTTTCACACTACACATTCCATAATCCATAGTCCATGTCAGTAGTGAGCAAGAGATGGTAGCGACAATCCCAGGGTGGTCGTGGAGAACAAATGTAGCCACCCTCTAACAGAAGGCCACATCACAGCAACAGAAAAAATTGGTTATTTTGAAGAGGCAAGAGCCTTTTTCTTGAGTTAAAGTAGAACTATAGGTAAAACTTTTCTTTTTTTTATTTTGGAAAGAGTAAAGGAAGGTTATAACCCTTGTCAGGTTTTTTTTTGTGCCATCTATGTCTCATTAGGGGTCCTACCTTTACTTCCTGTCCCATAGCCAAAATAGGAAGTTAGAGGGAAATCCCTGCAAATTAGGGGAATCCATTAGAGGCCCCCTGGGTCAAAGTGGAGTCCCCATTGGAGGATTTCCCAACCAATACTGTTCTGGGGACAACCCAAAATTTGGGATTTTTTTTCAACCACAGTTTAGTGTCAATTTAAGGGCTGGTTCACACAATGAATCGCACAGGAATGCGTTGTGCATTCTTGTGCAATTCACATGCAATCCCGGTGGAGTGCAATTTCACCCTATTCGTTTGACTGGGTTGACCGCATCAAAAATAGTGCATGCACTACTTTAGAAACGCACAGCAACCAGATCACATAGTACTATTGTACCATGCGATCTGGTACAGGAAAATGCACTGTGTTATCATTCTGTGTTCTGGGTATCGCTAGGTAAACACTGACACCAGCTGCAGATTGCAAGTGCAGTGCATTTGCAGTGCGTTTTGAACATGGTACAGGAGACCTGTGTTTTGTGCACATTTCCTGCACTGCATTCTGGTGTGAACTGACACTTAAGGGTAACTCCATTTTTGTGGGAAAAAATGTTGCAAAAGAAAAAAATATATAGCATATACAATTGCAACACAAATCATATTGTAATATTATGTTATTAAAAATTACCTTTCCATCTTCAGCGCTATAATTTTATGTAAAATGTAATGCAGTATGGCAACCTGGAGGCGTTTTGTATACCATCTGTGTACAAAACGCCTCCAGGTTGCCATACTGCATTACATGTTATTTCCTGCTTGTGTGATTGGCTCACTGATTTTCAGAAGTCTGCACTACTAATCCGATGTTGGGTATCCTCACATTGTCTGCAACAAACATTTTAGTTTTGGTGAGATACTCCCAAAGGGTTAATCATGTCTAAAGGGATGCAAACCCTGCAACTTTCCTCATTAGAACCTTTCAAATGCAGCAGCTGATTAATAATACATTTTAATCACTCACATTCACATTCACATGGACAAAAACAAACAGCTATTTCTTTAGATTTACAAAAGGTGGAAATCAGCAACAAAATGTGTTAAAATCTTTTCAATGTGGGGAATGTTTTTTTCTCAATGAAAGTGGAGTAACTCTTTAAGACTAAAGACAGTATTGAACAGATCATTGCTGAATGGTGCTGGGTAAACCTGAAGCTAGATAATTAGCGCCTACAACAGGTACCCCCCCCCCCTTCCACTCAAGAAACAACAATCAATAAGATATGTAAATCAGCAGATGTTCATGAAGACAAGTGATGTGTATTTGCTGAGAGGCTGCCAGATCAGAGAAAGCTGAGAACCAAGTCTTTCCCAAGCCACCGTTTAAGGACCACTAATGTTATTTTAGATTTATTGAATGCAAGCATTTGTTTCACAATATCAAATTTAACCTGTATTTCTTTGCAGATATGAGGAGGAAATTAACCTGCGATCTGCAGCAGAGAATGATTTTGTAGTCCTCAAGAAGGTAATACTATACCCTTAACCTACGTAGAAGTATGTGTAAATTTTGGAATGTCTTCTGAGCTATAGACGTTTGCCCGATGGTATTATTTCTTTCCAATTTGTATGAAATTCTTCACATCTCCATGATCTTCAAGAGCTCTGAGGAATAGGGACCATCGAACTTTTGAAAAGTTCGGTTTGACCAGAACACCCGAATTTCCTGAAAGTTCGGTTTGGATTCCAGAACCCCATTGAAATCAATGGGACCCGAACTTCTGGAATCAAAAAACTCTATTTTGAAGCCCTAAAACCCAATAAATGCCCCTAAAAAGTGCCTAGGGTTCTGGGTCATGCCCCAGGGACTATTAATCACACAAAAAAAGTTCTTAAAAATTGTCATTTTTGATAGAGAGACAATTATTGAAAAAATTATTGAAAAAATTAGATGTATGTGTATAAATACAGGCCCAGGTGTGTTTTTGCAGCAGGCATTTTTTTTTTGGGGCATTTTTTTGGGGTCTTTGGAGGCAGGCAAAACATCTGAACTTCTGTATAGGGGTATATATATACACACACTTATATGTATTTATACACATACACACATATAGGTGTGATAGGAGCGGAGACATATGCCTGTTAATTATTTCATTAGCGCAAGCATAGTGTTCTGCTACTTTCACACCTATATATGTGTATGTGTATATATACATACATGTGTGTGTGTATATATACCCATAAACAGAAGTTCTGATGTTATGCCTGCCTCCAAAGATGCCCAAAAAATGCCCAAAAAAACGCCAGCTACAAAAACGCCCAGGTGTGTTTTTGCAGCAGGCGGTTTTTTTGGGCATTTTTTTGGGGTCTTTGGAGGCAGGCAAACCATCTGAACTTCTGTATAGGGGTACATATACACACACACACTTATATGCAGGGCTTATAGACAATAGGTGCAGGAACTCCCCTTTCCGAGTCACCCCTGGTCTCCGCTCCCCTACCCACCTCCTAAACAATTCTTTGGTTCCGCCCCCTACCCACCTCCCAAGTACTGCTCCTTTTAGAGAATACAGAACCATGTAACAATTGTGGTACTAAGTAATTTGTATGGAATTTTTTAATAATAACAAGAAAAATAGTAAACTAGATCACATGCGCCAGCAACAATAGATCCCCTCAGCAACAATGAACCACCCGGAAGGAAATACCCCCTCCCCCAGCAACAAAAGATCTCTAGCAGCAATAACAGCTCTCCCTGCAGCCAGTACCAATAGACTCCTCAGCAGCCAGCAACAATAGACCCTCCCCTAGCAACAATGTATCACTCACAACAAAATACCCCCTCCCCTAGCAACAATAGACCCCCAGCAGCAACAACAGATTTCCCTGCAGTCAGCATCACTAGATCCCTCCCAGCAACAGTAGACCCTCCCCCCCACCAACAATAGACCTCCTGAGCAACAGTAGACGCCCCTCCCCACTCTGCAAAAGTAGATCTCCTCCAGCAACAATAGATCCCCCCAGCAGCTAGCATTAATAGACCTTGAACCCCTTGCCATTACATACAGTCAGTGCAGGAGGTGCTGGAACTGCGTTCCCCCACGTTCCCGCTGAAAAAAGCCCTGCTTATATGTATTTATACACATACACACATATAGGTGTGATAGGAGCGGAGACATATGCCTATTAATTATTTCATTAGCGCAAGCATAGTGTTCTGCTACTTTCACACCTATATATGTGTATGTGTATATATACATACATGTGTGTGTGTATATATACCCATACACAGAAGTTCTGATGTTATGCCTGCCTCCAAAGACGCCCAAAAAATGGCCAAAAAAACGCCAGCTACAAAAACGCCCAGGTGTGTTTTTGCAGCAGGCGTTTTTTTTGGGCATTTTTTGGGGTCTTTGGAGGCAGGCAAAACATCTGAACTTCTGTATAGGGGTATATATACACACATACTTATATGTATTTATACACATACACACATATAGGTGTGATAGGAGTGGAGACATATGCCTGTTAATTATTTCATTAGCGCATATATACCCCTACACAGAAGTTCAGATGTCATGTCTGACTCCAAACATGTCCTCAAAAAAGCCCTATAAACGCCTGCAGCAAAAAGCAGGGTGACGGGGCGAAGCCATATCGCTGTTCTATAAGTGTTCTAAGAGAAACAATCTTTTCTCTATAGCGGTCACCCTGGCATGGAAGGGTTTTGTCACCCTGCCATAGCAGTCAGAGTCAGTTAACCCTACACTACACTAAGGTCCCCTTACACTTAACACTTTCCCTACAGAAACTAGATTATTAAATCTAACTATAGTGGAAAATAGTACCCTAACTACACTAGATATCCCTTTCCTCACACTAATAATTGCTAAATGACACTTTGAAGCAGAAGTAACAGAACTGCTTCCACTCTCTTCCACGTCCCTGTATTACAATGCTAGGAATTTGGCGGGGCTATCTTATATACTGGGGGGCGTATTCACTAATGATTGGCCTCTGGACCCCCTAGTCACTCCAATCACATTCCTAGCATTCTCCTGCCCCCTCAATTGGCTTTTATTGATGGTTCTGGTCCAATCACGGGCTTTTAAAGCCCATTTCCTGTCCCATTGCATTTTGGTCGGTTCTGGTTGCCGAATTCCGAACTTTTTCAGCAAAAAGTTCGGAATTTGGCCGAACCTCGAACAGTCAATGTTCGGGTCGAACCGATGGTCGACCCGAACCCTTTGATCATCCCTACTGAGGAAGAGGTTTTTGAAAATGTATACTTTATTTGCATAAGAATATACAAAAAACCATACTTTGTCGGGGTACATCCTACCCTGTACTGCGACGCAGCACATAAATACACTACATGACAATACATAACGATTACATCATTCATGACGCCCCATTACCCCGAAAGCACCTCTGACTTCCTGCAGTTGACCTTTGCCCCTGAAGCTTTGCCGAAGTCCTCACAGGTCTGGACGAGTGAGTCGATGGAGCGCTGGTCAGCACAGAATACCGTCATGTCGTCCATGTAGAGTGAGCACTTGACTTCCTTTCTGTCCGGTCCCGGTGCGGTGATCCCTCTGATCTCTGGGTTCTGTCTAATGCATTCGGCAAAGAGCTCTATACAGCAAAAAAAAAAAAAAAAAGCAGAGGTGAGAGAGGGCAGCCTTGTCTGACCTCGGAGAGCACATGGAAAGGGTCAGTTTTCCAGCCATTTGCCAACACCATACTACAAATATCATTGTAGATTACATTGACATACAAACAAAACATTTCCCCAAGACCAAACCTGTGCAGAGCTCTGCACATAAACTCAGGGGAGACAGGGTCAAATGCCTTTTCCTGCTCAAGACTGACCAGGGCCATGTGCACACGACGGCCTTGAATGTACTGGACCGTGTAGCATCAGATGATGAAGTGCACAATCTATTAGCCTTTAGTAAATCAACCCCAAAATGTGCATTGCATTGCACATGCATGCACTGTGCAATGCCAGCTACTGAACAGTTTGTTTGGTGCCATTCACAATGGATGACACTGCACATCTAACCTTATGTTCATGCATGTCGCCCTGTTTTTGCTTGTGTTACACCAATGTACGCCTTAACTGAAAGAAACCTATAAAAAACATGAAAGCTGCAATTGCTGGTCGTCTTCTGAAAATGCTAGTTGTCTGGTTGAGCATGGGAACACATAGTGTTCAGAAAGTGTGGGACTTTGTATGAGGTGTGGCCAGTATACACATAATGATAATGGTATTACATATACATCTGCTGGTAAGCATATAGAAGCATATGGTTAACAACATCATGTGTTTATTGACATGTACATAGCAGTTAATATAAATACAATAGGTACAAAACAAATAGAGGGGGGCATAAAAGATACACGTATAGATAGCATGATACAAGCATGAAAAATAATAAGGATCAATAACAAAATAAAAAGGCGTAGAGTGTAAATGAATATTGATAATAGGATGCATGATGAATATGACAGAAGAATTTAAATGACTTCCATGGCTCAACGAGTTTCGTGAAAAGTGTTTCACTTCATCAGGAGCAGGCACACTTCTAGTTTCTAGAAAAACATATATATAATATGAGAACAATATTGCATCCAATGGAGGGGTAATTTGAAAAAATAAAAATTATATAACTTACAAAAGAGTAATGGTTGTCAATGAGACTGTTGATCTCCCAGGAATATGTCCCCATTGGGAACTGAGGGGGCAAGGTCCCCGCACAAGGCCAGAGCGCAAGGTCCAATAGCATGGTGTGAAGACCCATAGTAGGTCTTGCGCTGAATAATAAGGTAGAATTCTAGTAGGGGGGTACCAAAATAATAATATATTATAAATAAAATCATATAAATATAGGTAGAATCAATAAGCCCAAGACCAAGAGAGTGAAGGAGAGAGATATATAGATTTGTGCAAATGTGCACCAACATGGTCCAAATAGGTAGAGGGTGAACAGTGAAGGAGCGTAAAGACCAAAACTAATACATATAATAGTGTGCCAAAAGGCAGTAATAAAGGCGTGGTGGAAGAAAAAGAGAATCCCAAGAGGAATAGTCAAAAAGTGTGACCAAAAAAGTGGAGGGAAGGACATCTAGTGCAAAAGGCTAAAAGATGTAATCCCAGTGTAACAAGGATAGTGTGCATGAAAATGATTGATAAATAAAAATGGACCTGTACAATGGCGAGGGTGAGGACAGCTCCCAGCGTCACGAGCTGTTCAAAGGAGGATAACCACCGGGCAGACTAAGCTGCCTGAAATGGTGTCCCAGTTATGAATGCTGATGGAAGTTACGTGCAGAGACGCCGACGCCAGTGAATGATGTCATGCTCTGGACGGAAGGTCGTGGCGCCGATGCGCCGCAGCCACAACCACATCCCCCGTCCCTGCCCCGCCGACTAGTTGTCTGGTTGTCATGCTGAATAAATATGTAAATCAGAATTTTCCAACTTCTCTGTGTTAGCTGATTTGCATGCTTATATTATGTCAGTGATTAAAGTGTAGAAGACAATAGTCAGCATGACAACCAGGCAACTAGCATTTTCAGAAGAATGTAATTAATAGCTACACCCACATATGACAGGCTTTTTTTTTTTTTTTTTAAAAAAGCATATCTCTTAACGTAATGGCATTTGTGGTCCTTGGTATTTCATGTAATCCAACTTTATTAAAGTGGTTCTAAAGCCTTAGGCGGTAGTAAAAAAAAAAAAAATGGTCCCCCTGCAAGCTCATGTCTTAATGTACTAGCATGCACATTGTGGCACAGCTCTCTCAATGGAAAGCATGCTGCTACTGTCAATTAAATTATGTGACAAGCAAGCAGGGGAAGGGGCTAGGCCACACTGTCTCTGTCTATAGACACAAGCAGCACAGCTCAGGATCTAGCCTGTATGAGTGACCCCATAGAAAGTGACTTTATATGGTGGGCACTTGCTGAAGAGGAGGAGCCAGTAGCACTGGCAGGGAAACCAGAAGAAGAGGATCTGGGCTACTCTATGCAAAGCCATTGCACAGAGCAGGTAAGTATAACATATTTATTATTATTTATTTATTTATTTATTTATTTATTTATTTATTTATTTTTAAATCAAAGCTTTACAATAATTTTAAGTCTTGAAAGGTCTGTGTCTCCTTTTAAATTTACTTTTTACTCATTTGACAATTTTTATCTTTTCAAGGATGTGGACTCAGCTTATTTAAACAAAGTGGAGCTTGAGGCCAAAGTGAATGCACTCAATGATGAAATTGCCTTCCTAAGAGCTCTTTACGAGCAGGTAATAGCTAATCAGTAATGTACATTTTCTGTACTTCTGTAGTCTGTGATTGTTTGTAGAGCTGACCTTTGAAATCTTAGCACAGATCCAATAAAGTGGAATTCCAGCCTAAATCTGTTTTTAAACTGAATAGAATGGAGATGTGTCAGTAATAATTAAAAAAAAAAAAAAAAATCCCTGCAACATTTTGTATTTTGGATTAGGCCCCAGTAGGAGAAATGCTCTCTTCTTGCTCTCCCTGTAACAGGGCTCACCTGGACAGGAAGTAATGAGAGGTCTAACCAATGAGGACACAGGCAGCAATAAAATCTGAGAGTAGTTCTATCTTAGAGCTGAAATCCAAGATAAACAAATAATCTTGAGAGTCATGTGAATTCTTACTTGCATTTTGGGTATTCTTTACATAATTCTGCCAGATCTGTGCAGTATTCCAGTGTGAAACTTTGCCTCTGTGCATGAGCTTCCTGTAATAAAGACCAGTCACTGCTGCTTCTTGTGCAGGGTGACTGACTGGTCTTGTATCTACCCAGTAGTTCTCTAGTAGTTATTTATAGGAGTGTTTAATGCTTCATCACCAATATTAAAAGTATTTCAGAAGTCAAAAATTAAAATCTAAATGTTATCTCAAAAATAAACTTTTTTTATTGGATTTTCCCAGATAAAATAATTAATTTTCAGTGGTCTTTGTTAAAAAAACAATTATACTTTCCTAGTTTGTTAGCCACAAATACAAGCATATCTGTCAGGAAGATGAAATTCCGTCCGGGTAGTTTTGTGCAGGCAACCTGTAGTGAGTGGTCCTGCTGAGCTCCTCCCACTACTCTGCTCCCTGCAGAGGCTATGTACAGCCTAATGATGATGTTAGTGCTACATTTACAAAGTAATGCCTAGGTTTGTAAACATTTGTTGCACAGCAAGTGAATTTATATCCTTTTTGGCTATTGAGGAATAAATTTAAATCAATGTTTTTGCCTGGCATTCGGCTTTAAAAAAATGTTTCAGCAGGAATTACACTTTGCATAAGAAAGAGAAGCAATATTTATTAAAGTGGTTCTAAAGCCTCAAGAATTTTTACCTTAATGCATCCTCTGCATTAAAAAATCTGAACTAGAAACTGCTAAGACCATTAAAAATAACAATGGTTCTTCTAACACCATTGCTTGCAATGGCAAAGCAATTACAATATAGTCTTGAACCCACTGTAAAGGAAAATCTACTCCTTTATATAACCCCATTTCTATCTAATTAATACCTTTATATCATTATATTAATTCACACTTGACATTATTTACCGGTATCCACTTCCATTCACCACACCCCAAACCCACGAGGAGTGACGTAGAAACAACCACACAACAATAAGGTTGAAACGCCTTTCAGCTTTATTTCCAGCTTCAGTATCAGAAATACAATATATGATCAGGATATGACAGGGGATTGTCCACCCATTATTTATTACCATTCAAAGACAGGCTCCCTTCAACATAGAGTGTGTTTTAGTGAACCCTAAGAATGCATTCTCCATATATAGCCATTTCATCTTTTTATATGTCTCACCCTTAATTATTACTTGATAAAAACAACTTTTACAATAAACAGATTATGGCATAAGTATGTTTCAGACATTGGCCTTGTGGATAAAACTGCTTTCTCGTTATCAATGTAAGCCTTGTTTCCTAAGCACAAACTATAAAATAATAAGAAAGTTTAAAAAAATCTCCCAAACTTCAGGCCACAAAGCATTGTAAATAATTTGAGAGGGTAAAGATCCTAACACTCTGTACCTACCATCCCCTGCTAATAATATACCTTACACAGAACTTGCATAGGCCTTAATAATGAATAAAAGAACATCTTAATGAATCATGACAAACCAATTTTGCTTTATTGCTGGTCCAGACCTCCTAGCACACCCACAACTGGTGTCTTATTTTCACCATTTTCTAGATTCTTCCTTTAAACTTTGAATTCCCCCTCTCTTTATGCTGTAAAATCAAATCAGTCATTTTAAGATGTTTGCAAATATGAAACTGAAACACTTTCACGCTTTTTTCTTCTCTCTTCCTGTTGCATCTCTTGTCTTTCATGTTCCCTACTAGTGCAATAAAATAACTGTATTTTTGTTGAAATTACAGGAGCTGAATGAACTTAAACAACAAGTGTCTGACACCTCCGTCATCCTCTCTATGGACAACAATAGATCTCTAAACTTAGATGACATTATTGCTGAAGTCAAGGCTCAATACGAGGATCTTGCCAACAAGAGCAGAGCTGAGGCAGAGGAGACTTACAAAAACAAGGTAAGGGCTAAACATACAATGCATTAAAAAGCCAGATTCCAGTTAGATTAAATTAATTGATTCATATTTGTTCTTATATTTATATAGCATTCACATAAAAAAGCAAAGGTTTATCTAGAACACAGATTAATACCCCAGTCGTACATGGAATACATACCAACACAAAAGGTTACATTTGCTTAGAGGCTGAATGTATGTTCTGGTGTGTAAAACATCAAGAGTAAACCTTTGACATATATAGAAAAAAGATCCGCACACCAGTAGTTGCTCTTTAAAAAATCTTCACCTTTATTCAAAAACCACAGAACACAACCACAGATGAGATCAGTTGACTCATTTCAGTCTATAAGGCCTTAGTCAAATTAACATATACTGGACCTGAGCATGAAGGTCTATTTATTAATTTTTCTTTGTTTTTATATCTATGAATATAACTTCAGTGGCAATAAATAAGCTAATTTGCTAAGACTCAATGTAGATTGCTGGTAGGCTATGAAAGCATAACCCAGGCTCCAGTGCTGGAAGGCAGGAGTTCTAACCAATAAGGCAGTACAATAAGAGATCCAACACTAATTATTGTATTTTTATTGCATGTAACTATAGTTATTTGTGTTTCTATCAACAGGTCCAGCAGCTGCAGAGTGTTGCAGGGCAACAAGGAGATGAGTTGAAAAACCAGAAGAATGAAATTTCCCAAATTAATAGAGCTATCCAGAGACTTAAAGCTGAAATTGAGAGTGTTAAGAAACAGGTAAAAATATTCTTCCTGAAATGCCCTAAAAAAATAAACAAATAAATCCAATTACATTTACTGGTCACCAAACATTACCTAAATCAGAGGAGTATTTCTGTTATGAGCATGTGTGTACAGTAGGTAAGAAATATGCATGCCAGAGTTATAAAGATTCTCCTGATTCTATTATGGTGAGGCTTTTACCTCATAAGCAGACCTTAGTTGTTCCTTGGGATGGTGCTGTAGAAAAAGGTGTGCCATCTACTTTCATCAGGAATCCAAGACTGTTATAAGTTAAAACTAAAAATGTAATATATATATTTTTTCGTTAAAGAATTAACCGGATTTTTTAAATTGTAATTTTTCCTTAAGAAGATTAAGCATTTAAACATTTTGGTGATTGAATGAGGTTTAATGTCCAAATATTATTAGTAGTAGTACCTATTACTATAATTGTTTATTCATAGGAGTGTTAAATGTTTTATCACCAATATTAAAAGTATTTCAAAAGTCAAATATTAAAATCTAAATGGTATCTCAAAAATAAACTTTGTTTTAATAGATTTTTTCCAGATAAAATAATACATTTTCAGTGGTTGCTTAAAAACAATTATACTTTGCTAGTTTGTTAGGCACAAATACAATCACATCTGTCAGAAAGATGACATTTCAACTGGAATTTACTTACAATTGCTATGCATTTATTAATATCTGAGTATGTTATCTGCTTTGCATTTTGCATGTATTTAGATTGCAGCTCTGGAAGTATCTATTGCTGAAGCAGAGCAAAGAGGAGAAAATGCTCTAAATGATGCTCGTGGTAAATTGGCAGAACTAGAGGCTGCTCTGCAGAGGCTGAAACAAGACATGGCTCGCCAATTAAAAGAATATCAGGAACTCATGAATGTGAAATTGGCCTTGGATGTTGAAATCGCAACCTACAGAAAACTGCTAGAAGGAGAAGAAAGCAGGCAAGTTGCATTTAAACTTGTATCTTAAATTCATTCTAAATTTGTTTGGCTGCAAATTGTTCTCTTTAAAATAAGTCATCTGACATGAATACATTTAATTAGCTTTCTTACAAGTCAAAAAATGAAATGGATTGTAAAGGCAGAAGGTGTTTTTATCTCAATGCATTTTATGCATTAAGATAAAAAAAGCCTTCTGTGTGCAGCAGCCCCCCACAGCCCCTCTAATACTTACCTGAGCCTATCTTTGTCCAGCAATTTTGCAGGAGTTTCCCAGTTGCCCAGGACTCCCCTCCTCATTGGCTGAGACAGCAGTGTGGCGCAATTGGCTCCCACTGCTGTCAATCAAAGTCAGTCAGCCAATCAGGAGAGAGGGGGGTGGGCCTGGATTGCACTCTGTGCCTGAATGGACACAGCGAGCTTTGACTTGGCTCAGGTGCCCCCATAGCAAGCTGCTGGCTTTGGGGGCACTCAACCAGAGAGAGGGGCTAGGAGCACAGAAGAGGGACCCGAGAAGAGAAGGATCTGGGCTGCTATTTGCAAAACCAACTGCACAGGGAAGGTAAGTATAACATGTTTGTTATTTAAAAAAAAAACAAAAACTGAGAATTTACAATCACTTTAACCTTCCTAGCGATATTCCCGAGTGTGGCTCAGGGTTAAATTTCAGTGCCAAAAGCGGTAACCCCGAGCCACACTCGGGGTAGCGCTAGGAAGATCTCTGGATCCTGGAAGAGAGGGTACTCACCTTGTCCCCCAGATCCAGCGATGTATCCCGGCGGTGTGCGGCGGCGGATCTTCCTCCCGATGCTCTGTCCCCCGACTTCCGTCTCCTGCGACGTGACGCTCACGGGGGATAGAACCGGCGGAAAATTCAAATAGTAAAACACACCAAACACACTAATACATTACAAAATAAAATAAATTCACATTAGTTTGCCCCCCAGTGCCCTTTCCTGAAGTTTTACTGTGCTTTTTATGTATATATATATATATATATATATATATATACAGTATATATGTATACACACACACACATGTATATATATATATATATATATATATATATATATATATATACATATACATATATATATATATATATATATATATATATATATATACATATGTATATATATAATATGTATACGTGTATATACATACATACATACTTTAACTTATTTATAGTTATTTATTATATTATAATTTATGATTTTGTGTTTCAAACTTTATCATACCCGAGATGTTATAAAGAAGAATGCACAGTATAAAAAATAATCATATGTAAATAGTTGGTTTGGGCTGCTCATTCTTAAGAATTACATGCAAAATAATGGTACCGCATTCATTACCTAAAATCGGAAAGAATCATACCACCAGGGAGGTTAACTTATTCAGCTAAAAAAGGTTCCAAGCTCTCAGCAAGGATTGATATAATGTCTCCTTGTTAGAAAATCATGATGTACTGTATGTATTACAATCAAATGCCAGTGTCAGTTTCCTCGTTGCAGATTATATTTGAAGAAGTTTTTGTGAATGTGGAAAGGGTTGTCAGAAACTCTAACCTTTTACCTGCAATATTTATAAAGCTATTTGGAATATTATGTCTCTGTGGGGTTGATTTACCAAAACTGGGGAGTGCACAATTTGGTGCAGCTGTACATGGTAGCCAATCAGCTTCCAACTTTAGCTTGTCCAATTAAGCTTTGGCTAAAAAACATGGAAAATGATTGGTTTCTTTGCAAAGCTGCGCCAGATTTTGTACTCTACAGTTTTAGTAAATCAACCTCACTGTTCTTTCTTCCAAAAATAAGTACATTTGAAAATTGCTGTATGCAAGCAGCACAGTTATTATAAGTGTAGATTTTTTAAAATGTTCCATTCCTAAAGTAGGAAGATGAAGAGAGAAGAGGTAGAGTTTGTTTGATATTGGTTTACAAAGAATATCTATATATAACAAACCCCCACCTGTGTCATCTTTATCTCAAAAAAGGTACATTGAGCATATATAGAAGATGTGAACACTGCCCAAATCTTACAGCGAAACTGTTATATTCATCATCTAACTCTGCATTGTTGGCCTCTGGCCTTCTTCACAATTATTTGCTTAAAAAACTAAAGTTTCTTTAAAGCCTGGTACACACTTAGTTTGTTTTTTCGTTTAACCCCGTGTGTTGAACAAAAAAAAAAAACTGTCAGCACCGGTCGAAGACACTGTACTAACCATGTAAGGTTAGTACGGCAATCTCCCCCACTGAGCTTTTGTGTTCTGATAGGGGGACTGCCCCCAGAACACTCCGATCAGTGCTCTCTGCCATTGGCTGAGAGCGTTGATCGGAAGTTGGTCAGATTCTGGTTTTCTTTGGTTGACAGACCAACATACACACAGGCAGAATGTTGGCCATTGTCTCCTTACATTCTGACTTTGTGTATGGGGCTTAAGACATTCACTGCAATTAATTTTCAGTCAATATCACTTAAAATATGTAATTTGTGGCAGCAAAAATCACTATAGTGCGTGCTTGGAAAATGCCTGGACTAAATATATTGCAGGTGAAAACCAAAATGTCGTGGATTATGCTCAACGAAAAGTTGGCCAGTATCCGTTTGGATAGACAACATAGATTTGACCCCGTGTGGGGCCCCTGGATAGAGTATTTGAAGGCTCCGTAGTCGCAGGTGGGCGGCTTGGGGTCCGGCGTGGGGGGACATGTGATTATTTTACTTTGTTTTCCATAGCTATTGTCCTGGCTTCTTTTTTTTTCCTCTTCTTATTCTTGTACTGTTTTGTTTAAACTCAATAAAAAACTATTGAATACTAAAATTTGTAATTTCAACGGAATGTAAAAGAATTTACATAGAGTTCTAATTCACTCTACGTCCATATATTTAGTTTATTCAATTGCTTTATATTTTTTTTTTCCAACAGAATTTCAGGGGAAATTAGCAACCAAGTGAATGTTTGTAAGTATATTTATCATATGGTATATATTATATAAATATCAAGTCACTACACCAAAACTACTTACACTTGAAACCCTGCCCACCCAGATCCCAAAGTTTATTTTACTGCATTATATATTATTATCATTTCTTACCATCAAAGCTAACTTCTCTTCAGCACTGACAAAATCCATTGTTTCAGCTTTAAGACAAATATAATATAATTAGCTCTAACAGTGGATAGACACAGATTCCGTTTTCTGAAGCCATGGACAATAAAACATGATTTCTCATTGTACCGTGATTTTATAGGCGGAGGGGGGGGGGCTTGGTGCAGGTGGAATGGAAATGGAATTGTCATACTACAGACTTCCACTCCACATAAGCTAATTTTAAAGATTAAGCTCAATATCCCTAGACTGTATCTGTTAACAGTGTATGTATTTTTGTTCTGCAGCTGTTGTAAGCGGTGTTAGTTCCTCAGCCAGTGGTGGTTCTGGCTTTGGTTCTGGCTTTGGTTCTGGCTTTGGTTCTGGCTTCGGTTCTGGCTTCGGAGGCAGCATCTCAAGTTCATCGGGCGCCAACACCAATGCTGCAAGGCCAAGACGAGCAGCAGTGAAGATCATCTCAACAACTGAAAGCCTTAAAAGTTTCCAAGCTACCTCATAAAATTATCTGGATATGCTGTGAATCAAATAAATAGTCTATGAAAGTCTTTTGGCAATCACTGCGATGTTCAAAGCTTCTTGAGATCTTCTCCACCATCCAGATTTTGCAAGTGGAGGTGGTTGGTTTGGGGATTCTAATTGTCTTATACTGAGTTGCTAGTGCACACTGCCTTTTGTTTCATGAAACAATTTAAATAAATCATATATAAAATATCCAAGATTTACTGGGTGATCTCCTCTAGAATATTATTACTTTTTGGCACATATAAAAAAAACATGAATAAAGCATTAGTACCACCCTTTTTCAATTAAAGGAATAAACCTTCTTACACTTTTTTACCTTATCAAAAGATAAAACTACGGTTGACTTTGAAAATAAAATGGTGTCTTTGGTAAGCTCCATACCCAATTCCTCATCACAGACACAGATTACTGAATTTAACATATGCTACTCTTTCTGTGTTTAGATACCTAAAGCCAGCCAAAGAAGGATCAAAATTGGCTGGTTAAGCAAGTATGGGCCAAATATCAATCCATCTATGATCGTTCCCATTTATGATAAGGCAATTTAATGATCAACTTCTCACAAACAGGTTCATGAAAATTTTTAATTTAATCAGTATATTCTGACAGCAGGGGAGTCCCAACTGTCAGCACAGTGGGGAGAATTCCTCTATCCACCTCAATTGTGTGAATGGGGGAATCAATTTGTTTTTCTTTAACAGCCCACTGGCCCTATGGTTGTTTTTACTTTGAAAATTTTGTGCAACAAATTGCTACTAAATAGACATGTTCAAATATCCATGAGTTAGAAGTATACCTTAAACTGCAGCCCACGTTATATACTTCAATCTCATAGAGATCAATCTGCATGTGAGGAGCCAGGTCATCCATTTTGCGAAGAAACCTTTAAAACATTCAGTATTTGTTGAAACTCACATACACTCACATGCTTCCATTTTGAAGAAAGGTTCTGGTTTGGAAGAAGGTGGATTTAGTGTCACCTTATGTTATTTGCTTACAGGTTCTTCCTATCCAGAATCTTTTAAAATCCTCAGCCGCTAAACACAACCTTAAATGTTATAAAGAATATAACAAAATATGTAACAAGGAAATCAAGGACGTAAAAATTCAAAACCAACGACAGATTGCAAAAGATAGTAGGACAAACCCCCAAAAATTCTCTTAATAAAAAGTAAAAAGTAAAAAGGTTAGGTCTAAGTATATAGTCCCTTTACAAATTAATCTGGTGTGGGTGACTGCGGACAAAGAGAAGGAAAACTTATTAAATACTTTTTCAGCTCTGTGTATACAAATCAGCATGGGGGAGCTCATGCCCATAATGAGGATTATATTGACACAGCCCCAAATGATTCACAATGGCTTAAATGTGACATGGTCCAGAATTATTTAGACAGAATAAAGGTGGATAAAGCACCTAAAGTAGATGGCATTCACCCACGGATCCTAAAAGAATTGAGCTTCTTTACCAAGTAAGACCAAGTAAGTATTATTTTAACTTCTATAGTCGGGAAGATACTGGAGAGTTTAATAAAAGACCACATAGATGAGTTTTTGCTGGAAAAAAATATTTTAAGCAACAGACAGCATGGTTTTATGAAAGAGAGAAGTTGTCAAAAAATCAGATTTATTTTTATGAAGAGGTAAGTAAAAAAAGTGGCTGTGGATGTGGTATATTTGGATTTTGAAAAAGCGTTTGACACAGTTCCCCAAACACGGCTAATGTGTAAGGTAAAGTCTACAGGCTTGGAAAGATCAGTTTGTAAATGGATAGAAAACAGGCTAAAAGACTGAATTCATAGAGTAGTGGTTAATGATTATTTCAATGAATGGTCTAAGGTTATCAGTGGTGTACCCCAATGTTCAGTGCTGGGACCCTTACTTTTTAATACCTTTATAAATGATTAAGGGTCTGGGTTTAAAAGTACCATTTCAGTCTTTGCAGATGACACCAAGCTTTGCAATGGAATAATATCCTGGATGTCTCCAATTTACAGTACAAGCCTGCCTCAATGCACTGTTTACTTGGGCGACTATGTGGCAAATGAGGTTTAATGCTGATAAATGTAAAGTTATGCACTTGGGGCTAAGAATATGCATGCATTATACATACTAGGGGGAGTATAACTGGGGGAATCAATAGTGGAGAAGGATTTGGGGGTTTTGGTAGATCATAAGCTTAATAATAGCATGCAATGCCAAGCTGCGGTTTTCAAAGCAAGCAAAGTCCTTTCTAATATTAAAAGAGGTATGGACTCCAGAGAGAAAGTTATAATTTTATCCCTGTACAAATCATTAGTAAGACTTCATCTGAAATATGCAATTTAGTTTTGGGCACCAGTTCTCAAAAAGGATGTCGGGGAACTGGAGAAAGCGCACAAAAGGGAAAACAAACTAATAATAGGCAAGGAGGAGCTCAGCTATGAGGATAGATTAGAGGAGCTGAATTTTTTCTCTCTTGAGAAGAGGAGATTAAGGGGGGATATGATCAACATGTACTAGTACATAAGGAGTCCATATAGTGAACTTGATGTTGAGTATTCACTTTAAGGTTATCACAGAGGACAAGGGGGCACTCTTTATGTCTAGATGAAAAGATATTTAATCTCCAAATACGGAAAGGTTTCTTCACAGTAAGAGCTGTGAAAATGGGGAATAGACTCCCTCCAAATGTGGTTCTGGCCAGCTCAGTAGATTGCTTTAAAAAAGGCCTGGATTCTTTCCAAAATGTACACTCTACACATCTAACTATGCACCCTTGTACAAAACTCTGCAGGCAGATCTCACTAGATGGGCGGTTAGCCCCCCATCATGGTTCGGCAGGTTGCATTCTGTAAAAATTAATGTTTTGCCTAGCCCTCCTCTTATGTTAGCTTTCTGTTACTATCCATGATGTTAACAGGTCGGTTTTGACCCGTGTCTTAAATCAGCCATAAAATACCCTCTGAACAATTATCTATCATCCAATTTGTTTCTTAACTCTTGGTTACCTTGTTAGGCTTCTTTATCCTTGAAAAGATTGGTTTTAATATTTTTGGTGTGACCCCTTAGATCTTTCTTTTGATAGCATACCTCTCATTTTCAAATTAAAAAAATGGTAAAATAAAGCCAGCAACTCTGAAATGTATTGGTCCTATGTTTCTTTACTTTATTTAGAGAAGCAGACAAGCAGGAAAAGAGATAGGCCCCTCCCTAACTACAGCTCACAGGGTTGAGAGGTGATTGGCTGTCACATAGTTACATAGTTACATCGTTAGTGAGGCTGAAAAAAGACACAAGTCCATCCAGTTCAACCTATGTGTGTGTGTTTGCTTTTAACCGTACATTGTATACCCCTGTATGTTGTGGTCTTTAAGGTGTCCATCCAATAGTTTTTTGAAACTATCAATGCTCCCCGCTGATACGACTGCTTGCGGAAGAGAATTCCACATCCTTACCGCTCTTACAGTGAAGAACCCCTTACGCACTTTAAGGTTAAACCGCCTTTCCTCTAGTTTTAGTGAGTGGCCACGTGTCTTATTGTATTCCCTTACTCTAAATAGTTTGTTCCTTATGCTAGGGTCGCCAGTACAGTATTTGTACATTGATATCATATCCCCCCTCAAGCGTCTCTTCTCCAGAGAGAATAGGTTCAGTGCTTGTAGTCTTTCCTCATAGCCGATGTCCTCCAGTCCCCTAATTATTTTTGTTGTCCTTCTCTGGACTTTCTCCAGTTCCAGCACATCCTTCCTGAGGACCGGTGCCCAGAACTGGACAGCATACTCCAGATGTGGCCGGACCAGAGTCTTGTAGAGTGGAAGAATAATCTCTTTATTTCTGGAGTGAATCCCCTTTTTTATACAACCCAGTATTCTGTTGGCTTTGCTTGCAGCGGCTTGGCATTGCATGCCACTTCCAAGCCTGTTGTCTACCAGTACCCCCAGGTCCCTTTCCATCCTAGACTCACCCAGAGGTTCCCCCCCTAGTGAGTAGCTTGCTTTCTGGTTTCTGGCCCCCAAGTGCATTACTTTACATTTTTCTACATTAAATCTCATCTGCCATGTAGTTGCCCACCCCGTTATTTTGTTCAGGTCTGCTTGCAAGATTTCCACATCCTGCATAGAAGATATTGGCATGCCTAATTTAGTATCATCTGCAAATACTGAGATTGTACTAGATATCCCTCCTCTAGATCATTTATGAATAAATTAAACAGGATTGGTCCCAGGACAGAACCCTGGGGGACCCCACTTTCCACACCCGCCCAATCCGAGTACTCCCCATTAATCACCACCCTCTGTACTCTCCCCTGGAGCCAGTTCTCTATCCAGGTACTCACCTTATGGTCCATACCTACCTTCCTTAGTTTGTACAGTAAGCGTTTGTGGGGAACAGTGTCAAAGGCCTTTGCAAAGTCCAGATACACCACATCCACAGGCTTACCTTTATCTAAGTGGCAGCTCACTTCATCGTAGAAGGTTAATAGATTGGTTTGGCATGAACGATTTTTCATGAATCCATGCTGATTACTACTTATAATACCGTTTTCATTACTAAAGTCTTGTATGTGGTCCCTTATCATCCCCTCCAAAATTTTGCAGACTACTGATGTTAGGCTGACCGGCCTATAGTTACCCGGGATATATCTCGGCCCCTTTTTAAATATTGGTACCACGTTGGCTTTTTTCCAATCAGCTGGCACCATACCTGTCTGTAAACTATCCTTAAAGATCAAGAATAATGGTCTGGCAATCACCTGACTGAGCTCATTTAGAACCCTTGGGTGCAAGCCATCCGGTCCCGGGGATTTATTTATGTTAAGTTTCTCTAGTTTAGCTCTA
Organism: Pelophylax lessonae; assembly: GCF_965119305.1. Taxonomy (NCBI): domain Eukaryota; kingdom Metazoa; phylum Chordata; class Amphibia; order Anura; family Ranidae; genus Pelophylax; species Pelophylax lessonae. The sequence continues at coordinate 608,396,513 of NC_138769.1, forward strand.
AGTCTATCCTCTGTTAGCCATGGCGGCACTTCCTGAGGTGTATTATTTAGTTTGGCCTTACAAGCGGGGTTCGTGTAGCCCCCCGATTCCTTTGTGAAGACTGAAGAAAAGAAATTATTTAACACTTCCGCCTTTTCTCTGTCCTCAGTGGCCATTTTTCCTTTATCATCTTTTATGGGGCCAATGTGTTCTGGCCTCGCTTTCTTACTGTTTATATACTTAAAGAATTTCTTGGGGTTCTTTTTACTCTCCTCCGCTATATGTCTCTCGTGTTCTATTTTAGCCGCCCTGATTTCGTCTTTACATTTCTTATTACACTCTTTGTAATGCTTAAATGCTGCCAATGACCCCTCAGTCTTGTATTTTTTGAAGGCCTTTTCTTTAGCTCTAATATACATTTTTATGTTGGAGTTTAGCCACCCAGGGTTTAGTTTTGCTCTTTTAAATTTATTTCCCTGTGGAATGCACTGGCCCACCCCCTTGTTAAGTATGCTCTTGAAGCACTCCCATTTTTCCTCCGTGTTCTTTGTTCCCAGGGTTCTATCCCATTTGATATTTTCTAGCAGCGAGCGCAGTTTAGGGAAATTGGCTCTTTTGAAATTCAGTGTCCTTATATTACCCTTGTGTTTCCTATTACTGTAATTAATACTGAAACCAATTGACCTTGGCTGAGTGCGCGGTTCCTTCTGCCCAGTCTATATCTGGATAATTAAAGTCCCCCATTATAATGACATTTCCCATCCTTGCTGCCAATCCTATCTGTAACATGAGGTCCACCTCACCCTCCTCCCTCTGGTTTGGGGGCCTATAGCATACGCCCAATATTACCTTCCCCACCGTGCCTTTCCTTTGAAGCTCTACCCATAGGGATTCTGCCTCGTCCATAGCTCCATTATTAATATCATCCCTCATATTTACCTGTATACTGTTCTTAATATACAAACATACCCCTCCCCCTTTTTTACCCTCTCTATCTCTGCGATAAAGGGAATACCCCTGAATGGTCGCCATCCAGTCATGAGAGCTGTCAAACCAAGTCTCAGTTATCCCCACAAAATCTAAGTCCTCCTCAAACATCAGCAGCTCCAGCTCTCCCATCTTGTTGGCCAGGCTTCTGGCATTGGTATATAAGCCTCGTAATTTTGATGTTTTTAGGCTGCTTTCTTGATTTTTCCCCGTACCCACCCTGGGTATAGGGGCTCCGAACACCCTACCGCTAATGTCCCCATTTCTGCCCTCTGAAACTTGCTTTCCACTGGCTAATTCTACATCTGTACCCTCCCCCCCATTCCCTAGTTTAAAAGCCCCTCTAACTTTTTGGCCATCCTCTCACCCAGTACGGCTGCACCCACCCCATTTAGGTGCAATCCGTCCCTACCAAAGAGCCGGTGACCGACTGAGAAGTCGGCCCAGTTCTCCAGGAACCCGAAACCCTCCTTACTACACCAGCTCCTCAGCCACTCGTTAACTTCCCTAATCTCCCGCTGCCTCTCTGGTGTGGCTCGAGGTACCGGTAGTATTTCGGAAAATACTACCTTGGAGGTCCTAGTCCTCAACTTAGCGCCTAAGTCCCTGAAATCGTTTAGGACTCTCCGTCTTCCTCTGCCTATGTCATTGGTACCGACGTGTACCATGACAGCTGGGTCTTCCCCAGCCCCACCCAATAATCTGTTCACCCGATCCGCGATGTGCCGAACCCGAGCGCCCGGCAAACAACAGACTGTTCGGCGCACACAGTCTTTGTCACAGATTACACTGTCTGTCCTTCTAATAATTGAGTCCCCTACCACCAGCACCTGTCTTTCCTTTCCCTTTCTCCCGGCCTCACTGGAGGAGTTCGTCCCCTGGCAGCTAGGGGCGTCGCTCTGCTCCAGCAATGCTGGTCCCTGACTGGTTTCCCCAACATCACACAACGGGGCGTATCTATTGGGGTGCTCCAGCCCAGGATCAGCCTCCTTGACTTGTCCCCTTCTACCCCTCCTAACTGTCACCCCTCTGCTCTGCTCTGATGCCTGCACCTCCGATACTCCGCCCACCTCTGTGCAGGCCCCTGTCTGCACCTGATTGGTACAATCCTGGCTCTCCTCCGGTATGGACATTCGTCTCAGTGTTGCCAGCTGCTTCCCTAGATTCAGGACCTGAGCTTCCAGGGAAGCAACGTGCTCACATTTTGTGCATTTGTATTCGCCCTCGATCGCATGACCGAGGAACACATACATATCACAAGATGTACACCGAGTCGCATCTCCACACCCGCCGGGCATTGTACCTACTATCTAATCTAATGGGGATTCAGAGATTTAAGTCTATCCTATGTGGCTATTTCCTGGCTTCCTAACGCTACCTTCTCACCCTCTGGTATTCCGCTCCACTCACTTGACACCGGTCAGTCACCCAACACTCACAATCTCACAGCCCGGTCAGACGCACAACGCTGAGTCGCACAGCCCGGTCAGACGCACAACACTGAGTCGCACAGCCCGGTCAGACGCACAACACTAAGTCGCACAGCCCGGTCAGACGCACAACACTAAGTCGCACAGCGCGGTCAGACGCACAACATTCAGTCGCACAGCCCGGTCAGACGCACAACACTGAGTCGCACAGCCCGGTCAGACGCACCACACTGAGTCGCACAGCCCGGTCAGACGCACAACACAGAGTCGCACAGCCCGGTCAGACGCACAACACCGAGTCGCACAGCCCGGTCAGACGCACAACACCGAGTCGCACAGCCCGGTCAGACGCACAATACTGAGTCGCACAGCCCGGTCAGATGCACAACACTAAGTCGCACAGCCCGGTCAGACGCACAACACTAAGTCGCACAGCCCGGTCAGACGCACAACACTAAGTCGCACAGCGCGGTCAGACGCACAACATTCAGTCGCACAGCCCGGTCAGACGCACAACACTGAGTCGCACAGCCCGGTCAGACGCACCACACTGAGTCGCACAGCCCGGTCAGACGCACAACACAGAGTCGCACAGCCCGGTCAGACGCACAACACCGAGTCGCACAGCCCGGTCAGACGCACAACACCGAGTCGCACAGCCCGGTCAGACGCACAACACCGAGTCGCACAGCCCGGTCAGACGCACAACACTCAGTCGCACAGCCCGGTCAGACGCACAACACTCAGTCGCACAGCCCGGTCAGAAGCACAACACCGAGTCGCACAGCCCGGTCAGACGCACAACACCGAGTCGCACAGCCCGGTCAGACGCACAACACCGAGTCGCACAGCCCAGTCAGACGCACAACACTCAGTCGCACAGCCCGGTCAGACTCACAACACAGTCGCACAGCCCGGTCAGACGCACAACACTGAGTCGCACAGCCCGGTCAGACGCACAACACTGAGTCGCACAGCCCGGTCAGACTCACAACACTGAGTCGCACAGCCCGGTCAGACGCACAACACTGAGTCGCACAGCCCGGTCAGACGCACAACACTGAGTCGCACAGCCCGGTCAGACGCACAACACTGAGTCGCACAGCCCGGTCAGACGCACAACACTGAGTCGCACAGCCCGGTCAGATGCAGAACACTGAGTCGCACAGCCCGGTCAGACGCACAACACTTAGTCGCACAGCCCGGTCAGACGCACAACACTCAGTCGCACCGCCCGGTCAGACGCACAACGCTCAGTCGCACAGCCCGGTCAGACGCAAAACACTGAGTCGCACAGCCCGGTCAGACGCACAACACTGAGTCGCACAGCCCGGTCAGACGCACAACGCTCAGTCGCACCGCCCGGTCAGATGCACAACGCTCAGTCGCACCGCCCGGTCAGACGCACAACGCTCAGTCGCACCGCCCGGTCAGACGCACAACGCTCAGTCGCACAGCCCGGTCAGACGCACAACACTCAGTCGCACAGCCCAGTCAGACGCACAACACTCAGTCGCACAGCCCGGTCAGACTCACAACACAGTCGCACAGCCCGGTCAGACGCACAACACTGAGTCGCACAGCCCGGTCAGACGCACAACACTGAGTCGCACAGCCCGGTCAGACTCACAACACTGAGTCGCACAGCCCGGTCAGACGCACAACACTGAGTCGCACAGCCCGGTCAGACGCACAACACTGAGTCGCACAGCCCGGTCAGACGCACAACACTGAGTCGCACAGCCCGGTCAGATGCAGAACACTGAGTCGCACAGCCCGGTCAGACGCACAACACTGAGTCGCACAGCCCGGTCAGACGCACAACACTCAGTCGCACCGCCCGGTCAGACGCACAACGCTCAGTCGCACAGCCCGGTCAGACGCAAAACACTGAGTCGCACAGCCCGGTCAGACGCACAACACTGAGTCGCACAGCCCGGTCAGACGCACAACGCTCAGTCGCACCGCCCGGTCAGATGCACAACGCTCAGTCGCACCGCCCGGTCAGACGCACAACGCTCAGTCGCACCGCCCGGTCAGACGCACAACGCTCAGTCGCACAGCCCGGTCAGACGCACAACACTCAGTCGCACAGCCCGGTCAGACGCACAACGCTCAGTCGCACAGCCCGGTCAGACGCAAAACACTGAGTCGCACCACCCGGTCAGACGCACAACACTGAGTCGCACAGCCCAGTCAGACGCACAACGCTCAGTCGCACAGCCCGGTCAGACGCACAACGCTCAGTCGCACAGCCCGGTCAGACGCACAACACTCAGTCGCACCGCCCGGTCAGACGCACAACGCTCAGTCGCACAGCCCGGTCAGACGCACAACGCTCAGTCGCACCGCCCGGTCAGACGCACAATGCTCAGTCGCACAGCCCGGTCAGACGCAAAACACTCAGGTAGTGATAGGTACTCCCAGACACTCAGGTAGCAACAGGTACTCACAGATACTCAGGTACTCACAGATACTCAGGTACTCTCAGGTACTCACAGGTACTCAGGTACTCACAGGTACTCAGGTACTCAGGTACTCACAGGTACTCACAGGTACTCTCAGGTACTCACAGGTACTCACAGGTACTCTCAGGTACTCACAGATACTCAGGTACTCACAGATACTCAGGTACTCACAGATACTCAGGTACTCACAGGTACTCACAGATACTCAGGTACTCACAGATACTCAGGTACTCACAGATACTCAGGTACTCACAGATACTCACAGGTACTCACAGATACTCAGGTACTCACAGATACTCAGGTACTCACAGATACTCAGGTACTGTCAGTGTTACTAAGCAGAGAGAGTGTTTATGATTTCAGTTTTGGCACTTATTAGTGTCCTATAATCCTAAATTATAACTGGGTCAGAATGACCCTAACACCATAAACGTCTTAATTTTCACCACAGTATTTTATAATTTAGTGAAAAGGATTATTTTTTTTATTACATTGTTTAAATAGAGGTTCCTGACAAAGTAAAAAAATCTTGATGCAATAAACAAATTTATGTGATACTTATAGACATTCAAAACCTGAAAACGGGTCGGTTCTGACCCTAACACAAGAGGAGGGCTAGGTTGCTCTATCTATTTCGAACCCTGGTGATAATGATCAATATGACAGATCTTAGAGCGTTTCAATGAAGATTGTGCAATTTATATGTGGGGACAAGAGGCGTAGAGTGAACAAGCGTACTCTCATCATGCCTAAATTGCAGGGAGGTCTGGGGGTCCCTGATCTGGTAAAATATTACTATGTTGCTCAACTCACCCATTTGATTAGATTCCATTCCAAGAGACCTCATCCAATATGGATGCAGCTAGAATCGACACAACTACCCACCGCCCCGATTAGTCACTTGCTGTGGCTGCGGGCCAAGGATAGACCTGGGGTTCTTTGCCCCACTTTGTCCCTGTCATTGGGAATATTGGATAGATTGTCAAAAAGACATAACTTCAAGTCCCCTCATACCCCATTGGCACCCTTACTGAACAATCCGTTGTTCCCTCCGGGCCTCTGTCCTCCTGCATTTGAGTGGTGGACAAACAAGAGATTTCTCTGGTTAGCGGACCTTTGTGATAGGAAGGGTTTGTTCCCTAGAGCTACATTACAAGAAAAACACTCTCTTCCAGCAGGGGAATACTATTTATACTCTCAGATTTCTCACTATGTAAATTCTATGAAAACGTATTTGTGATGTAACTTCTTCAACCCCCATGGAACACTTATGCAATATGATCGATGAACAGACAGGCTTTATATCTATGATATATAATCTATTAAACAAAGACAAAATTAAACTACCTTACATGACACCTGGGTGAGGAGATGGATAGGACTGAGTGGAATGCGTTGGCACAGCTCAACTCAAAATCCTTGATTAATACATCTTTGATAGAAGCTAATTACAAAGTGTTCTTGCGATGGTACATTGCCCCGGTCAGACTGGCTGCGGTGGTTCGAGAGGCCTCTCCAAGCTGCTTTAGGGGATGCAGCCAAATGGGCACAGTTTTACACACCTGGTGAACATGTCCTAATGTCCGAAGGTTCTAGATCCCTACATACAATTTTATCTATTCCCTTATGCACATTAATCTGGTGATATCTCCTCAACAGGCACTTTTGGGCAAATCTATAGAGGGGACTTCGAAACATACCAAACGCCTCAGTCATAACATTTATTTTCACAGCAACCAAAATAGCAATAGCCCGTTCTTGGCAATTTCCGGTGGTGCCGATTGAGCTGCTTAAGGCTAAGCTGATCAATGAGAGGATGGTAGCCGTCTTTCAAGACAAAATGCACCTCTTTGAGGAAACATGGGACCCCTAGGTGAGATACCTAGAAGGCTCCCCATGATCAGGGGGGGAACCCCCATATAACGGGATCAAGTGGCTTGCTTGCGCTACCCGACCCTCTACCTTGTGGATCTGGACACTGATTCTCTGCTGCTCTTTTTTCTTCTTTCCTTTTTCTACTCCTATCTCCTTTTTCCTTTTCTTATTTTTCTCTTTTCTTGTTTCTTTCTCCATTCTACCTTTTCATTCTCTTTACCACAAAGTCATTTATGAAGACGTGGTCGTCATTGGACCATTGTTGGTCCTCTGCCGCCGCCTGTTGCGGTCATTATCTATACCTGACATACCAGTGGCTCCTTTGCAACATTACCGGAGCTGCAGGCCTCCAAAACTAGTCATGGTACTATATGCTGGGGGCTGGGCAGCCACTCTCCCCCTCTGGGTGCAGCAGGTTCCCCTGGGGGTGCCGGAGGGGGTGTGGTGGGACTCTGGCCGACTGGCACTGATTTAGTTCACAAGGAGAGCCAGCACTGTATTTTCAGATGTGTATGCCACAGTTTTTTGTTACCTTGCAGGCCATGTCAACTGCTTTGCACTGTTCCATGTTTTCTTGTTTCCATGGCTATTGACTGTAAGTATCTTTGTGACTTTTTCTTACAAAAAATGTATTAAACATATTGAAATCTAAAGAATAAGTGGTCAGTAACAAGTGAACAAAAAATCATAAAAACAAAAAGCCCACAAAAAATGAAAAGCTTAAAATACTAGCCCTTAAATAAGGGTTTATTTAATTTTCAGGGAAACCTTACAGCAAAATCAAAATAAACTGTTTAAAATAAACACCCTATCAAACAAAAATAAAAATCAATATACCACCAACATAAAAAACAAAAAAACAAAAAACAAATAATAATATTATTATTAATATACAATATTTATATAGCGCCAACAGTTTGTGCAGTGCTTTACAACATAAGGGCAGACAGTACAGTAACAATACAATTTAATACAGGAGGAATCAGGGGGCCCTGTGCATTAGGGTTTACAGTCTAGAAGGGAGGGTCAAGTGATACAAAAGTTAATAAATGTGGGGGACGATCTGATGAAGGGAATGTATAGTTGTTAGGTGGGAGCAAAATAGGCTTATCTGAAGAGAAGAGTTTTCAGAGATTGTCTAAAAGCAAACAGAGAAAGAGATAGTCACACAGATTGAGGTAGGGAGTTCCAGAGGATAGGAGAGGCTCAGGAAAAGTCCTTGGGCGAGCATGGGAGGAGGTGACAAGGGAATTAGAGAGCAGGCGGTCTTGGGAGGAGCGTAGGGAAAGAGGCATGTGGAGAAGGAAAAATTATGAGCTCAGTTTTGGATAGATTGAGTTTGAAGTGGTGTGGCATCCAGGCTATAATGTCCGTAAATGAGTGATATGTCAGGACACTGAAGGAGTGTTCTGAGGGGTAGATAGATAGATTTGGGTCTCATCAGCATAGAAATGGTATCCTAAGCCATGGGAGGCTATCAGCTGACCCAAGGAATAGGTATAGATGGAGAATAAGAGAGGTCCAAGGACAGAACCTTGGGGGGGGGGGACCCTAAGAGAGAAAGAGAGAGGAGGAAGTAGAATTATAAGTAATGCTAAAGGTGCAGTTGGATAAGTAGGATGTAAACCAGAGAATAGTACACTCATGGAGACCAAAGGCGTAGAGTTCACTGTGTCAAAGGCAGCAGAGAGGTCCAGGAGTAGGTGTACTGAACAGTTTTTCAATAAATTTAGCTGTTAGCGGACCGTTTGTGAGTTTTAGGAGAGCAGTTCCTGTGGAGTGTTAAGGGCAGAATACAGACTGAAGGGGATAAAGAAGGTTATTCTTGGTGAGGTGGACACTCAGTCGGTTGTAGACCAGAGTTCAAGGAGTTTGGATAAAAAGTGGAGCAAAGAGATGGGACATAGGTTGTTAAGACTGGTGGAGTCAAGTGAGGGCTTTTTAAGTAAGGGGGTGACTAGTGCATGTTTTAGAGAGTTTGTGGAAGATGCCAGAAAAGAGGGAGAAATTGAAGATGTGAGTTAAAGATTGTAGAATAGGGCCAGAGGGTAAACATAGCATTTTCAAGGGACAGGTGGTTAGGTGGATGTTAGTGAAAATTTTAGCAGCCTCGTCTATAGTGGTGGGTTTGAATGAAGGAAGTAATGATTGTACCTGGAGTGTTAAGTGGGGAAGATATCTGTACAGTTGAGATCTCCTCACAAATTGTATCAATCTTATGCTTTCAAGTGATTTTATGTTTTAAGTGATTGGCGATCTCTTGAGTAGTGATTGAGTTAGTGGGTGGAGGCATATACCCAGAAACAGTATTGGACTTTGTAATGTAAGTGAAAGCAAGGTATTTGACATATCCCCCCCCCCCCCCTTTTCCCCACAGGTCCTTACTTACTGTGTTGTCTACATCCCATATCTAGTGCAAAGACTTAAAGGGGAATTTCTTTCTGCGGTATGGGTGTATCCAGTTCAAGTCTATGGGGTATTATTAAACAGCATGGTTAGCCAGGCACTTAATCTTTTCCATCTGAGTTGTAGAAATGGGGTTACTTTGCAAAAAGCAAATTGGCTGTTCACTTTGCAAGGGAGGTTGCACTTTGCAAGTGAAACTTTACCACATTCACTAAGCTATGGGGTAAATTCACTTTCAATGTGAACAGCCTATGTGCCTTTGATAAATTAACCCCAATGTACGCAAGTCCACCACAGAAAGCAATTAAGCAGCTATGGGGGGGAGTGTTTTTTAAGATTAATTTAATGGGATAGAGAGAATGCTTAATTTTATTTTTTAGTTAATACCCAAAATTGTCCTTTAAGATGTTTGGTCAATATTCTAACTATTATCGGGAACTGTGGCTAATGACAGAAACATGAAAGTTTGTCTAAATAGCCTACAGTCTTTTGAAAGGTGAACCTCTTTTGCTTCAGATTAAGAACTGCTCCAAACCCATCCCAAGATACCCTGGAGGAATGTCTCTCAAACTACTTTAGTAACAACGTGATAATCCTTGTGAAAAAGTTGTGCAAGTATTCAGTATGGCTTGGTAATCTTTAGTCTGATATCCCCATAGAAAAAGATCATTTAAACTATCCCCAATTTTTTTGAAACGAACGAGCCAATATAGTATTGTCTTTAAAGTGTAATTTAAATTTCTATAAACTTTAAAGGCATGAAAGGTAAAACGTTTCCATTTAAATACACTTTTTTCTAGTGATAATTTTAACTGCTCTTGTGTAACTTTTAATATAAAGTGCTAATTTTACTCTGCAATGTGCCTGTTTATTTTAACAAATATATATATATATATATATATATATATATATATATATATATATATATACAGGGCTTTTTTTCTCAGAGAATAGGTGCTGGAACTCACCTTCCCCGCCCACCACTCCACCCCAACTTCACCCACAGCCCCACCCCCAGCCACGCCTTCCTCAGAGATAAAAATTATACGGTTGCCAAAAGTGGGTGTAATCGAGGCTAAGAACTGCGTATCCCAGAAGGAGCGAGGTTCAGAAAAGAGAAGCACACAGAGTACAGGACTCAGGAGTATGTATTGTGCAGTGCTGAGGAGTGCATATCATACAGGGTGCAGTAGCCATAAACAGGTACAGTACAGAACATTAAAAGGTACAGTATGTACCACACAGCACAGCATCAAGGCTATGATCAGGCGCATGTAAGGTAAAATGTACATACATAAAGCGTATGATACACACTCCTAACCACTACCCCTGTATGCTGTGCTATACATTCTATAATCATGACCCCAGCTCTCTCACGTGTTCACAAATCCTCCCCTCCCCCGCAGCTCTCTCACCTGTTCACGAATCATCCTCCCTCCAACTCTCTCACCTGTTCACAAATCATCCTCCACCCCCCCAGCTCTCTCACCTGTTCACAAATTCTCCCCTCCCCCCAGCTCTCTCACCTGTTCACAAATCATCCTCCCAACTCTCTCACCTGTTCACAAATCCCCCTCTCCCCCCAGCTCTCACCTGTTCACAAATAATCCCCTCCCCCCAGCTCTCTCACCTGTTCACAAATCATTCCCTCCCCCCAGCACTCTCACCTGTTCACAAATCATCCCCTCCCCCCAGCTCTCACCTGTTCACAAATCCTCCTGTCCCCCCCCAGCTCTCACCTGTTCACAAATCATCCTCCACCCAACTCTCTCACCTGTTCACAAATCATCCTCCACCCCCCCAGCTCTCTCACCTGTTCACAAATCCTCCTCTCTCCTCCAGCTCTCACCTGTTCACAAATCATCCCCTCCCCCCAGCTCTCTCACCTGTTCACAAATCATCCCCTCCCCCCCGCGCTCTCACCTGTTCACAAATCATCCCCTCCCGAGTCCCAACAGCTCTCTCACCTGTTCACAAATCATCCCCTCCCCCAGCTCTCACCTGTTCACAAATCCTCCTGCCCCCCCCAGCTCTCACCTGTTCACAAATCATCCCCTCCCAACAGCTCTCTCACCTGTTCACAAATCATCCTCCACCCCCCCCAGCTCTCTCACCTGTTCACAAATCCTCCTCTCCCCCCAGCTCTCTCACCTGTTCACAAATCATCCTCCCCCAACTCTCTCACCTGTTCACAAATCCCCCTCTCCCCCCAGCTCTCACCTGTTCACAAATAATCCCCTCCCCCCAGCTCTCTCACCTGTTCACAAATCATTCCCTCCCCCCAGCACTCTCACCTGTTCACAAATCATCCCCTCCCCCCAGCTCTCACCTGTTCACAAATCCTCCTGTCCCCCCCCAGCTCTCACCTGTTCACAAATCATCCTCCACCCAACTCTCTCACCTGTTCACAAATCATCCTCCACCCCCCCAGCTCTCTCACCTGTTCACAAATCCTCCTCTCTCCTCCAGCTCTCACCTGTTCACAAATCATCCCCTCCCCCCAGCTCTCTCACCTGTTCACAAATCATCCCCTCCCCCCCCCGCTCTCACCTGTTCACAAATCATCCCCTCCCGAGTCCCAACAGCTCTCTCACCTGTTCACAAATCATCCCCTCCCCCAGCTCTCACCTGTTCACAAATCCTCCTGCCCCCCCCAGCTCTCACCTGTTCACAAATCATCCCCTCCCAACAGCTCTCTCACCTGTTCACAAATCATCCTCCACCCCCCCCAGCTCTCTCACCTGTTCACAAATCCTCCTCTCCCCCCAGCTCTCCCCTGTTCACAAATCATCCCTTCCCCTCAGCTCTCACCTGTTCACAAATCTCCCCTCCCCCCAACTTTCACCTGTTCACAAATCCTCCCCCGCCCCAGCTCTCACCTGTTCACAAATACCCCCCAGCTCTCACCTGTTCAGACATCATCCCCTCGAACCCAGCTCTCTCACTTGTTCACAAATCCTCCCTCCCCCTCCCCCCCACACACAAAAGGCTCTTTCACCTAGTCACAAATAATCCCCCCCTCCACACAAAAGGCTCTTTCACCTAGTCACAAAAAATAAATTTCCCGTAGTTAGTAGCTGCGATAACTTTTGCGCAAACCAATCAAAATACGCTTATTGCGATTTTTTTTACCAAAAATATGTAGCAGAAAACAAATTGGCCTAAAATGTTAAAAAATTTTGATTTTTACATTTTTTGGGGGGGAATTTCATATAAAAAAATGTGAAAAATATTGTTATTTTTTTCAAAATTGTCGCTCTTTTTTTGTTTATAGCGCAAAAAGTAAAAATCGTACAGGTGATCAAATACCACCAAAAGAAAGCTCTATTTATGAGAAAAAAGGGAAGTCAATTTAATTTGGGTACAGCGTTGCGCGACCGCGCAATTGTCCGTTAAAGTAACGCAGTGCCAAATCGCAAAATATGGCCTGGTCAGGAATGGGGTAAAATCTTCCGGTCTTAAAGCGGTTAAAAATACGCTCATTGAGAATTTTTTTTGTCAAAGACATGTAGCTAAATACATTTTGGCCTACATATATGACAAAAATTTAATATATTGGATATTTTTTAACTGTCAAAGTAGAAAAATATTGTTATTTTTTCAAAATTGTCGCATTTTTTTTATTAATATCGCAAAAAATAAAAATCGCAGAGATGATCAAATACCCCCAAAAGAAAGCTCTGTTTGTGGGGAAAAAAAATACATAAATTTCGTTTGGGTATGGTGTTGCATGACCGAGCAATTGTCAGTTAAATCGCACAGTGCCGAATCGCAAAAAGTGGCCCAGACGTAAGACAGCAAAATCCTCCGGTGGTAAAGTGGTTAATGTGCCTGTAAAGTGGCGCATCGGTACAAGGTATGGAGCCTTCTGCATTAATACTGACATTTCAATTGGACAAAACATCATTTAAACTTGCTTATGGCTGTAATGTTTTGTCGGCTCCCGGCAATACAGATAACAATAATAATATAAATCAATAGTAGGCTACTGGATATTGCAACCAAAAACACCAGTCCTACAAATATTCAAAATTGTGCAAACAAAGCAAGATAATTCCATATGCAGATAAAGTTCATTAAAGAGTTAGCAATATCCAAATAAGATGACCCTGCTGGGTATGTGCAAATTTGGTGAATAAATAGGTAAACCAAATATATTTCATATCATAATAAAGTTCGTCAATAAAGTGTCCTTTTTTGTGTTTCACATCCCACAGAAATGTGTCCAAATAAATAAATAAATCAAACAAATCCCAGTAGTGATAGACATGCATAAAGGAAGAATGCCTTAAGCACTTCTGGACCGGAAGATTTTCCTGCTTAATGACCAGGCCCTATTTTGCGATTCGGCACTGTGTGACTTTAATGGACAATTGCGCAGTCGTGCGACGCTGTACCAGAATAAAATTGAAGTGCTTTTTTTCCCACAAATGGAGCTTTCATTTGGTGGTATTTGATCACCTGTGCGATTTTTATTTTTTGCGCTATAAAAAAAAAAGAGCGACAATTTTGAAAAAACAAAAAAACAATATTTTTCACAAAAATCGCAATAAGCGTATGTTGGTTTGCGCAAAAGTAATTGCATCTACTAACTACGGGAAAGATTTATGTCATTTTTATTTATTTATTTTTTTTTTTACTAGTAATGGCGGCGATCTTCAATTTTTTGCGGGACTGCGACATTGCGGCAGACAGATCGGACCCCTAAATGACATTTTTGACACTTTTGGGGGTACCAGTGACATTACTACAGTAATCAGTGCTATAAATATGCACTGTTACTGTAATAATGACACTGGCAGGGAAGGGGTTAACAGTATAGGCGATCAAGGGGTTAAATGTAAGCCTAGGGGAGTGATTCTAACTGTGGGGGGTTGGACTTGTGAAATGACCATAGAGTCATGCGATCCTACATAGCAGGATCACATGGGCTCTGTGATCATTGCAGGCAGAAGGACGAACGGCTCTGTTTACATCATCCGACCATCCTTCTCTGCCAGCAGGGAGAGATTGAAGGTGTCAGGCGGCAATCGGAGCCACCTGACACACGCACAAGCTTTCCCGCTGATAAGCGGGGGCCGGAAGCGTGCCGCCGCTGGCGCATGCTCGCCCCCTAGCCTCCTGAGAGCGAGCGACGTAGAGCTACGTTGGTTCGCCCAGGAGCGGCTACCTGCCGCAGTAAATCTGCGTCGGGCGGTCATAAAGGGGTTAAAGCGGAGTTCCGGCCTCAAAATGACTTTGGGCCATCCGCTTGCTGACATTAACCTGAAAAATAAATGGATAGTCACGATTTTTTTTTTGTTTACTTACCTTGTTTTTGAAGAAAGTATACTTACCTTCCTTCCACTTCCTCCCTCTGTGGCCGCGGCCTGCGCGTCACTTCCTGCTTGCGATGACTCCTGGGAGCTGAACGTCATCGCTCCCAGGAGTCAATGTGCCTGCACCGGCCCCGCTCATCAGTTCCGGTGCAGGAGCATCATTCCCTGCTAAACAGCTTCTGGACATGCCAGGGATGATGCGCCTGCCCCGGAAGTGACGAACAGGGCCGGTGCAGGGCATTCTGGGACGAAGAAGACACGGAAGAGGATACCGAAGAGGATGCCCTGGCTTCAGCTGCCCACACCTGAGATGGCAGCGCTGGACAAGAAATTTTCAAGGTTAATATTTCTTCTAAAAGGTAAGTGTGACCTGGGACAGTTCAGAGGCTATCCATTGTGGAATGCACTAGCCCTGACTGTCCTGGGGGTATTTTTTTTTAAAAAATGTTTCCGAGGCCAGAACTCCGCTTTAAAGTGTTACTAAACCCACAACAGTAAAATCAGTCTGTATATGCAGTAAAACATGCTTGTTATACTCACTGTTGAACCTAAGGGGTTAATCCTCTGCATTGTGTAAAAAGGCTGTTTGATCCTGTCTTCTCCGATCATCTCTTTCTTCCACTGACTCCAATATAAATCCTGATATTTACAGAGCCACATGCTCAGTTTGGTGTGTATTGCTAGAGAGTTTTTTTTCCTTTGGAGGGTTCTTTTGATCAGCACAGGGCCAATCAGCACAGTCCAGACAGAGGGTCAGCCTCATAGGACAGTCAGGGGATAATTAAAACTCCTCCTACAAGCTTTAGCAGACACTGATAGAAGTCACAAGACTGCTATATACTGCTGATGAGAAAAGGTATTTAGCAGTTTATATTTACTAAAATGATTGCATTCCCATGTTCTGTGTACTGTGTGAGACCAGATATAGAGAATGCAGGATCAGGGTTTAGTAACACTTTAAGCGATGTGTGATCAAACTCCCATAATCATCTGGGAAGTCATCCATGTGTGCTATCAGCTCACCTCACAACAAGACCTAGATAGGTCCGATAGAGCTTGATAGTAAGCTGTTCTCCACACACTGTCACAGGTTGTCAGATGCTGTCCTCTCCTCACATCGGCTGTACATATGTTTACTTGTTATTTGCATATTCATCTGAACCTCTTGCAGCACTGGGGTTTTGATTTAGTACCCAATATGTCTTTTTGTGTTATGTATTTTCACACTTTGTTTTATTGAATTAGGGATAGCACCACACATTTTATTGTTCTTATATTTGTAGAGCAGTGGATGGTGTCAGTAGAGCAGTGGACAGTGTCAGTAGAGCAGTGGACGGTGTCAGTAGAGCAGTGGACAGTGTCAGTAGAGCAGTGGACGGTGTCAGTAGGGCAGTGGATGGTGTCAGTAGAGCAGTGGACAGTGTCAGTAGGGCAGTGGACCGTGTCAGTAGAGCAGTGGACGGTGTCAGTAGGGCAGTGGATGGTATCAGTAGAGCAGTCGACGGTGTCAGTAGGGCAGTGGATGGTATCAGTAGAGCAGTGGATGGTGTAAGTAGGGCAGTGGATGGTGTCAGTAGAGCAGTGGATGGTGTCAGTAGAACAGTGGACGGTGTCAGTAGGGCAGTGGATGGTATCAGTAGAGCAGTGGACGGTGTCAGTAGGGCAGTGGATGGTATCAGTAGAGCAGTGGACGGTGTCAGTAGAACAGTGGACGGTGTCAGTAGGGCAGTGGATGGTATCAGTAAAGCAGTGGACGGTGTCAGTAGGGCAGTGGACGGTGTCAGTAGAGCAGTGGACGGTGTCAGTAGAGCAGTGGACGGTGTCAGTAGGGCAGTAGATGGTGTCAGTAGAGCAGTGGACAGTGTCAGTAGGGCAGTGGACCGTGTCAGTAGAGCAGTGGACGGTGTCAGTAGGGCAGTGGATGGTATCAGTAGAGCAGTCGACGGTGTCAGTAGGGCAGTGGATGGTATCAGTAGAGCAGTGGACGGTGTAAGTAGGGCAGTGGATGGTGTCAGTAGAGCAGTGGATGGTGTCAGTAGAGCAGTGGATGGTGTCAGTAGAGCAGTCGACGGTGTACGGTGTCAGTAGGGCAGTGGATGGTATCAGTAGAGCAGTGGACGGTGTAAGTAGTGCAGTGGGTGGTGTCAGTAGAGCAGTGGATGGTGTCAGTAGAACAGTGGACGGTGTCAGTAGGGCAGTGGATGGTATCAGTAGAGCAGTGGACGGTGTCAGTAGGGCAGTGGATGGTATCAGTAGAGCAGTGGACGGTGTCAGTAGAACAGTGGACGGTGTCAGTAGGGCAGTGGATGGTATCAGTAAAGAAGTGGACGGTGTCAGTAGGGCAGTGGATGGTATCAGTAGAGCAGTGGACGGTGTAAGTAGGGCAGTGGATGGTGTCAGTAGAGCAGTGGATGGTGTCAATAGAACAGTGGATGGTGTCAGTAGGGCAGTGGATGGTATCAGTAGAGCAGTGGACGGTGTCAGTAGGGCAGTGGATGGTATCAGTAGAGCAGTGGACGGTGTCAGTAGAACAGTGGACGGTGTCAGTAGGGCAGTGGATGGTATCAGTAAAGCAGTGGACGGTGTCAGTAGGGCAGTGGATGGTATCAGTAGAGCAGTGGACGGTGTAAGTAGGGCAGTGGATGGTGCTAGTAGAGCATTGGACGGTGTCAGTCAGATCAGTGGATGGTGTCAGTCAGTAGAGCAGTGGATGGTGTCAGTAGAGCAGTGGATTGTGTCATTAGGGCAGTGGATGGTGTCAGTAGAGCAGTAGATTGTCTCAGTAGAGCAGTGGACAGTGTCATAAGAACAGTGGATTGTGTCATTAGGGCAGTGGATGGTGTCAGTAGGGCAGTGGATGGTGTCAGTAGAGCAGTAGATTGTCTCAGTAAAGCAGTGGACGGTGTCAGTAGAGCAGTGGATGGTGCCAGTAGGGCAGTGAATGGTGTCAGTAGAGCAGTGGATTGTCTCAGTAGAGAAGTGGACAGTGTTCGTAGAGCCGTGGACAGTGTCAGTAGAACAGTGGATTGTCTCAGTAGAGCAATGGACGGTGTCAGTAGAGCAGTGGACGGTGTCCATAGAGCAGTGGACGGTGTCAGTAGAGCAGTGGATTGTCTCAGTAGAGCAGTGGATGGTGCCAGTAGGGCAGTGGATGGTGTTAGCAGGGCAGTGGATTGTCTCAGTAGAGCAGTGAACAGTGTCAATAGAGCAGTGGATGGTGTCAGTAGGGCAGTGAATAATGTCATTAGGGCAGTGGATAGTGTCATTAGGGCAGTGAATGGTAACAGTTAGTAGTGCAGTGGACAGTGTCAGTCAGTAGGGCAGTGGGCAGTGTCCGGGGCATGGGGACAGTTAAGTCACAGAGTGCCTGGTCAATAGAAATAAGAGTAACCTGGATACGAGGAGTGACTTATTCAGGAAATGGAGGGGCTTGGTTCCTGTATGTGCCACCCCCTCCTGTTGAGGTGTAGAAGCTAATGTGAGAGGAGGCCCCATGGACCCCCTGGAGCATGGGTGGGATTTTCATTGCAACCCATGTGAACCATTAACTGCTTGTGTACATGGCACTTTCACCCCCTTCCTGCCAAGGCCAATTTTAAGTTTCCAGACAGATAGAGCTTTCTTTTGGTGGTTTTTATGCACCACAGGGCACTGATGAGACGGCATTAATGGGCACTGATAAGGCGGCACTAATGAGCACTGATGAGGGGGCACTGATGAGGAGTAGGGATAGGCTTGATGTTCGAGTCGAAAGTAAGTTCGACTCGAATATCAGCTGTTTGTGTGTTCGCTGAACACACAAACAAATGGGGCGCTTGGCGGGAAGTTCGCCCACCGATGAGCGCCCCATTATGCACTGCGCTGGTGCAGTGAATACATTTCTGATGATTGGCCAAAGCCAATGACCTGTATGCACTGGGCAATCACAGCACAGTGTCCTGTCAGAGCCAGGATTGGCCAAAGGCAGGCTGCCTTTAGCCAATCATGGCTCAGGGGCTACGTCCACGCCCCACACTATATAAGGCTGCTGCTTACATGGCAGCCGTGTATAGTGTATGATAATAGAGGTGTAGCAAGGTTTCAAGGCCTGTGGTCTGAGATGGGTCTGCCATTGATACCGGTTACCTCTCCAGCCCATGTGAGCTGCGGCCCTGGGTGTTAGAACTGACACACTGATAACTCCGGCACCTTTGTTTGGTTGTTTTATTGTAGTTTAAGGGAATGAGTGGGATATTCCTTTAGGCTCGACTAAATACAACTTTGGACTTTCTCAGGAAAATGTCTGTTAACGCTGTCTCGACGCAAGCCGACGCCAGCCAACGCTAACTGACGCTCAGAACACACTGTAACTTGAATGAAGTGCTAGATCCTCGACCTTGAGTCTAGAAGATCCAGGACTGTAGAGCAATGAGCTACGGACACTGCTGTACCACAAAGTCACTAACTTCCTCCCCAGCCTTGCACTGGCTTGAAGTAGACTGCTGTGAAATCCTGTATGGCTGCAGCTCTCAACTAAGACACTGCAGTCTCTTCAGGGCCCAAACTGCAGGTGCCCCCTTTAACTCTTCAGGGTCCCCTGAATGGGTACCCCCTCTGTCACGTCAGGGTCCTCTGACTAGGTACCCCCTTTACCACTAGCTGACATTTGGATCCTAGAACCTTCTCCGGAGTGGTCCCCACTGAGGCTAGGCAGACCCCCAGGGGCAATCCTCAGTACTCACGACCTGTGTAGGCTTTCCTGGGACTGGAACCGTCTCGCTCTCCGCTGGTTCTCGGCACACCGGATCCCCCTCAGCTCAACTCAGCACTCTCTGGATTCTCCAGCAGCACCCGAGACATCCACCTCCTCTGACAGGAGGAGAGACAGCCGTCCTCTCCCTCCTGGGACTCTGCTCCCACCTTTGACAATGAGCCATGCTCTCCCTCAAACTTATACCCACTCCCAGAATCCTTTGCGGCAGAATCTGCCTTCTGGGGTAGTTACAAGCCTGAATGTATCCCTGATTGGGTATCCTCCACTACCCTATGAGAAGCCTCTCACAGAGCCAGTGGGGAGACTCCCCCTTCAGCAGACACACCTGGAAACCATGACACCCTACTAAAAGAAATCATGGCCCTGCTGTTAGGCAGACAAACCCACTATACATTTACCTAGCACCTACTTGTAGGGTGCTGCAGAGGTTAGGCAGGTAGTTAGTGGCAGTGGCGTAGCATGGGTTGTCAGCGCCCGGGGCAAGGCAAGCAACCTGCGGACTTTTAGCACTACACTACACTTCACTGACCATTACACTACACTACCCACTACACTATACTACACTGACCATTACACTACACTACCCACTACACTACACTGACCACTACACTACACTGATCATTACACTACACTACCCACTACACTACACTGACCATTACACTACACTACCCACTACACTACACTGACCTCTACACTACACTGATTGTTACACTACACTACCCACTACACTACACTGACCATTACACTACACTACCCACTACACTACACTGACCTCTACACTACACTGATCATTACACTACACTACCCACTACACTACACTACACTGACCTCCACACTACACTGACCTCTACACTACACTAACCATTACACTACACTGACCATTACACTACACTACCCACTACACTACACTGACCTCCACACTACACTGACCTCTACACTACACTAACCATTACACTACACTGACCATTACACTACACTACACTACCCACTACACTACACTTTCAATGGGGTGCTGAAATCCGGGCCGAACTTTCTGGAAGTTCTGGTGTTCTGGTCGAATCGAACTTTTGAAAAGTTCGATTATCCCTACTTGCCACTACACTACACTACACTGACCACTACACACTACTACACTGACCACTACACTACACTGACCACTACACTACCCACTACACTACACTGACCACTACACACTACTAAACTGTCCACTACACTGCACTGATCACTACACTACAATACCCACGCCACTACACTACACTGACCACTACACGGACCACTTCACTACCCACTCCACTGCACTGACCACCACACTGACCATTACACTGCACTACCCACTACACTAGACTGACCACTCCACCACACTGACCACTACAGTACACTACCCACTCCACTACACTGTCCATTACACTACACTGACCACTATACTGCACTACCCACTCCACTACACTGACCAATAAACTACACTGCTCACTCCACTACACTACCCACTACACTGACCACTGCACTGATCACCCCACTGCACTACCCACTACATTACACTCACCACTCCTCTACACTACCCACTACACTATACTGACCACTCCACTAAACTACACTGACCACTACACTACACTGACCATTCCACTACACTGACCCCTCCACTACACTACACTGACCATTACACTACCCACTCCACTACACTACACTGACTACTACACTGCCCACTACACTGAACTGACCATTCCACTACACTGACCACTACACTACACTACCCACTCCACTATACTACACTGACCACTACACTACAAACTCCACTACACTAACCACTCCACTGCACTACCCACTACACTACACACTACACTGATCACTTCTCTACACTACCCACTACACTACACTGACCATTCCACTCCACTCCACTACCCACTCCACTGACCACTCCACTACCCACTCCACTTCACTACCCACTACACTACACTGACCACTCCACTACACTACACTGACCACTCCACTTCACTCCACTATCCAATCCACTACACTACACTGACCACTCCACTACCCACTCCACTGACCACTACACTACACTACCAGCTACACTACCCTCTACACTACACTACCCACTCCACTCCACTACCCACTACACTACACAACACTACCCTGACCACTTCACTACCCACTACATTACACTGACCACTCCACTACACCCCTCCACTACACTACCCACTACTCTTCACTGGCCACTCCACTACCCACTCCACTTCACTGCCCACTACACTACACTGACCACTCCACTCCACTACACTGACCACTCCACTACACTGCCCACTGCACTACACTACACTGCCCACAACACTACACTGACCATTCCACTACACTACACTGACCATTCCACTCTACTACACTGACCACTACACTACATTGCCCACTCCACTATACTACAATGAGCACTACACTACACTACACTGACCACTACACTATCCACTCCGCTACACTACTGACTATGCTACACTACATTACCCACTAGCCATTACACTACACTGACCCTTTCTCCTCCTCCTCAGACCATGTCCACCCACCCGGACAGCAAAATTACTTACCTCTTACCGGTGTTGTTTTCTTAGATTTTCCATCTGCTTGCTGGCTGCCACATCGGGAACTTTTTTAAGATCTGAAGCAGCTGAGAAGACGAGATTCCAGTCCAGAAAAAAATTGTTTGCACAGGCGCCACCCATGCTACGCCACTGGCCAGTCCCCCCGACACAGATGACAATATTCGCCCAATCACAGGGTGCCCATGGCCATCGCTGAGCTTGAAGATGGTGGCCGGAGCACAGCGGGTGACACAGTTAGTAGACTTATTAAAAATAAAGATAGAGGGACACTGGCGCGGGATGCGCCCCCTTAAATGTTGCGCCCGAGGCCTTGGATCGCCAGCCACCCCCCCCACGCAACACCACTGGTTAGTGGATATGGTGTTGAGTTAGTTTTTTGCAGTCAGTGTAGTGAACAGGCATACCCCACTTTTATAATGTATAGATATGTTGTAGTCCTGGGTCCCCTCTCAGTGCTCCCCAAGTTTTGTTTCCCTGTCACTTATAGTTTGTAAGAAGTGCCATGCCAAGCTGACCGACATTTCCCATATACGCCAACGTTAATGACAGGGAGCAGTGCCATGTCAAACTGACCAAGATTTCCCATAGACGCCAATGTTAAAGACAGGGAGCAGTGCCATGTCAAGCAGACCGAGATTTCCCATAGACGCCAATGTTAAAAACAGGGAGCAGTGCCATGTCAAGCTAGCCAAGATTTCCCATAGACGCCAATGAGCACTGAAAGGTCTAGAAAGGAAGGGGATGAAAGCAGAGATGTATAGTAACTAAGTAGAACTACTTCACTACTGTACTTAAGTACCGAAAGGCGGTATCTGTACTTCCCTAGAGTAGAATTTTTTTCTCCTACTTCCACTTTTACATCACTACATTTTTTCGATGATTTCAATACTTCTACTCCGATATTTTTTTGTGCTGCATAGTTACTCGTTACTATTATAAAAATTACCACTGCCAGAACGGTAGATGGCAGGTTTCATGAAGCTCAAAACATGTGTATTATCAGCGCATACGAAAATAAATGCTACTGTATGTATAAATAAAAGCTGCATTTGAAATAATAAAAAAAAATATGATGTTCAAACTTTTGACTTCTTTCTTTAATAACTACATAACACAGTACTTGTACTTTTACTTTCAGTACTTGAGTAGCAGTTTTTTTTCAAAACTACTGGTACTTTTACTTTCAGTACTTGAGTAGCAAATTTTTTTAAAAAACTACTTGCAATACTTAAGTACAAAAAATGTTGAATACTTTAGTACTTCTACTCAAGTAACTTTTTGATTGAGCACTTCCACTTCTACTCAAGTCACTTTTAGATCGAGCACTTGTACTTTTACTCAAGTATGGGTTTCGAGTACTTTATACAACTCTGGATGAAAGTGCCCTGTATTTAAATGGTTAAGGGGAACCCTATGACAGATTTTGTTTTTTAAAAAGGGCGTGCCCCCTCTTCCCCCCCAAAATCCATACCAGGCCTTTTGGGTCTGGTACAGATTTTATGGGGAACTCCATGGCAAAATTGAAAAAAAAAAAACTGCGTGGGGTCCCCCCAAAAATCCATACCAGACCCTTATCTGAGCAAGCAGCCTGGCAGGTCAGGATGGGGGAGGGACGAGCAAGTGCCCCCCTCCTGAACCATTCCACGCTGCTTGCCCTCAACATGGCGAGGGTGCTTTGGGGTGCCCCCCAGAGCACCTTGTCCCCATGCTGATGGGGACAAGGTCCTCTTCCGGACAACCCTGGGCTACGGTTGTCGGGGGGTCTGCGGGTGGGGGGTCCCCCAGATCCCGCTCCCCCTCTAGGTGAATGACTATCGGGTACATCTCACTCCTACCCATTCACCAAAAAAGTGTACAAAAAAATAAACACAAATCCTTTATTAAAAAATAATAATAAACAAATAGTATTCCCCAATGTAAATCCATAGTCAATCACTTCGCCTGCAGCACCGAAAAATAGAACAAGGTGCTTTGGGGGCATCCCAAAACACCCTCCCCATGCTAAAGGCAAGCGGCCTGGTATGCAGGGCCGGCGCTACCATTAGGCAAAACAGGCAGCTGCCTAGGGCGCACTGCCGCCAATGGCGCAGCCAAGCCACTATTAGTGTTGAAAAAAATCGGCGCATTGTAATGAATCGATGCAGAGCCCAGCTTAATTGCGATGGCACGTCCTGCCTCTCCTGACATCCTGCTGTCCCCCTCCTTCACACACGTCACCCCCTCTCCCCCCTCTCTCTTGTTTCTTGTTCTGCCCAGATGCAGGACGAATGAGGAACTCTGAAGGGCGGAGTTGAATGACGTCACATCACGTGTATACTGCACATCCCCCGCCCCACCTGTATACTGTACACCCCCCCCGCCTCCACCTGTATACTGCACATCCCCCATCTGTATACTGCATATCCCCCCCGCCCCCACCTGTATACTGCACATCCCCCACCTGTATACTGCACATCCCCCCACCCCAACTGTATACTGCACATCCCCCCCACCTGTATACTGCACCCCCCCGCCCCCCTACCTGTATACTGCACACTTCCCGCCCCCTCTACCTGTATACTGCACACCCCCCACCTGTATACTGCACACCCCACCACCTCCACCTGCATACTGCACACCCCCCTGCATACTGCACACACACCCCGCCCCCACCTGTATACTGCACACACCCTGCCCCCCTACCTGTATACTGCACACCCCGCTCTGCCCCCCCACCTGTATACTATACACCTCCGCCCCCACCTGTATACTGTACACCCCCCGCCCCCCCTACCTGTATACTGTACAGCCCCTGCCCCCTACCTGTATACTGCACACCCCCCGCCCCCCTACATGTATACTGCATGACCCCCCTCTGCCCCCCCCACCTGTATACTATACACTTCCGCCCCCCACCTGTATACTGTAAACCCCCCGCCCCCACCTGTATATTGTACCCCCCCACCTGTATACTGTACACTCCCCGCCCCCCCTACCTGTATACTGCACACCCCCCACCTGTATACTGCACACCCCCCGCCCCCACCTGTATATTGCACACCCCCCCACCTGCATACCGCACATTCCCCTGCCCCCCTACCTGTATACTGTACACCCCGCCCCCCCACTACCTGTATACTGCACACCCCCCACCCCCCGTACCTGAATACTGTACACCTCCACCCCCTAACTGTATACTGTACACCCCAGTGCTAGTGGCGCCCGCCCCCACCTGCATACTGCACACCCCCCGCCCCCCCCTACCTATATACTGCACACCCCCTCCCCCCACATGAATACTGTACACCTCCACCCCCTATCTGTATACTGTACACCCCAGTGCCAGTGGTGCCCGCCCCCACCTGTATACTGTACTCCCCTCTGCCCCCTACCTGTATACTGCACACCTCCACCCCTATCTGTATACTGTACACCCCAGTGCCAGTGGTGCCCGCCCCCACCTGTATACTGCACACCCCGCCCCCCCTACCTGTATACTGCACACCCCCCACCCCCCCCTACCTGAATACTGTACACCTCCACCCCCTACCTGTATACTGTACACCCCAGTGCCAGTGGCGCCCGCCCCCACCTGCTTACTGCACACCCGCCCCCCCTACCTGTATACTGAATACCCCCTCCCCCCACACCTGAATACTGTACACCTCTACCCCCTATCTGTATACTGTACACCCCAGTGCCAGTGTTGCCCTCCTCCACCTGTATGCTGTACACACAAAAATGCATGTGCTTTAGTGACTATGATTGGCCTATACATGGTTTGTATCATAGCGCACGCCGGAGTGAGAGAAATAATTCTAGCATCAGAACTCCTGCCTGACGCTAAACTGGTGATCTGTACGGGCTTTTAAAGCATTGCCTAAGAAAAAATATACAGAACTGAAGTTTTTCTTTGTTTCATGGGTGCACATACGCAAAGCCCCTACAGGTCATCAGTTTAGTGTTAGGCAGGAGTTTTAGCGCTAGAATTATTGAGTTATCTTTTTTATTTTCTTTTGGGGGGGGGGGCGCAAGTAGCTGGTCTTGCCTAGGTCTCAAAATAGTCTTGCACCGGCCCTGCTGGTATAGTTTAGGAGGGGGGGGGGGCGCTCGCTCGTCCCCCCTCCCCCGTCCTGGCCAGCCAGGCTGCTTGCTTGGATAAGGGTCTGGTATGGATTTAGGGGGGGACCCAACGCCATTTTTTTTATTCAATTTTGGCGTGGGGTTTCCCTTAAAATCTGTACCAGACCCAAACCACGCCATTTTTTTTTTTTTTCATTTTTTTTTTCATTTTTTATCTGTATTGCCGGGAGCTGACAATACATTACAGCCGTGAGCAAGTTTGAATTACATTTTTTCCTTTAGAAATGTCAGTATTGCTGCAGCAGGCTACATACAGTATCTCACAAAAGTGAGTACACCCCTCACATTTTTGTAATTATTTTATTGTATCTTATCATATGACAACACTGAATAAATGATACTACAATGTAAAGTAGTGAGTGTACAGCTTGTATAACAGTGTAAATTTGCTGTCCCCTCAAAATAACTCAACACAAAGCTATTAATGTCAAAACCGCTGGCAAAAAAAGTGAGTACACCACTAAGTGACCATGTCCAAATTGGGCCGAAAGTGTCAGTATTTTGTGTGGTCGCCATTTTTTTCAGCACTGCCTTAACCCTCTTGGGCATGGAGTTCACCAGAGTTTTACAGGTTGCCACTGGAGTCCTCTTCCGCTCCTCCATGATGACATCACGGAGCTGGTGGATGATAGAGACCTTGCGCTCCTCCACCTTCCATTTGAGGATGCCCCACAGATGCTCAATAGTGTTTAGGTCTGGAGACATGCTTGGCCAGTCCATCACCTTTACCCTCAGCTTCTTTAGCAAGGCAGTGGTCATCTTGGAGGTGTGTTTGGGGTCCTTATCATGTTGGAATACTGCCCTGTGGCCCAGTCTCCAAAGGGAGGGGATCGTGCTCTGCTTTAGTATGTCACAGTACATGTTGGCATTCATGGTTCTCTCAATGAACTGTAGCTCCCCAGTGCCAGCAGCAATCATGCAGCCCCAGACCATGACACTCCCACCACCATGCTTCACTGTAGGCAGGACACACTTGTCTTTGTGCTCCTCACCTGGTTGCTGCAACACACGCTTGACACAATCTGAATAAATTAAGTTTATCTTGGTCTCAACAGACCACAGGACATGGTTCCAGTAATCCATATACCTAGTCTGCTTGTCTTCAGCCTTCAGCAAACTGTTTGTGGGATTTCTTGTGCATCATCTTTAGAAGAGGCTACCTTCTGGGATGTTATCCATGCAGATCAATTTGATGCAGTGTGCGGCGTATGGTCTGAGCACTGACAGGCTGACCCCCCCACCCCTTCAACCTCTCCACAATGCTGGCAGCACTCATACATCTATTTCCCAAAGACAACCTCTGTATATGACGCTGAGCACGTGCACTCAACTTCTTTGGTGGACCATGGCAAGGCCAGTTCTGAGTGGACCCTGTCCTGTTAAACTGCTGTATGGTCTTGGCCACCATGCTGCAGCTGAGTTTCAGGGTTTTGGCAATCTTCTTATAGGCTGGGCCATCTTTATATAGAGCACCAATTCTTTATTTCAGATCCTCAGAGAGTTCTTTGCTATAAGGTGTCATGTTGAACCTCCAGGCACCACTATGAGAGAGTGAGAGTGATAACACTAAATTTAAAAACACCTGCTCCCCATTCACACCTGAGACCTTGTAACACTAACGAGTCACATGACACCGGGGATTGAAAATGGCTTATTGGGCCCAATTTGGGCATTTTCACTCAGGGGTGTACTCACTTTTGTTGCCAGCAGTTTAGACATTAATGGCTGTGTGTTGAGTTATTTTGAGGGGAGAAAAAATCTACACTGTTATACAAGCTGTACACTCACTACTTTAGCAAAGTGTAATTTCTTCAGTGTTGTCACATGAAAAGATATAATAAAACATTTACAAAAATATGAGGGTTGTACTCACTTTTGTGAAATACTGTACATTGTACAAATGCGCCACTTTACAGGCACATTAAGGGGACCCCCCAGGCATGATATTTAAAGGAATTTTTAATTTTTATTGTTTCACTTTAAGCATTATTGAAATTACTGCTCATGTAAAAATTATTGTTTTAAAAAAAATGTTTTGCATTGATACATGTCCCCCAGGGTAGTACCCAGGTTTACATACACTTTTTATGGCAATAATTTGCATATAAGCCTTTAAAATGAGGACTTTTGATTTTTCATGTTCGTGTCCCATGGACTTTAATAGAGTTTGCATTTGTGTGGTAGAACTTTTTCCCTGTGTGAGATATTCTGGTGTGAACAGGGGGGTATTCGACCCATCACTAATGAGCAGACACTGATGGGCACTGATATGCGGCACTGATAGGTGGTAATGGTAGGCGGCACTAATAGGCAGCACTGATAGGCATCATTGAAAGGCGGCACGGATAGGCACTGACAGGCATCACTGATAGGCGGTACTGATCGGCACTGATTGGCAGCACTGGCGGGCACTGATTGGCAGAATTGTTGGGCACTGATTGGAAGCACTGATGGGCTCTGATTGGCAGCACTAGTGGGCACTGTTGGGGCTACAATGATCATCAGGACACTGATTATCAGTGCAGATGTCCCCTGTGTGGATTTGTCAGGGGGAGGATTGCCGATTGGACACAGCTGATCTCTTGGTAATGGTGGGTAGTGATTGGCTCTTTATCCCAATCTGTGAACAGCTGTGTCCAAAGGTGACTGGCTCCTGTCACTCCCCCACATATGGGATGTTTTTAAGTACAGGGGGAGTCCAAGAAAGTCTCAGTCCCCCTCAATGTATAGAAGCCCCCAGCCATGTCAGTGTTCTGGACTGTAGAATGCTTGCAGTCCCTCCACATACCCCCTCCCCCCTCCCCTCCTCCCCACATGCTCTGCTCTGACCTCTTGATGAACATACTTGCTTGTACTATCTCTAGGCTCTTGGATGGCTCTAGCTAAAGAGCATGTACCTCCAGCTGTGCCTCGCCATGACTGAGGACAGGTGGGGGGCAATGAGAGATGTGGGAAGAGAGGAGAAATCAGTGCTCACAGACTTGCAGCAAGAGGTAAGGGGAGGTAGGACCAGCTCACAGAGGAGCATGGACAGGGAGGACAAGCATGCTTCTGGGAGGCAGCGGAGATGAGAAGATCTGTGCAAGTGAACAGAGAAAAGTTCCGGGATCATCACACTTCTTCCTATCATTCCCCTCAGCAGATGACCCGCCCATTGCACTCAGTGGCCCCATCCCACCTGTCGGCATAGGTGAGAGGAGTTGACTGCCCCATGTTATTTCTCACATATTGGCCCCTCAAGTAACACTACCGCCCCCACACGCACAGTGGCACAAACGGTAATGTGACAGGGAGGTCGCACAGGCCCCCCTGAAGCAGGAGAAGGGTCGCAATTGCGACCCCTGCAACCGCTGACGCTACGCCCATGGACCAAATCCAAAATCTTTCAAAGGATTGTGGAGGTTATGATAGATAGGTGCATGTGATAAGCAATTCATAATAATGTCCATGTTTTTTTAAGGAGATGTCTATTAACTGCTTACTGACCGCATAAGGCATATGTGTGGCAGCAGGGCATGTTTGGGTCCACGGGGGAAGGTTTTACATATACTGTAGCTTTCCAGTCTCTGTTCATGAAAGGAAGTCTGTACTGCCTCCCAGCATTCAGACCTATCTAAAGGTCCACTGGGAGATGTTGGGAAGTATTGGGAAGAGGTGTTAGGAATGATAGTAAGGTATCCTCAACGGTAACATACAGTGTGTCCACGGACTGTAACATATTATATTCATTATAAATCTAGTACATGACATAGTACATATACATATGCACTTCTGTTAATGATATCTGTGCTTACAAGCCAAGGAGGAAATATTGCACTGAACATATAATCCATATATGTCCAGTATATGGTATAATAGTGCTACTGCACCTGGTTTGTCCAACACTGATAATACTGATACTATTACTATCACTGCTACTAGTAATTAAAATTATAAAGGCAACATATTATATCATGTCAGTAAACAAGAAACCACACGACTTGCAGCTCCAGGCCAGCCATAATGATTATACAATCTGGCTTTTATCTGTCTTCTGTTATTTATTTCTCATAAGTGAAAAGTCATGATAACATTCCAATTACAGTGATTATGTGGGAAAAATAATGCTTTAAGAGGTTGCCTACATTCTCAAGTTTTTTTTAAATGGAGTCAAGCCCTTTCTAATATTTTAGAAGATAAGATTTTGCTTATATTGCAGTACATTCTGGATCACACCCACCTGTGACATTCTTCACTCAAGTCATGTATAGGGTAATGAGTTAGGAGCAAAGATAAACCTGCAACCGACTCTGGAGATAAAGAGACACCTTTGCGTCTTGGAGTTGATTTACTAAAAGTGGAGAGTGCAAAATCTGGTGCAGCTGCGTATGGTAGCCAATGAGCTTTTAACTTCAGCTTGTTCAATTAGGCTTTGACAAAAAAAAAAAAAAAATGGAAGCTGATTTGTTTCATTGCAGAGCTGCACCAGATTTTGCACTGTCCACTTTTAGTAAATCAACCCCCTTGTGT
The DNA here is from genome assembly GCF_965119305.1 of Pelophylax lessonae. Lineage (NCBI taxonomy): Eukaryota > Metazoa > Chordata > Amphibia > Anura > Ranidae > Pelophylax > Pelophylax lessonae. The sequence goes on from NC_138769.1 coordinate 608,426,948, forward strand.
CCTGCAGCCCTAGGCATATACTTAAGCAACTACTGGGACTTAATGTGTAGAATTAAAATAAAATCACCCTTACCACCAATTAAAGAGATTAAATCTTTTAAACACTCAATCCACAGACAATTTTTCAAAATCATAGCTAGGATACAGTTCACAGTGTGAATATTAGCAATTTACACATTTTGTTGCTTCCCAATCTCAATAATAACAATAATCAATAATAAATTAAAAATATTATTCATATTTTTATTATTATTATGGAATGTCATAGAAAAAAATGATTTGGTTTCTAAGTTTAAAGAGGCACATACCTCTTACCACCAACATTTAGGAGAGTATTCACATCAACATGAAGGGGCACTTACTCCTGAGCACTGCATTTTGTAAGCTGTGCTGTGCAATTAAAAAGTTGACTCCTGCACTCTGACAACTGCATTGAATGCATTAATGTTGCACATTAACTACTTGAACACTGGCATGGTAAACCCCCTACCTGTCCTGGCCATTTTGCAATTTTCAGCACTTTGACTAACAATTCCTTATAAAGCAACACTACCCAAATTCATTTTATATCATTTTAAAGACAGATAGAGCCTTCTTTTGGTGGTATTTAATCTTAACTTTTTTTTAACTACGGTATATACTGTATAGATAAAAAGACAAAACATTTTGGAAAAAAAAAAAAAAAAACTCTTTCTCTTAGTTTCTGCTATAAAACTTTGCAAAGAAACAATCTTTCTTCATAAATTTAGACCAAAGTGTATTTTGCTACACTTCTTTTGGGAAAAACTGTGTATATTATTTATTCTGTGTGAAAGTCCACAATTTATTGTATATTTATTTGTACATTGATCAGTCCTGAAGTACTGATTGCCTATCTCTTTTCTAGAGGCCCTAAAATTCCAGGACAACACAAACACCCCCAAACTGACCCAATTTTGGAAAGTAGACATACCAAGGTATTTAGTGAGATGCATAGTACGTTTATTTGAAGTTGTAATTTCACAATTTGTGGAATAAAGAAAGCAAATAAAATTTTATTATATTTTACAAAAGTTGTAATATTAACAGGTTATTTCATATGCACAGCATTGGCATAGTTACAATTACACCTCAAAACACATTCTTCTGCTCCTCTTGAGTATGGGGATACCACGTGTGAGACTTTCTCATTGACTAAATGCATGGAGGAGCCCAAAATTAAAGGGGCACCTTCAACCTTTCAAGGAGCAATAATACCATACCCCACTCCTGACTACCTGTCACACTTCCTAAGGTCCTGAAGTACAAGGACAGGAGAAACATTCATCAAATTACCATTTTGCAAAGTAGACCCTCCAATAAATTTACAGTAATTAGAGGCATAGTGTGTCTTCTGAATATCACATTTTTGCCATAGGTTTGTGAAAAATGAAAATGTATTTTTTACACACAGCATGGGAATACCTAGAATTACACTCCAAAACACTCTCTGCTACTCCCTCCTTAGCATGATGATACTAGATATGTAAGACTTTTTTGCAGCCTAGCCACATAGAGGGGTCCAAAAAGGATAGCCTTCAAGCTTTCAAGGGGCATACATTTCCCTGAGACCTATCCCATGTTTGGAGGCCCTGGAGTGCCAGGACTGTAGGAAATGCCCACAAAATGGCTACATTTTGGAAAGCAGACACCCAAGGCATTTTTTTAAGAGGCATGGTGAATCTTTTAAAAATGTAATTTTTCTACCACAAGTTTTTGGAAAATATTCATTCCTTTTTTTTTTTTTTTTTACAAAGTTGACAGTTAATAAGATATTCCTAGAGAAGATAAAATAAATAAAATAAGAGAGCATGACCGCCCTAGCATAACACCGTTTATTAAGATGAAAGTAAAAACAGTCAATGATACACTCACATGGAACAGATGGATATGGGCACATCAATACATCAATTGACCCCAGGATATCAGCAGCTTCCTGTAGTGTATGAGTGCACTCCCGCTCACCGTCAAGGTGCACTGTGCCTCCTGTGTACCAAGGCTCCCGGAGATGGAGACTTCCATCTCAGAGTCAGCAGCTCAGAGTGCGCGTGCGCCTGGTCCAGCCGGCGTTGCGCATGTGCCCAAAGACAGGAAGGAGAGCCATCAAAGCCACAACCAGAGGAACTACAGAGAGGCTTCAGAGGAACAGCCCCCTGACGTCACTTCATCACAGGGGGTTGCTATGACTACGTGTTTTTGAGGCGCGACCTCCATTTTCAGGTCCTGAAGTGACATCATGGGGCTGTTCCTCTGAAGCCTCTCTGTAGCTCCTCTGGTTGTGGCTTTGACGGCTCTTCTTTCCTTCTTTTGGCGCATGCGTGGCGCTGGCTGGACTGGGCGCACACGCACTCCGAGCGGCTGATCCTGAGACGGAAGTCTCCATCTCCAGGAGTCTAGGTACACAGGAGGCACAGTGCACCTGGACGGTGAGCGGGAGTGCAGTCATACACTACAGGAAGCTGCTGATGTCCGGGGATCAATTGATTTATTGATGTGCCCATATCCATCTGTTCCATGTGAGTGTATCATTGACTGTTTTTACTTTCATCTTAATAAACGGTGTTATGCTAGGGTGGTCATGCCCTCTTTTTCCTTTATTTTATTTTCTCTAGTGATTGTCTACCGCCCAGTGGAGTGTTGGGTGAGCTGCAACACATTGCCTACATCACCGTGTGTTATTTCTAAGAATCACCTGCCTGGACCGTTTAAATCTAGGATCAGCACATGAACTGGTAATATGTTCTTTAAAGCGGAGTTCCGGGCACAAAAACGATATTTTTTTTTGTGCCCCTCCGCTAGGTAGACCTCACCTGAAAAGGAATTGGATAGTTATTTTTTTTTTTTGTTTACTTACCTTGTAATTGAAGATCGAAGATACTCACCTCAGAGTACTTCCTCCCTCGGAGCCGCGGCTCACCCCGTCACTTCCTGTCTCGCTATGATTCCTGGGAGCTGAACGTCATAGCTCCCAGGAATCAATGCGACGGCACCGGCCCCGCTCGTCATTTCCGGGCGACGCCGCATTCCCCTGCTAAACAGCTTCTGGGCATGCCCAGAAGCTGTGGAGGAATGCGGCTAGCCATTGTGGAATGTGCTAGCCCTGACTGTCCCGGGGGTATGTTTAGTAAAAAATTACTTGTGTGCCCGGAACTCCACTTTAATAAGATATTCCTATCACACAGTATGGGCATACTTAGAATTACACACCAAAACACATTCTGCTACTATTCCTAAGTATGGGAATACCACATATGTGAGATATTTTTGCAGCCTAGTCACAAAGAGGGACCTAAAATCAAAGCAGCATCTTCAGGCTTTTAAGGGGTATAAATTATTTCGAAAATCAACCCCACTGTATCTTATGTATCACAATCAACCAACATTGTAACAAAAACAGTGTTCTATAAAGCTCACCTCTTTACAAGTGATTAGGGAATATAACTTAGTTTAGCATCACTTAAAGCAGTCCTTGTACCTAAAACCCAAGAAAGCACAGCCTGCAACACTACTCCAGTGATCTCCAATTTCTTCTGGGTCACGTGCTAAGCAGCTGGCCTGCTGCCTTCAGAACACAGGAGGTTGGCCATTCAGAGAGTGTTTTGACTTTTACTGAATAAATGCAAGCTTTCTCCAATTTGACGAGTGTGTTTCCACTGCTCCAACTCTCCCCCTCATCCAAAAAGAGAATGATTTGCATACATTCAGTAAATGCAAAAGTATTCTCTGAATGGTGCCCGTGCTGAGCGGCTGACCTCCTGTGTTCACAAGGCATCAGGCCAGGTGCTCAATATGGGACCCACAACCAAGTGGAGATTGCTAAAGTATTGGTGTCTACTTCAGTGATTTCCAGTTTCCAGGGGCATAAGCCTTGTATAGTATATGCATAGTTACATTGGTCCAAGTTGGACCAATAGAAAGATGTACAAATATACAATGTCTGGAATTCATCTTTAACTTGACTACAGTATATTGAAAGCTGGCAAAGCTGTAGGCTGTATTATTATTTGTTAATCAATTACAACACAATAATCCAAAACTTTGCATAAATTAGTCTGACAAATTTAGCTTAACATTTCCTACCTGCCGGGCAAAACACTTTCAATAGCTTTTCAAAGCAGTGTGTGGTAAGATAATTACATTTCTGGCAACATCTGCATCTCTGCTATGCAGTAGGTTATCAATGTTCTTTCATTCCTTGCTGTGTGTGCTATTTATAATATTTTGCATATATTGTTTTCCTTACTATAAAAGTGTGAAGTTGGTGAAAGAATAAGGTTTTCTTTTGCACTTCACTTTATGCAGTTCTTTTTTTTTGCAATGGTATGCCTTGTGTTTTTCTGGTGTTGATGTTTTTGGTGTAGGTATCTTGGTGTACATTTAAATGCAGGGTAACACATTAACATAATTTTAAATATTTTTAATGTTTCATGCCATCACAAATTCATGAAACTATTTTTATGTACAGGGCAAGTATAAAAACATAAAACAAATAATGCATGTGAGTGGGGCCTACAAAGGGAGAAAGAGAGGGCAGGGTGGGGGTATTAAGCCACAACAAGCATGCACCACACATTAAAGAGTATCTTTATTGTATTTAAAGTATTGTGTTTGGTCTGATCATCAAGATGTTACCATGAGAAGTGTTCAGTACCATAACATTTTTAAGCATTCAGTTGTTTAAGTGTTGGAGTTGTAAGTGAAGTAAGTGGTGGTTGAGGGGAATAGAAGACTGAGCACAAGGATCAGTGTGATGGGGTTACATAAGTATTCCTAGCCATGGGAAGGAGCCAGAAGGTATTGGACCCATTGAAGAAAATGAGAAGCCATCTGGGCCAAGAGGTGAAGGTTGGGTAATGTCTGCAGAGAGATAGATTTTTACCCCCACTCAGAGAACTCACTGTTGGAGGACCTATGGGCTAGACTTGAAGGGAAGCATGCCACATAAACAGTGTCATCGACATACTGCGCAGGGTCAACCTTGACTGAGAAACAATGGAAGGTAACATTTTAAGAAGGGTTTAAAGATTTCAGCCAGTATGGGTTTAAGACACTGGGTGGTAAGCTTCACTAGGGCAACAAAGTATGTGAATTATTTAGCATTGTTAGATTATATACAATAGCTACACTATATTGATACACTATATAAATATATATCTGGGGGAGCTCATGACCATATGAGGATGGTATTGACACAGCCCCAAATGATCCACAATGGCTCAAAAGTGATATGGTCCAGAAATAATTAGACAGAATAAGGGTGGATAAAGTGCCTGGACCAGATGGCATCCACCCACGCATCCTAAAAGAATTGAGCGCTGTAATTTCAAAGCCTTTGTTTCTAATTTTTAGGGACTCGTTAAGGACTGGAAAAATACCACTGGATTGGCGTAGGGCCAATGTGGTGCCTATATTTAAAAAAAAAAATCAAAGTCTTTGCCAAGTAACTATAGACCTGTTAGTTTAACTTCCATAGCCGGGAAGGTACTAGAGAGTTTAATAAAAGACCACATAGATGAGTTCTTGCGGGAAAAAATATTTTAAGCAACAGACAGCATGGATTCATGAGAGACAGAAGTTGTCAAAAAACCTGATTTCTTTTTATGAGGAGGTAAGTAAAACCTTGGACAGAGGGGTGGCTGTGGATGTAGTATACTTGGATTTTGCAAAATTGTTTGACACAGTTCCCCACACACGGCTAATGTGTAAGGTAAAGTCTACTGGCTTGGAAAGATCAGTTTTTAAATGGATAGAAAATTGGCTAAAAGATAGAATTCACAGAGTAGTGGTTAATGATTCTTACTCTGAATGGTCTAAGGTTAGCAGCAGTGTACCCCAAGGTTCGTTGTTGGGACCCTTACTTTTTAATAGCTTTATAAATGATATAGGGTCTGGGATTAAAAGTACCATTTCAGTCTTTGCAAATGACACCAAGCTTTGCAGTGGAATAACTTCTTTACAGGATGTCTCCAACTTACAAGCTGATCTCAATGCACTGTTTCATTGGGCAACTATGTGGCAAATGAGGTTTAATGTTGATAAATGTAAAGTTATGCACTTGGGGGCTAAGAATATGCATACATCATACATACTAAGGAGAGTAGAACTGGGGGAATCCATAGCTAAGAAGGATCTGGGTGTTCTGGTAGATCATAAGCTTAATAATAGCATGCAATGCCAAGCTGCTGTTTCCAAAGCAAGCAAAGTCCTTTCTTGTATTAACAGAGGCATGGACTCCAGAGAGAGAGATATAATTTTGCCCCTGTACAAATCATTAGTAAGACCTCATCTGGAATATGCAGTTTAGTTTTGGACACCAATTCTAAAAAGGATATCGGGGAACTGGAGAAAGTACAGAGAAAGACAACAAAACTGATAAGAGGCATGGAGGAGCTCAGCTATGAGAAAAGATTAGAGGAACGGAATTTATTCTCTGTTGAGAAGAGGAGATTAAGGGGGAATATGATCAACATGTATAAATACATAAGGGGTCCATATAGTGAACTTGGTGTTGAGTTATTCACTTTAAGGTCAACACAGAGGACAAGGGGGCACTCTTTATATCTAGAGGAAAACAGATTTTGTCTCCAAATATGGAAAGGTTTCTTTACCGTAAGAGCTGTGAAAACGTAGATATATCCTCCAGAGGTGATTCTGGCTAACTCACTAGATTGCTTTAAAAAAGGCCTGGATTCTTTCCTAGGTGTACTTATTAGAGGTGGGTACTAATATTTATAGGTAAAGTTAATCCAGGGAATATCTGATTGCCTCTCGGGGATCAGGAAGGAATTTTTTTTCCCCTGCTGTAGCAAACTGGATCATGCTTTGCTGGGTTTTTCCGCCTTCCTCTGGATCAACTGTGGGTATAGGATTGTGTATATGGGATTGTATGGTTGGGTTTTCTTTACTGTTTTTTGTTTTTTTAATTGGTTGAGCCAGATAGACTTGTGTCTTATTTCAACCTGACTAATTATGTAAATAAATGCAATTTTAAACCCAGTAGCAAACATTTATTATATTGCAGCTTACCAATTTTTGGATGTGATGGCTGCATTATGGCTGCTTTCTTTTTTAGGCTTTATTTCCTTTATTTTCACCTGGTGATCAAACCAGTAAGTCTGTTGTTTTTAAAAAAAGAACAAGCTCTCTTGCAGGAGAAGCCTATAGTGGGTAAGACAAACCATTTACCACAGACAGGGGTGCTTACAATGATCTGCTTTTATTTATTCATGTAAAACCTTTATCCCAAAAGGAAAAAAAAAACTGTTGCTGTAACTGCAGAGTGAGCTAGAGTTTGGCTTTAGTTTGTTAGTGTATCTAAATCTGCTAGTACATCTAATGCTCTCCTTTCCCTAGACTGACTATACTGCTGTCCAAAGATGCCCTTGTGCTTCATCATCCACAGTGGAGGTAGATGATGTGTTATTGGCCAGATCAAAAGGTGAAAACAGACAGAAAACAAAAATGAAATGCAGCCATCACATCTAAGGATTGGTTTGGGGTTTATTACCCCTTTAAAGCTATTTAAAGCCTAGCAATGAACTTATTGGCTCCCCTTTGGTTTATTAAATTTACAATCTAAAGAATTTTAATACATCCGTTTAATAAGTGCAAATAAAATACTTGTTGATCCTTAAAGAAATACAGTGAGCTCCTAATTTTCTATATATTCTGCCTCTTTTATCAGATAGCAGCCTAGTTACCTCTGTGAGCTACAGAATAGCTCCCATTATGTTATGGAGGCAAGGGAGAGGGATATTTTGTAGGCCTAACACACCTCCTTTCCTAGGAAGACAATGCTGCTTCTCCATTGATATAATACAGAAATTAAGCATTGTCACTCTAGGTCAGGATATCACTGTCACCAGGAGAATATAGCATGGAAAAATAAAAATTAATTCTACCACCACATTTAAAAAAGAAACTGAAAAACCCACCCCAACAGACATGAATGGGCTCTGAGTGTTTTGTAAGACAATATTGCAAGAGTAACTGCAAGAAGAAGATCAAAATAGAATGTGGCAATGATAGAAACTAAGAGCAAAATTCATTTCTCATATGGGACGCTTTCCTGACCGCATGTTACCCATATTAAAGAGGAAACTGTGGAGGCTCTGTAGGACTGGAATGTTATAATAGGCTAATATCCTTTGGCATTCTGGTGAGTGCATAGTAGTGGAGGTGGATGTGCCATGTACTTTGCATCATTTTTGGAATAATTTAGTGGATGTCATTTTGGACATTTATTGGACTGTTTATATACAGTATTTAATTGCATAATGCTCTTTTTGGGTACTTAAGTGGTGCTTTTTCTAAGTTTATGTGTTTTGGTTTGCATAATATTTGGATGTAATTTGCGTCTATTGCTTTATGAATGCTCTTCATGCACTTTATATTAATTTTATGCGTTTATGTATATATTTTTTTATGAATTTCTTTCTTATGCACTTTATTATAAGTGCTGCATTGTTTTTGCTTTATTGATTATTAGGTTTGTCAGCTTTTGTGTGCTAGCTGCTCTAGTCTCTGAGCGCTCACTGTTTCTTTCTGGTTTGAAATATATTACATTTTTGTTCTTGGGTTAGGATGCCCTTTAACCCCCTCATGTCCACACTATAGCCAAAAGACGGCTACAGCATGGGCCTAAATAGCCAGGAGGGCGTCCATTTATGTCCTCCCATGCGTAAGCTGCCTGCGCGCTCCCACGAGACTCGACTGATCACAGATCGGAGAAAGGGGCCGCTCCCAACCCCTTACCATGTGATCAGCTGTCAGCCAATGACAGATGATCACGTGATGTAAACAGAGCCGATAACCAGCTTTTTTTTTCCTTAAGCTGACAGCTTGAGGAGAAAAAAAAAGCTGATCACCGGCTGCTGTCGGAGGGATATCAGTTTTGAAGAGGAAGAGCCACTTCTGCTGCATTTTTCCCCTCCAGTGGCACCTACCAGTGCCCACCAGTGCCACCTACCAATGCTCACCAGTGCAGGTCAGTGCCACCTACCAGTGCCCATCAGTGCCACCTACCAGTGCCACCTACCAGTGCCCACCAGTGCCACCTATCAGTGCCCACCAGTGCCACCTATCAATGCCCACCAGTGCCAATCAGTACCCCCGTCATCAGTGCTGCCTATCAGTGTCACCTACCAGTGCCTATCAGTGTCACCTACCAGTGCCCATCGGTGCCACCTATCCGTGCCCATCTGTGCCACCTATCAGTGCCACCTATTAGTGCCACCTATTAGTGCCCTTCAGTGCCACCTATCAGTACTCTTCAGTGCCACCCATTAGTGCCTATCTGTGCAACCCATCAGTGCCGCCTTATCAGTGCCCAGCAGTGCTGCCTTATCAGTGCCCATCAATGCTGCCTTATCAGTGCCTATCAGTGCTACCTTATCAGTACCCATCAGTGCAGCCTATCAGTGCCCATCAGTGCAGCCTATCAGTGCCCATCAGTGCCACCTCATCAGCGCCCATCAATCAAGGTAAAAAATTACCTGGATGCAAAATTTAAAAAAAAACTATAAAAACTTTTTTTTTTTCCCAAATTTGTTGGTCTTTTTTTGTTTAATCAGCAAAAAAATAAAAACCCCAGTGGTGAATAAATACTACCAAAAGAAAGCTCTATTTGTTTGAAAAAAATAATAAAAAATGTCATTTGGGTACAGCGTTGCATGACTGCGCCGTTGTCATTTAAAGTGCGACAGAGCTAAAAGCTGAGAATCAGCCTGGGCAGGAGGGGGGTTTAAGTGCCCAGTAGGCAAATGGTTAATGCAAATAGAAAAATATAGGCATATACAAGGAGCATAAAACCCAACACAGACTGAAAGAATACAGGGACTGATTCAAGAGATCCACTTTCCAAAACATAATATCACCCCTGGGCATATACCGATCACAAGATTTACTATACATTATTGCCATGCAATAAATAACACTTTTAAAATTCCCTTTACAAAACTGCAAGAAGGAACGTGTTACAAAAAGTATGTTAACTATCTGGTCATACTCCATAATGAGTAGGTACATGGAACATGAGATACTCAAACCACTCACCCTCTTTCCTAAGGGCTGGAAAACTGACAGCCTCATCTCATCTCTCTTCTCGCCTTCTAGTCAAGTTATTTTCACAAACAACCAGTCTTGGCAGAATACATCAGCTCTGTTCATATCTTCAGCTTTATAAATAATTGAGATACACTCACATTGGGGAGTAAAATATATATATTTTTTCTACAAGTGACCTTTGTAAGTGACCTTGTAATTTAACCACTTAAGCCCAGGAAGATTTTACCCCCTTCATTCCTGGTATTTTGCGATTCGGCACTGCGTGATTTTAACGGACAATTGCGCGGTCGTGCGATGCTGTACCTAAACGAATTTGACGTCCTTTTTTTCCCACAAACATAGATTTCTTTTGGTGGTATTTGATCACCTGTGCGATTTTTTGATCATGCGCTATAAATAAAAAAAGAGCGTCAATTTTGCAAAAATAACAATATTTTTCACATTTTTTTATATGAAATTCCCCAAAAAAATGTAAAAATTAAAATTTTTTAACATTTTAGGCCAATTTGTTTTATGCTACATATTTTTGGTAAAAAAAATCGCAAAAAGCGTATTTTGTTTGGTTTGCGCAAAAGTTATTGCGTTTACTAACTAAGGAAAAGATTTTTGTCATTTTTGTTGTTTTTTTTTTTTAACGCGTAATGGCGGCGAACTGCGATTTTTTTTGCGGGACTGCGACATTGCGGCGGACAGATCGGACCCTTGACTGACATTGTTGACACTTTTGGGGTTACCAGTGACATTACTACAGTAATCACTGCTATACATATGCACTGTTACTGTAAAATGACACTGGCAGTGAAGGGGTTAACTTTATTTGAGAGGGAGGGGTTGTGTGTGTCCCTAGGGGCGTGTTTTTAACTGTGATTGGCTGTGGCTTGAGGTGTAGGAACAGTGATCAAAGGTCCTACATAGTAGAACCGTATGATCACTGTTCTTACACAGGGGAGAATGAAAGGTGGCTTGTTTACATCAGCCGCCTGCCTTTCTCCCGCTCTAACGGACGATCGTGAGTGCCCGGCGGACATCGGGTCCGCCGGGCACACGAGCGGGGGGGTCCGTGAGCGAGCGGGAGTGGGAGCGCGCCTCTGGTGGTGCGCGCTCGCTCCCCAGAGCCTTACAGGCTAGTGAGGTACCCATACGTCACTTTGCCTGTGAGGGGCTGACCGCCGCAGTATATGTACTTGTGGCGGTCGGCAAGTGGTTAAACTTAAAGTGGATGTAAACCTGATGCATGAAATTTGACCTAGGCACATATATCTGCAATGCTTTCTTATCTCTCTCCAAACCCTAAGTCTGGTAGCTTTCTCCTGCTCTGTTCTTCTGTTATCAGCATGTAAACTTCTGACAAGTTCTCCTCAACTGAGATAAAACCAGGCTGGATTTTGTGTTGGGTGGGTGCTATAAATAGATTAGCAGAGATCTGGTCTATTCACAGCATATTCCTTTCTTCCTCTGACTATGTGTAGCGTGGGTATGTGCCTTTCCCTCAATCAGCTGTCGCACAGTGTATACTAACACAACACTCCCAGTGCTGAACAGGAAGAGAAATCTTCAAACACCATGTGCACTTTTTAGAGAATATATAAAGCTGAAGACAGCAGATATACATGTAAAACTTATGTAGGGAGATGTGTTTCATCTCTGTGTATCATCTGAGGCTATTGACTTCACTGGGTATATGTGAGGGTTTACATCCACTTTTTTCCCTGTTAGTAAATCCTAGTAATATATAATCGGATAGATATTTAAATATAATCATGACCAGAAAGCAGCAATATTAATGAGCAAGCAAAATGCAAACTTACTTGTAAAGCATTTATATAGTATTGTGTTTGTCAACCTTTTTTCAGTCAGGGCGCCCTTGAAAAGTATTTTCAGTCTTGAGGCACACCTGTCCAAGGTTTGATTCACGTTACTGTGTATCGCAGAACATGTGCAGAATCGTGCTCGTTCCTTACACACAGACAAATGCTCTGCTCTTTAGGGGTGCCATTAATTCTTAATGGCACCCCACACTTTGGCAAACATGGGGTGCTTTGTGTGCTGCACAAGTTTAAAAAAAGGGTCAGAGACTTCTTTCCCTGCATTTCTGCTGGTAGGGAAGCCCATTGAAGCCCTACATGCAGCACACATCCACACAGGGCTTGTTCACATGTCAGGCTGGAGGGGCAGTAAAGCCACATGGTTGAGCTGTCTTTACTACACTCAGCTGCTCCCCCTTTAGCTGCAGAGGCAGCATCTGGGGATGTACACATGTGGTTGCTGCAGCTGCATTTCCAGGCTTAAAACAGGTGGTGAGAAGCAACATATTGCCTCTTTACTGCCTGCCAAATGCCTCTGAAAAGTGATCTAAACAAGGATTGATTTTCAAAGGAGCAGCAGCCCTTGCTGCTATCAGAAACAAGCCCTAAAAAGCAGTTCTGACAGTACAGGAATGAGGGGTCAGGATTAAAAGTAACATACATACACACACACATATATACAAACACACATACACGTACACACACACACATACAAAAAAATGTACAAACACACATGCATACACATGTATACATACACACATACAGACACATGCACACACACAAACACATGTACAAACAAACACATACAAATGCACATACATGCATACACATGTATACACTTTGGCACATTCAGACACATACACACAAACACATGTACAAACGCACACATACAAATGCACAGACATGCGTACACATGTATACATGAACACACACAGACACATGGACACATGCACACACATACAAACACATGTACACACACACATGCATACACATGTATACATGCACACATATTGACACATACAAACACACAAACACATGTACAAATACAAACACATGTATACAGGCACACATACAGACACATGTACACACACACATACAAACATATTTTTAGCACTAATCATTGTATTAGTGTCACTGGTTCCCAAAAAGTGTCAGAAGTGTCAGTTAGTGCCCGAATGCTCTCCACAATATCGCAGTCCGGCTATAAGTCACTGATCGCCGCCATTACTAGTAAAACAAATAAATAAAAACAATGTCCCATAGTTTGTAGATGCTATAACATTTGCAAAACCAATCAATATACACTTATTGTATTTATTTATTTTTTTACCAAAAATATTTAGCAGAATATATATTGGCCTAAATTGATGAAGAGTTGAAGACATTTTTATTTTTTTATTTTTTATTTGATATGTTTTATAGCAGAAAGTAAAACAATATTGTTTTTTGTGTTCCAAAATTGTGGGTACATTTTTTGTTTATAGCACAAAAAATAAAAACCACAGAGGTAATCAAATACCATCAAAAGAAAGCAAGCTCTATTGTGGGTAAAAAAGGACATCAATTTTATTTGGGTACAGTGTTGCACGACTGCGCAACTGCTAGTTAAAATAACGCAGTGCTGTAAATCTTCTGTAGAATCTTCTAGAATCAAGATAATTGGACTATTGTCTGATGTAGTAAATATATTGAATGGCACATGTCAGGGTTGTTCGCTGTCCCCATATTTAAACATATTGGCCAGGGAATATTTGGTAACCATAATCAGAGCAAATGCTTTGATTTAGGGCATCAGGGTTGGGAAAAATGTTCACAAATTGAGTTTATTTGTGGACAACCTTCTTCTGTATGTAACTAATGCGTGGATTGCTTTTCCTTCCCTGCTACAGGAGTTAGCTCTGTTTGGTTTATATAGTGATTTGAAAATTAATATTTCACATCTTAACATTGATATATCACAGTATGAACAGAGTTTTTTGAAGGCATTTTTTCATTTCAGTTGGTGACCAGCAAATCAAGTATTTGGGGGTCCATATTTTTTAAAAGTTAGATAAACTATATGAACTCAATTATTTGCCCTTGTTTGATTCAGTGAAGCAAAGACTGTAAGATTGGTCTATGAGTCTATGAGCAATACTCATGGTTCAGTGGAATGGCCTTAAATAAGATGGATTTTTTGCTGGGGTAATTAATCTTTTTCCAGACATTACCTATTCAACTTCTATGCCATTTTTTGGTGCATCAAGGTCAGAGCTTCTTTTATATATTTGGTCGTGGCTGAAATTTGATGTCTTGACTAGAGGTAAATAAGAGGTTGGTGTAGGGTTACCACATATGGAATTGTAATATAAAGCAGCAATATTAATGTGAATTGTTGATTGGTTTCACCATCGCTAAACTAAGCACTGGGTGTCTATAAAGAGTGTTTTGGCTCCAGTTTCTTTGATAGCTGTTTCATGGATTAGACAGTCCCATTGCCCTTCTAAACACTCATGACATCCCTAGTTATAAAAGTTTGGGATTTGGTGATAGCTAAGCAAAGGATTTCCTTAGTACCTGGCCCACCTACTTAGATTATGACTAACCCTGAATTCTCGTTAAGGCTCGATGTATTCCATTTTTTTAAGTGGTCTTCAGCCTTCTCTTCACCAATTAGACAGGTTGTTTGCTCCTCGGGCCTTAGACCTCTAAACAAAATATTGTCACAGGGCTCACACATTTTTGGAAGGTAGAATCACTATCTTCAACTGAAACATTTGTATATGCACAGTACCTTGTTCCTCATGAAGATTTATCAAGGGAACTAACTTCCCATTGATTGTCTTAAATATATAATATATTACTTCTATCAGGACCTCATTCTCGCCCATACATTTCTAGAGAATGGGAGAGGGAACTTGGTTATGTGCTCTTGGAAGAAGATTGGGAGAAATCTTTTTTCTAAGATTTATGTCAAATATAGCAAGTCAGATACAGGAAAGAAATTCTGATGGAAGTGCCCTCTAATTAGGCCATGAAGGAGTACTATACCTTGTTATAAAACTGTGACAGTGACATTTTGTTTATACGGATACACTGGGATTACTAACACATTGCATTACTGTTTATTATACATTATATAAATCAGAAGATTGTGAAGCTATTGTCTTCCCTGTTCCCTTTATATTACTAGCATCCAGCCCTGCCCCCAACTCTACAGGCTGGTAAATTGTAAAACAGCTTTTCTACCAAAATGTGTATTCTGTTTAGCCTTTGGCTCTAAATCAAACTATTTCAGCCCTATGAATGTCAAAAAGTACACATATACTTAAGGACAAGAGATTTTCACAGACGGTGTGCTGACTGGTAGGATACAAGTATGCAACTGTATGTCAGGGTCATGAATAAAATAGAGCATTTGGTGCTGGACACATTCATAGCATATAACTGCCCTCTTAAAGCCCCGTACACACGATAAGAAAATCTGTAGGGAAAATTCGTCCGACGACCGATCTGCCGATTGTTAGCATGGTGCTTTCGACAGCCAACTCCGACTTTTCTCCTGACAAAATCCTGATGTGCAGGCTATATAATTTTTGTCGTCTGTAATACAACGTCCGATTTTCGTCTGATTAGTACAGATTTTGACGGAAAAAAATCTTAAGAGCAAGACTAGGCATGCTCAGAGACGAAAGAACAAACATACAAAGCAATCCAACACATGACATCACTTCTGAAGTAGAATTCTGTCATATGGGAAAATTCGTATTAAAATAACCTCTTCACTTTCCACATCAGACTAGCATGCCACAAAAAACAGACGACAGATCGTTCGATAATCTGATCGTGTGTACAGGGCTTTAGTGTATCAGCATGCAAACTTTTACAGCTAGATTAATGAACAGGCCTTTATTTTGCTGTTTATTCACACAAATGTTTGGAGTCTTTGGTTTGAAATTTCTTTTCTGCTTTATAATGTTGTAGTTTCGAACCTCTTTGTTTTGGAGTTATCCAACAACAGGAGTTCCTGTATTAGACAATGACACTACGCACAAAGGATTATTCACATTTTCTGACACTACTGATCTTCTTAGATATTGATTGGTGGAGAAGAGTGAACCTGTTTGCTTAGGTGTGACATCAATGATGTAATCAGGAAGAAAACTCTACCAGTTAAAATTATGAAAGTGTAATGTGTACTGTAAATAACGCTGCCTTTTAGGGTTGAGCGGACACCTAGATGTCCGTGTTCGACGGGTTCGGCCGAACTTTAAAAAAAAGTCCGGGTCCGTGTCCCGGACTTTTACCGAACTTTTCCCGGACACCGAACCCCATTGAAGTCAATGGGGACCCGAACTTTAAGGCACTAAAATGGCTCTAAAACACCAAAGGAAAGGGCTAGAGTGCTGCAAATGGCAGCAAAACGTAATTAAGAGCATGGCAAGTGCTCTGCAAACAAATGTGGATAGGGAAATAACTTAAAACAACAAAAAAAAACAGAAAAATAAAACAATGTTCTTCTTCATCTCTGAAGGACGAGGCCCATATGGAGTAGGAGGGAGGTTGAGGTGGTGGTGGATGTGGCGGTGACATAGGCGTGCGCACAGGGTGTGCTGGGTGTGCCTGGGCACACCCTAATCACCTAGGGCACATAGCATTGCCAGTGAGGAGATGGGAAAGATCTCCCTGGGACCTGCTCTGCTCTATTTCTCCTTGCCTACAGGTACATGGCCCCGATACATTACTCTCCCTGCTGGCAAACACATGCATGTGTATTTCAACTTTGGGGTGCACACCTTAATGCAATAGGCTGCGCACACCTATGGGCGGTGTAGGTGGAAGCGGCGGTGGAGGAGGACCAGGGCCGGATTAACAGCATCATGGGCTTGGTGCTGAGGATTTTGAAGGGCCTTAGGGCCGTGCCTTGCCATGCACCCAGAGGAGGAAGGGTGCAGCCATGCATGCCTAATTCAACATGGGATGCTGTCTCTGAAGCCCATAAACACATCCATGCATCGCCAACTGTCCCTCCTTGTCCGGCCTTCACGCTGTGTGGGGAGGTTCTGAGGGTGCTGCCTGGGGAAGCGAGCATAGAAGCCAGACTTCTGTGTTTACAAGTGACAGAAGAGCGGTAACAGTGAATATGGCCAACCCGGGGCCTATATAAAAGGTAGGGGCCTGGAGCTGCAGCTCCAATAGCCCCTACATTAATCTGGCCCTGAGGAGGAGGACGAGGTAGCCAACACTGCTTCTTTTCACAAATTTTAAATGAGGGTACACCCCAAAAGAGTGAGAAAGAGCAAAAATGGAACAATGGGTGGGTAAGGTCGGTATCCATTGCTATTCTGCACAAGGTACGGAAAAGTCCCGTGGGATCCATGCCTGGTTCATTTTAATGAACGTGAGCTTGTCCACATTGTCTCTGGACAGGCGGCTGCGCTTGTCTGTTATAACGCCCCCAGCCGTGCTAAATACCCGTTCAGATAATACACTGGCTGCAGGGCACGCCAGCACCTCCAAGGCGTAAAGGGCAAGCTCAGGCCATGTGCCCAATTTGGAGACCCAGAAGTTGAAGGGGGCAGACCCGTCATTCACTACATGTAGGCGTGTGCACACATACTGCTCCACCATGTTGGTAAAATGCTGCCTCCTGCTAAGACGTTCCATCTGAGCTGCTGGTGCTGCTGTTTGTTGTGGCGTGCTGACAAAGCTTTTCCACATTTCGGCCATGCTAACCCTGCCTTCTGAGGTGCTGGCGGTGCCCTGGTTGCGTTGGCGACCTCCTCCTCCTCCTCCTCTGCCTTGTGCTTCCACTGTGGCCCCGCTGTCAGATGGGAATGCCAGCAGCATGGCGTCTACCAGCGTGCGCTTGTACTCGCGCATCTTGCGATCGCGCTCCAGTGAGTGAATTAAGGACGGTACGTTGTCCTTGTAACGGGGATCCAGCAGCGTGGCCACCCAGTAATCAGCACAAGTTAGAATGTGGGCAACTCGGCGGTCGTTGTGGAGACACTGCAGCATGTAATCGCTCATGTGTGCCAGGCTGCCCAGAGGCAACGAAAGGCTGTCCTCTGTGGGAGGTGTATGGTCCGTGTCCTCTGTATCCCCCCAGCCACGCACCAGTGATGGCCATGAGCTGGCGTGGGTGCCACCCTGCTGTGAACATGGTTCCATCTCCTCCTCCAGCTCCTCCTCCTCCTCCTCATCCTCCTCATCCTCCAGAACTGTGCCCCTGCTGGACAATTGCGTCCCTGGCGTTTGCGTGTGCAGGAACCCACCCTCGGAGCCCCTTGCGAATGACTGCCCTGAAAGCCTTGGAAATGTTACCTCTTCATCCTCCTCCTCCTCCTCATCCTGTGCCACATCCTCTTCCATCATCGCCCGAATTGTTTTTTCAAGGAGGCATAGAAGTGGGATAGTTAAGCTGAGAACGGCGTCATTGCCACTGGCCATGTTGGTGGAGTACTCAAAACAGCGCAACAAGGCACACAGGTCTCGCATGGAGGCCCAGTTAAATTAAATAGCGGAATAGAAAATATGATCCAAAAAAAGTGTATGTATATCACACGTACACAACCACACTAGGCCCCAATTACTATTGTTTGTACCCCTAAAAGGCTAGATGAGGAGTAGGGGGAGTATGGAACAGGCAGCACCCTCAAACCTTCAGAAGTATGAGATGAACCCCAACAACTTGGAAAGGTGGATCTCTCTCACACGTACCGACACAGACTATCCCGCAATTCAATTGATCCTCAAAGGTTTTTATTGAATAGCGGAATAGGAAATATGATCAAAAAAAGTGTATGTATCTCGCACGTACACAACCACACTAGGCCCCAATTACTATTGTTTGTACCCCTAAAAGGCTAGATGAGGAGTAGGGGGGGTATGGAACAGGCAGCACCCTCAAACCTTCAGAAGTATGAGATGAACCCCAACAACTTGGAAAGGTGGATCTCTCTCACACGTACCGACACAGACTATCCCGCAATTCAATTGATCCTCAAAGGTTTTTATTGAATAGCGGAATAGGAAATATGATCAAAAAAAGTGTATGTATCTCGCACGTACACAACCACACTAGGCCCCAATTACTATTGTTTGTACCCCTAAAAGGCTAGATGAGGAGTAGGGGGGGTATGGAACAGGCAGCACCCTCAAACCTTCAGAAGTATGAGATGAACCCCAACAACTTGGAAAGGTGGATCTCTCTCACACGTACCGACACAGACTATCCCGCAATTCAATTGATCCTCAAAGGTTTTTATTGAATAGCGGAATAGGAAATATGATCAAAAAAAGTGTATGTATCTCGCACGTACACAACCACACTAGGCCCCAATTACTATTGTTTGTACCCCTAAAAGGCTAGATGAGGAGTAGGGGGGGTATGGAACAGGCAGCACCCTCAAACCTTCAGAAGTATGAGATGAACCCCAACAACTTGGAAAGGTGGATCTCTCTCACACGTACCGACACAGACTATCCCGCAATTCAATTGATCCTCAAAGGTTTTTATTGAATAGCGGAATAGGAAATATGATCAAAAAAAGTGTATGTATCTCGCACGTACACAACCACACTAGGCCCCAATTACTATTGTTTGTACCCCTAAAAGGCTAGATGAGGAGTAGGGGGGGTATGGAACAGGCAGCACCCTCAAACCTTCAGAAGTATGAGATGAACCCCAACAACTTGGAAAGGTGGATCTCTCTCACACGTACCGACACAGACTATCCCGCAATTCAATTGATCCTCAAAGGTTTTTATTGAATAGCGGAATAGGAAATATGATCAAAAAAAGTGTATGTATCTCGCACGTACACAACCACACTAGGCCCCAATTACTATTGTTTGTACCCCTAAAAGGCTAGATGAGGAGTAGGGGGGGTATGGAACAGGCAGCACCCTCAAACCTTCAGAAGTATGAGATGAACCCCAACAACTTGGAAAGGTGGATCTCTCTCACACGTACCGACACAGACTATCCCGCAATTCAATTGATCCTCAAAGGTTTTTATTGAATAGCGGAATAGGAAATATGATCAAAAAAAGTGTATGTATCTCGCACGTACACAACCACACTAGGCCCCAATTACTATTGTTTGTACCCCTAAAAGGCTAGATGAGGAGTAGGGGGGGTATGGAACAGGCAGCACCCTCAAACCTTCAGAAGTATGAGATGAACCCCAACAACTTGGAAAGGTGGATCTCTCTCACACGTACCGACACAGACTATCCCGCAATTCAATTGATCCTCAAAGGTTTTTATTGAATAGCGGAATAGGAAATATGATCAAAAAAAGTGTATGTATCTCGCACGTACACAACCACACTAGGCCCCAATTACTATTGTTTGTACCCCTAAAAGGCTAGATGAGGAGTAGGGGGGGTATGGAACAGGCAGCACCCTCAAACCTTCAGAAGTATGAGATGAACCCCAACAACTTGGAAAGGTGGATCTCTCTCACACGTACCGACACAGACTATCCCGCAATTCAATTGATCCTCAAAGGTTTTTATTGAATAGCGGAATAGGAAATATGATCAAAAAAAGTGTATGTATCTCGCACGTACACAACCACACTAGGCCCCAATTACTATTGTTTGTACCCCTAAAAGGCTAGATGAGGAGTAGGGGGGGTATGGAACAGGCAGCACCCTCAAACCTTCAGAAGTATGAGATGAACCCCAACAACTTGGAAAGGTGGATCTCTCTCACACGTACCGACACAGACTATCCCGCAATTCAATTGATCCTCAAAGGTTTTTATTGAATAGCGGAATAGGAAATATGATCAAAAAAAGTGTATGTATCTCGCACGTACACAACCACACTAGGCCCCAATTACTATTGTTTGTACCCCTAAAAGGCTAGATGAGGAGTAGGGGGGGTATGGAACAGGCAGCACCCTCAAACCTTCAGAAGTATGAGATGAACCCCAACAACTTGGAAAGGTGGATCTCTCTCACACGTACCAACACAGACTATCCCCCAATTTAACTGATCCCCAAAGGTTTTTGATTAAATAGCGGAATAGAAAATATGATCCCAAAAAAGTGTATGTATATCACACGTACACAACCACACTAGGCCCCAATTACTATTGTTTGTACCCCTAAAAGGCTAGGAGTAGGGGGAGTATGGAACAGGCAGCACCCTCAAACCTTCAGAAGTATGAGATGAACCCCAACAACTTGGAAAGGTGGATCTCTCTCACACGTACCAACACAGACTATCCCCCAATTTAACTGATCCCCAAAGGTTTTTGATTAAATAGCGGAATAGAAAATATGATCCCAAAAAAGTGTATGTATATCACACGTACACAACCACACTAGGCCCCAATTACTATTGTTTGTACCCCTAAAAGGCTAGGAGTAGGGGGAGTATGGAACAGGCAGCACCCTCAAACCTTCAGAAGTATGAGATGAACCTCAACAACTTGGAAAGGTGGATCTCTCTCACACGTACCAACACAGACTATCCCCCAATTTAACTGATCCCCAAAGGTTTTTGATTAAATAGCGGAATAGAAAATATGATCCCAAAAAAGTGTATGTATATCACACGTACACAACCACACTAGGCCCCAATTACTATTGTTTGTACCCCTAAAAGGCTAGGAGTAGGGGGAGTATGGAACAGGCAGCACCCTCAAACCTTCAGAAGTATGAGATGAACCCCAACAACTTGGAAAGGTGGATCTCTCTCACACGTACCAACACAGACTATCCCCCAATTTAACTGATCCCCAAAGGTTTTTGATTAAATAGCGGAATAGAAAATATGATCCCAAAAAAGTGTATGTATATCACACGTACACAACCACACTAGGCCCCAATTACTATTGTTTGTACCCCTAAAAGGCTAGGAGTAGGGGGAGTATGGAACAGGCAGCACCCTCAAACCTTCAGAAGTATGAGATGAACCTCAACAACTTGGAAAGGTGGATCTCTCTCACACGTACCAACACAGACTATCCCCCAATTTAACTGATCCCCAAAGGTTTTTGATTAAATAGCGGAATAGAAAATATGATCCCAAAAAAGTGTATGTATATCACACGTACACAACCACACTAGGCCCCAATTACTATTGTTTGTACCCCTAAAAGGCTAGGAGTAGGGGGAGTATGGAACAGGCAGCACCCTCAAACCTTCAGAAGTATGAGATGAACCCCAACAACTTGGAAAGGTGGATCTCTCTCACACGTACCAACACAGACTATCCCCCAATTTAACTGATCCCCAAAGGTTTTTGATTAAATAGCGGAATAGAAAATATGATCCCAAAAAAGTGTATGTATATCACACGTACACAACCACACTAGGCCCCAATTACTATTGTTTGTACCCCTAAAAGGCTAGGAGTAGGGGGAGTATGGAACAGGCAGCACCCTCAAACCTTCAGAAGTATGAGATGAACCCCAACAACTTGGAAAGGTGGATCTCTCTCACACGTACCAACACAGACTATCCCCCAATTTAACTGATCCCCAAAGGTTTTTGATTAAATAGCGGAATAGAAAATATGATCCCAAAAAAGTGTATGTATATCACACGTACACAACCACACTAGGCCCCAATTACTATTGTTTGTACCCCTAAAAGGCTAGGAGTAGGGGGAGTATGGAACAGGCAGCACCCTCAAACCTTCAGAAGTATGAGATGAACCCCAACAACTTGGAAAGGTGGATCTCTCTCACACGTACCAACACAGACTATCCCCCAATTTAACTGATCCCCAAAGGTTTTTGATTAAATAGCGGAATAGAAAATATGATCCCAAAAAAGTGTATGTATATCACACGTACACAACCACACTAGGCCCCAATTACTATTGTTTGTACCCCTAAAAGGCTAGGAGTAGGGGGAGTATGGAACAGGCAGCACCCTCAAACCTTCAGAAGTATGAGATGAACCCCAACAACTTGGAAAGGTGGATCTCTCTCACACGTACCAACACAGACTATCCCCCAATTTAACTGATCCCCAAAGGTTTTTGATTAAATAGCGGAATAGAAAATATGATCCCAAAAAAGTGTATGTATATCACACGTACACAACCACACTAGGCCCCAATTACTATTGTTTGTACCCCTAAAAGGCTAGGAGTAGGGGGAGTATGGAACAGGCAGCACCCTCAAACCTTCAGAAGTATGAGATGAACCCCAACAACTTGGAAAGGTGGATCTCTCTCACACGTACCAACACAGACTATCCCCCAATTTAACTGATCCCCAAAGGTTTTTGATTAAATAGCGGAATAGAAAATATGATCCCAAAAAAGTGTATGTATATCACACGTACACAACCACACTAGGCCCCAATTACTATTGTTTGTACCCCTAAAAGGCTAGGAGTAGGGGGAGTATGGAACAGGCAGCACCCTCAAACCTTCAGAAGTATGAGATGAACCCCAACAACTTGGAAAGGTGGATCTCTCTCACACGTACCAACACAGACTATCCCCCAATTTAACTGATCCCCAAAGGTTTTTGATTAAATAGCGGAATAGAAAATATGATCCCAAAAAAGTGTATGTATATCACACGTACACAACCACACTAGGCCCCAATTACTATTGTTTGTACCCCTAAAAGGCTAGGAGTAGGGGGAGTATGGAACAGGCAGCACCCTCAAACCTTCAGAAGTATGAGATGAACCCCAACAACTTGGAAAGGTGGATCTCTCTCACACGTACCAACACAGACTATCCCCCAATTTAACTGATCCCCAAAGGTTTTTGATTAAATAGCGGAATAGAAAATATGATCCCAAAAAAGTGTATGTATATCACACGTACACAACCACACTAGGCCCCAATTACTATTGTTTGTACCCCTAAAAGGCTAGGAGTAGGGGGAGTATGGAACAGGCAGCACCCTCAAACCTTCAGAAGTATGAGATGAACCCCAACAACTTGGAAAGGTGGATCTCTCTCACACGTACCAACACAGACTATCCCCCAATTTAACTGATCCCCAAAGGTTTTTGATTAAATAGCGGAATAGAAAATATGATCCCAAAAAAGTGTATGTATATCACACGTACACAACCACACTAGGCCCCAATTACTATTGTTTGTACCCCTAAAAGGCTAGGAGTAGGGGGAGTATGGAACAGGCAGCACCCTCAAACCTTCAGAAGTATGAGATGAACCCCAACAACTTGGAAAGGTGGATCTCTCTCACACGTACCAACACAGACTATCCCCCAATTTAACTGATCCCCAAAGGTTTTTGATTAAATAGCGGAATAGAAAATATGATCCCAAAAAAGTGTATGTATATCACACGTACACAACCACACTAGGCCCCAATTACTATTGTTTGTACCCCTAAAAGGCTAGGAGTAGGGGGAGTATGGAACAGGCAGCACCCTCAAACCTTCAGAAGTATGAGATGAACCCCAACAACTTGGAAAGGTGGATCTCTCTCACACGTACCAACACAGACTATCCCCCAATTTAACTGATCCCCAAAGGTTTTTGATTAAATAGCGGAATAGAAAATATGATCCCAAAAAAGTGTATGTATATCACACGTACACAACCACACTAGGCCCCAATTACTATTGTTTGTACCCCTAAAAGGCTAGATGAGGAGTAGGGGGAGTATGGAACAGGCAGCACCCTCAAACCTTCAGTATGAGATTGTGTTCACTGTACCCCACAAAGATTGAGTTCACTGCACCCCACAATGATTGTGTTCACTGCACCCCACAAAGATTGTGTTCACTGCACCTCACAAAGATTGTGTTCACTGTACCCCCCAAAGATTGTGTTCACTGCACCCCACAAAGATTCTGTTCACTGTACCCCACAAAGATTGTGTTCACTGCACCCCAAAAAGATTGTGTTCACTGCACCCCAAAAAGGATGTTGTTCACTGCACCCCAAAAAGGATGTTGTTCACTCCACCCCAAAAAGATTGTGTTCACTGCACCCCACAAAGATTGTGTTCACTGCACCCCAAAAAGATTGTGTTCACTGCACCCCAAAAATGATTTTGTTCACTGCACCCCAAAAAGGATTTTGTTCACTGCACCCCAAAAAGGATGTTGTTCACTGCACCCCAAAAAGATTGTGTTCACTGCACCCCAAAAAGATTGTGTTCACTGCACCCCACAAAGGATTTTGTTCACTGCACCCCAAAAAGATTGTGTTCACTGCACCCCAAAAAGGATGTTGTTCACTGCACCCCAAAAAGGATTTTGTTCACTGCACCCCAAAAAGATTGTGTTCACTGCACCCCACAAAGGATTTTGTTCACTGCACCCCACAAAGATTGTGTTCACTGCACCCCAAAAAGATTTTGTTCACTGCACCCCAAAAAGATTGTGTTCACTGCAGCCCAAAAAGATTGTGTTCACTGCAGCCCAAAAAGATTGTGTTCACTGCAGCCCAAAAAGATTGTGTTCACTGCAGCTCACACACAGAAAAATGGATGTGGATCACTGACACCTGCCTATCTCCAATCCCACACCACACAGCAATATCGATTGTAGTTTGTAGAACACAGTTTCCCTAAAATTCAGCAGACTCTGTCCCTAACAGGATTGAGAAGAGATCGTAGATCAGGATTGAGTGCAGACCCCACCCCCCACACAGCAATATCGATTGTAGTTTGTAGAAGACACTGACCCTATATAATTCAGCAGACTCTATCCCTAAAATGCCTACAACTCGCCCTGCCTAAACACTCCGACCTGTCCCTCAATTCTATCCGGACACAAATGGTTTTTTCCTGCCTATCTTTCCCTAATCAGCAGCCAGCACGTTGATGTGTGCTCTGTCCCTGAATCTAAGCAGCATAATGACGCCGCTGCGGCTGCCTCGAACTTATAAAGACTTGGTCACATGCTTCAGACGGCCAATCACAGCTACTGAGACATTTGCAGGCATGGCTGGGATGGCTTAAGGCACACCAGTTAAACGATTGTTGATTGGCTGTTGAAAGCCCGCCATGAAAAGAGCGCCAAAGCATGCAAAACCCGGAAATAAAACGACCGAACACGGATTTTTACCCGAACATACAGTAAAGTGTCCGTGTCCGTGTTCGGGTACAAAAAATCCAATTATTCGGTACGAACACGAATAATACAGTCCGTGTTCGCTCAACACTACTGCCTTTACCTACAATTATGACTTACATGAAGATCAGACCACAATTTAGCAACCACTCATACAGATATTTAGGTAAAGCAAAGGGTTCACAATCTTTTTCTTGCAATAGTCTAAATATTTTTGCGATGCTTTGGGGTTGATTCACTAATGGGCCATACACACTATAGGATTTTCTGAAGACTTTTTCCTTTAGACTTACAAAAACCATATAATATGAGGTCAAACCTAAACACTTTCAATTTGTATGCAATCTGACAGGCCCTTACACTACATAGAAAAGGTAAATCTGAAGGAAATCTAATCACAAAAGTTGGATAGTGTGTATCCAGCTTAAAAGTGAATAAGTTGTTCACTTTGCAAGGGAAATTGCACTTCCCTAGAGCTTTGTGAATGAGGTGGAGCTCTGCTGATTGTCATCATCAAATCATATGCAAGCAAAAATGCTGTTTTATTTTATTTTCCTTGCCAAAGGGTGGGTATTATTTACAAAGGGCACATCCTATTCAAATCTATAAGTGATTTTTTCACAGCATGCTCAGTTAGGCACTCAGTCTTTTCCAGCTGGGATGTAGACAACAGAGTTAATATACTATAGGCTGTTCATTTTTTAAGGGAGGTTGCACTTTGCAAGAAAAACTTCACCACATTCACTAAGCTCTGGAGCAAATTCCCTTGCAAAGTGAACAGCCTATCTGCCTTTAGTAAATCAACTACTGTTACTCAAACTGCTTTTAATTTTCTATTCACTCCTCTACAGTTTTATTGGTCATTTTACAGTATGTTAAAAATAATCCTCTTTGGAGCATGCTTGGCTTTGTGAATTCTTGCAAAAAGCACCTTCATAGGAATGAATGAGTATGTATGTAAAACACAGGTAAAATGTGGGTAAGGTAGCTTAATGTACAGAGTACGGTGAGAAATGTAGACAAATACTTTGTAAAGATATTGCAGTGGATTTGAATACATTTCAAAGCACCTTTCCTACGTGTATGGAACTCAAAAAGTCACATGGATGTTACAAGTCTACTAAAAAGTAATATGTGAATAAAATGTCAATCTCATACTTTTCAATTTAGCCTTTTAGAGGTCTAGAATTCCTGGAGGTGGATGGGGCTAATAGCAATGTGACTGCCATGATTAGCTGTTACATCGGTCACATGATCGGAAAACTCCTGATTGCGGACAGTGATCGGGAGCTTTCCGTTAGCCGCTGGTCACTATGCCGGGAGCACGCATTGCGTGCGCTCTTGGCACAGCTCTATTTTTGCAATTGCACGTAAATATGTGGTCGCCGAGAGCCCACATATCTGTGTACGCTCTGCGCCAACAGGTTAGGCAATAGTTTTCATGTGAATCTATAATGGCTTTTGGATCAGGTCCATCCGTCAGTGTTTCAGGCAAACCTGGTTGGAAGCTCTTGTAAGTCAATAGGCAGCTTCATGAAAGTTTGCCTCCGAGTTCTTCCAGGCCAAGGAAAAAAATGGAAGGTCTGCATCCTTTTTAGTTTCTTTTGGTCCTACAACTGAAGAATCTGGGGGTAGCCTGGAGCTTAACCTCTTCATGCCTAAGCCTTTTTCTGACACTTGTTGCTTACAAGTTAAAATCTGTATTTTTTACTAGAAAATTACTTTAAACCAGTGTTAATTTTGGCAGCAAATTTTGATTTAGTTTTAGTTATAGTCTTTTGACTAAAATGCCATTTTAGTTTTAGTCATATTTTAGTCTTTTAACTAAAATGCTATTTTAGTTTTAGTCGTATTTTAGTCATCTGAATTGCTTTAGTTTTAGTCATATTTTAGTAGACTAAAATCTCCAATAAATTTTAGTCGACTAAAATCTCATACATGATAGTCAACTACAAATCGAATAGGTTTAGGTTAATTGTAATGCATTATTTAAACATTTGTCTAGAATTTCCAAAGGAATTATATACTCCTGGAGTAAAAATCGAATAACATGTTATTATTTATGGTATTAAGTTTTGAACACGCACTAGACACAGATTTAGCTATTGTGATATATAAACGTCTTTATAAATAAAACCGAGTTTCACAAACAAACAAAAACATTGCTTTTTAACAAACAGAAGTGCAACCTTAAAATAGAAATTGCCAGCAGAGGAGTGTTAATTTTTATGTCAATTTTCAATTTTGTTTTAGTTATATTCTTATGACTAAAATGCCATTAGTTTTAGTCGTATTTTAGTCTTATGACTAAAATGCCATTTTATTTTTTGTCATATTTTAGTCATCTGAATTATTTTAATTTTAGTCGTATTTTAGTTGACTAAAATTGTTTTAATTTAGTCGACTAAAACATTTTAGTCAACAAAATTAACACTGCTTGAAACCCCCAAACACTATATATATTTTTAGCAGAGACCCTAGAGAATAAAATGGCGATAATTGCAATATTTTATGTCACACTATATTTGTGCAGCGGTCTTTCAAATGCAATTTTTTTTAAAGAAACACACACAACTCTGCATATGTCCTCCTCTGCCCTCTCACATATTGGACTTACATGCAACTGCTGGAATTGTTTGAAGAAATTGTTATATTCATAAATATGTTTTTGTATATTTTTCATATTATTTCTTTTTTTGTGTATACATTAGTTTATTATTTACTTATCTCATCATTTATTTTGTGTCATTGTTACATATAGAAACTTCCTTGATTGATTTATGATATCTGCAATATTGATGAATATGTCTGTATATTGGATATTTTTATTCACTGCACAATAGTGTCATCCCTTTCCCACTTCTTCCATAACTTATATGGATGCGCCCTCTGGTGGTCATTGCCCGCATGGCTGGATTTGATGGCCACCTGCCCTGCATTAGGGTTTCTCATACGGACGCCCGAGGCGTCTTCACCACTATTCTCCTCTCTCTTCGAGATGAGGGGGAAAGTGCTGGGGCGCCGCCCCCTCCGGCCGAGATACGCTTGCGCTCCTGCCCCTCTGTTCATTACCACTCTTCCTTGCTGCGCTGCATACTCCGGGGACACCTCCTCAGTGTGGGCGGAAGTACGGACATGCATCACTGACAGATAGGGCGGATGCGCTGGCACCCTCTGGCCGGATCTTTTGTCCGCATCCCGCCCTACGTTTCTAAGGGCGGGGTGGAGGGAGTATAAAAGACAGCCCTGTCTGCATGATTCTTAGTGTCTTGCTGCACTCCTAGTGCGCCAGATCGATTCATACCATCAGTAAAGGTAAAAAATCTGCTTTTTAATGGAACTTTTTTGGAATTTGTCAGTTTACTCCTTTGCTTTTTATTTTTAGCCATTTAAATTTTTTTTATATTTTCTTTTTTTATAGGTATTCTCCGCTGTATAGGTGGAATTGGTTTTACCAAGACCTACACTAGTGGAATTATTTTTGAAAATTTTCCATCCTGCATAACTTTGTGGCAGTATAATAATGTCTCAGTATACATTGTATATGGTCCAATCTTTTCTTTGAAGATCATTATCATTATAATACCATTTACTTTTGGTGCGCTCGGCATGACCGTTTAATTTTTTTGCAATTGTCTTCATATATTTTTTAATAAGTATATGGTAGTCATTTTTTGACACACATATAAATCTTTGAGCAGAGGCGTAACTAGATTTCTCAGGGCCCCGGTGTAAGAAATCATGAAGGGCCCTCACACTTATTTTTCCCAACGTATAACAAAGTAAAATATTTCTGGCAATGGTGGTGAGGGGGGGGTGGGATCAGTGGCGGCATTGGTGGGGAGAGGCACGGGATCAGTGGTGGCAATGGTGGTGAGGGGGGTGGGATCAGTGGTGACAATGGTGGGGAGAGGCAAGGGATCAGTGGTGGCAATGGTGGGGAGGGGGGTGGGATCAGTGGCAGCAATGGTGGGGAGGGAGGTGGGATCAGTGGCGGCAGTGGTTGGGAGGGAGGTGGGATAAGTGGCGGCAGTGGTGGGGAGGGAAGTGTGATCAGAGGTGGTGAAGGGGGTGAGATTAGGGCCCTGACACTTTTTTTCCCAACGTATAACAAAGTAAAATATTTCTGTTTCTGTGTTCAACGGCGGCAATGGTGGTGAGGGGGGGGTGGGATCAGTGGCAGCAATGGTGGGGAGAGGCACGGGATCAGTGGTGGCAGTGATGGTGATGGGGGTGGGATCAGTGGCGTTGGTGAGGGGGGTGGATGGTGGGGTGGGATCAATGGCGGTGGTGAAGGGGGGATGGTCGAGAGGGATCAGTGGGGGCGATGGTGGGGAGGGGGGGTTGAGAAGGAGTGGGATTAGTGGTGGTGTCATCCTCCCCCACCACCACCACCTCTGTCTTACTGATCCCATCCTCCCCACCACCGCAGATCTCATCCCTACACCCCCCCCCCCAACACCTCTGTTGTAGATAGGGATGAGATCTGTGCCATGGGATCATTAAGAGGCAGCAAAGGTAGAGTTTGGGATCATCATTCTTCACTTACATAGCAGTCGGTCAAACGATTCACCCTCAGCAACAAGTGAATCCACTCCAGCCAGGCAGGCTCGCTTGTAGCAGTCTCTTCACAGAGGGGAGAACTCCTCCCCCTGCACTCTATTGGTGTCAGCTGGTCAGCTGACTTTCTTCCAGCGTCCATCCCTGCCTCACTGCATCAGCCTTCTCTGTTTATTGAAGAGGATCGGCAGGGCTGAGGGCGGTGCAGGCAGCAGCAGACTCCTTTTTAGAAGACTCATCTTAGCAACCGGCTGCTGTAGACACCTCCCCCCCACGTGCAGTGCGGTGCAACGATCGGGGAGGGCAGTTACAGTAGCCAGAACAGTCAGGTGGACGGACGGGCCCCCTCACACCGCGGTAAGAGAACGGGGGCTGGCGGGCCCCCCCTCAGTGGCGGAACTCCAGGGCCCAGTCGCAAGTGCGACCGCTGCAACCCTGATAGTTCCGCTACTGTCTCTGAGTGTTTTTTTACACCATTCATATATAAATACCGATATTATGTATTTTTGTCAATCAGTTACATTAAGAGCTGACATACCCTCTTTGTGGGAGACCCATATGGGTAGGAGCCCTCACCTGCTGGCCTGCGGTCTTTAATTACCAATGGGTGTGGTCCTTGGATCACCATCACACACACACCATAATTCCCAGGATTTCAGTTGCAGGTATGACACTATCTCCATTGTTATGTGCATTGACTCACTTTGTCCCAACACTAAGGGGATTGTTTAATGCAATATATCTCTGTTTCTCATATATATATATATATATTTTGTTATAGTTCATATTCAAATCCCTGAAGAAGCCAAACCGGCGAAACCAGTCGGATTTTGAATTTCTTTCATTCATGTATGATTCCATGGATGTTGTATTTTTAATCAAAATCAGTCTTTTGTCCATATGTGTGAATAAAATAAATAATTTTATATCTAAATGAATGTTTTGTGCATTTGTTCTAAGGACATATGCTTATACTTTATTGAATTTTAGTGAGTACCTTAAAAGTCCCACATCCTAGAATTTTCTAAAATTTTCTACACTTTATAGGGAAGTTGGTACTCCATTAAATTTTTCTATAGCCCCTCCCATTTTCTTTCAACAAGTAAATAGATGCCCAACATGTCATGCCTTTAACCACTTAAGCCCCGGAAGATTTTACCCCCTTCCTGACCAGGGGGTATTTTGCGATTCGGCACTGCGTGACTTTAACGGACAATTGTGCGGTCATGCGACGCTGTACCTAAACGAATTTGACGTCCTTTTTTTCCCACAAACAGAGCTTTCTTTTGGTGGTATTTGATCACCTGTGCGATTTTTTGATCATGCGCTATAAACAAAAAAACAGCGTCAATTTTGCAAAAATAGCAATATTTTTCACATTTTTGTATATGAAATTCCCCCAAAAAAAATGTAAAAATCAAAATTTTTTAACATTTTCGGCCAATTTGTTTTCTGCTACATGTTTGGTAAAAAAAATCGCAAAAAGCGTATTTTGATTGGTTTGCGCAAAAGATATCGCGTTTACTAACAAAGGGAAAGATTTTTGTCATTTTTGTTGTTTTTTAACGCGTAATGGCGCCGATCTGCGATTTTTTTGCGGTACTGCGAAATTGCGGCGGACAGATCGGACCCTTGACTGACATTTTTGACACTTTTGGGATTACCAGTGACATTTCTACAGTAATCAGTGCTATACATATGCACTGTTACTGTAAAATTACACTGGCAGTGGAGGGGTTAACTTTTTTTGAGCGGGAGGGGCTGTGTGAGTCCCTAGGGGCGTGATTCTAACTGTGATTGGCTGTGGCTTGAGCTGTAGGAACAGTGATCAACAGTCCTACATAGTAGAACCGTATGATCACTGTTTCTACACAGGGGAGAATGACAGGCGGCTTGTTTACATCAGCCACCTGACTTTCTCCCTCTGCAGCGACGATCGCAGAGTGACCGGCGGACATCGGGTCCGCCGGAAAGCACGCGGGGGGTCCGTGACCATGCGGGAGCGGGAGCGCGCCTCCGGGGGCGTGCGCTTGCTCCCTAGACCCTCACAGGCTAGCGACGTAGATCTACGTCACTTTGCCTGTGAGGGGCTGACTGCCGACGTAAATAGTCGTGCGGCGGTCGGCAAGTGGTTAAAATTGTTTACACACGTGCAATGGTGACAAACTATGGTACTTAAAAATCTCCATAGGCAATGCTTTAAAAAATGTTAAAGATTACCTGTTTAGAGCTACAGAGGTGTTCATGTGCTAGAATTATTGCTCTTTTGCAGAAGCGACTTAGGTATGCATTCGCTTCTGTGCACGAGAACAGCGGAATGGGGCGCTTTTAAAAAAATGTTCTTATTTATTTTATTGTATTTTTTTATTTTTACATTGTACCTTTAAAACATTTTTTGTTTTATCACTTTTATTGCTGTTACAAGCAATGTAAAAATCCCTTGTGACAGTAATAGGCAGTGACAGGTACTCTTTATATATTTATATATATAATATATTATATATATTTCATTAAGACCCCAAATCCCTCCTCTGCACTTAAAAGCATTCAAAACGCCAAGCTTGGCTATTTTGAATACTGTCATTTTATTTAAAATCTGGCGCCTCTAAGGCTCTAGTAACCGGACGTAATGTCATGACGTCGCTTCCGGGTTACTAGATCCGAGACCCATTTAAAGCCGATTCCGGCTTTGTTTAAGTCTCTGGCTAGCCTACAGATGTGCTGGCTGGTCGCTCGGGTCTCCCGATGGGATGGGAGACCTGGCAGAGCGGTGGAAGGCAGCGGGAGATGGGGGACGTCCCCTCCCACTGCTTGTAATAAGGGCTGAAGGGTTGCTTACCTGCATTGGTTGTTATCACAAGAAAGCCGACCGTCCGCTCTAAAAAACGGTACAGGGGATGCTTGCAGCTGCAGGCATCACCCTGGTACAACCCCCTGAAGCCAAAGGACGCAAATTTGCGTTATGTCAGTGTTAAGGGTTTGAACAGTAAATTGGCATGGTTGTCACAAAAGTGATATCTGTTCCATTCGGCCCCATATTAGCAGGGGACCTGTTTATGGATTCCTCGCTGAATGGACTGGATGATACCCATGTGAAAGAAGCCTAAACATATTTGTTAGCATGTTTGTACCATGCCTCACTGTACACTGCAAACAATTTTGTGTGAATCTGTTGCAAATGTATTTACTTTACGATCCTGCCTGTAATAGCACTTCCTGTTGCAGGTAGACAATGCTAAGCAATTGCCTCCCAATTACAAGTAGCAGTGCCAGCCAGTTGCGTAAACGACTTTCTTCAGCTGTTGCCCTTTCTATCTGCTATCGGTCAACTGGAAGACTATGCTAACAATGCTGTATCCCTATTGACTTTGACCAGTCACTCAGAAGACAGAAGGTGACTAAGCATTAGAGTTGAGCGGACACCTGGATGTCCGTGTTCGGCGGGTTCGGCCGAACTTAAAAAAAAAGTCCGGGTCCGTGTCCCGGACTTTTGCCAAACTTTTCCCAGACACCGAACCCCATTGAAGTCAATGGGGACCCGAACTTTCAGGCACTAAAATGGCTCTAAAACACCAATGGAAAGGGCTAGAGTGCTGCAAATGGCAGCAAAACGTAGTTAAGAGCATGGCAAGTGCTCTGCAAACAAATGTGGATAGGGAAATAACTTAAAACAACAAAAAAAACCCCAGAAAAATAAAACAATGTTCTTCATCTCTGAAGGACGACGCCCATATGGAGTAGGAAGGAGGTTGAGGTGGTGGTGGATGTGGCGGTGTCATAGGCGTGCGCACAGGGTGTGCCGGGTGTACCTGGGCACACCCTAATCACCTAGGGCACATAGCATTATCGCTCTGTTTGCCAGTGGGGAGATGGGAAAGATCTCCCTCGGACCTGCTCTGCTCTATTTCTCTTTGCCAGCAGGGAGAGTAATGTATCGGGGCCATGTACATGTAGGCAAACACATGCATGTGTATTTAAACTTTGGGGTTCACACCCTAATGCAATAGGCTGCGCACACCTATGGGCGGTGTAGGTGGAAGCGGCGGTGGAGGAGGACCAGGGCCGGATTAAGAGCATCATGGGCTTGGTGCTTAGGATTTTGAAGGGCCTTAATGGCCGTGCCTTGGCATGCACCCAGAGGAGGAAGGGTGCAGCCATGCATGCCTAATTCAACATGGGATGCTGTCTCTGAAGCCCATAAACACATCCATGCATCGGCAACTGTCCCTCCTTGTCCGGCCTTCGTGCTGTGTGGGGAGGTTCTGAGGGAGCTGCCCGGGGAAACGAGCATAGAAGCCAGACTTCTGTGTTTACAAGTGACAGAAGAGCGGTAACAGTGAATATGGCCAACCTGGGGCCTATATTAAGGTAGGGGCCTGGAGCTGCAGCTCCAATAGCCCCTATGTTAATCTGGCCCTGAGGAGGACGAGGTAGCCAACACTGCTTTTTTTCAGAAATTTTAAATGAGGGTACACCCCAAAAGAGTGAGAAAGAGCAAAAATAGAACAATGGCTGGGTAAGGTCGGTATCCATCGCTATTCTGCACAAGGTACGGAAAAGTCCCGTGGGATCCATGCCTGGTTCATTTTAATGAACGTGAGCTTGTCCACATTGTCTCTGGACAGGCGGCTGCGCTTGTCTGTGATAACGCCCCCAGCCGTACTAACTAATCGTTCAGATAATACACTGGCTGCAGGGCACGCCAGCACCTCCAAGGCTTAAAGGGCAAGCTCAGGCCATGTGCACAACTTGGAGACCCAGAAGTTGAAGGGGGCAGACCCGTCATTCAGTACGTCTAGGCGTGTGCACACATACTGCTCCACCATGTTGGTGAAATGCTGCCTCCTGCTAAGACGTTCCATATGAGCTGCTGGTGCTGCTGTTTGTTGTGGCGTGCTGACAAAGCTTTTCCACATTTCGGCCATGCTAACCCTGCCTTCTGAGGTGCTGGCGGTGCCCTGGTTGCGTTGGCGACCTCTTCCTCCTCCTCCTCCTCTGCCTTGGCCTTGTGCTTCCACTGTGGCCCCGCTGTCAGGTGGGAATGCCAGCAGCATTGCGTCTACCAGCGTGCGCTTGTACTCGCGCATCTTGCGATCGCGCTCCAGTGAGTGAATTAAGGACGGTACGTTGTCCTTGTAACGGGGATCCAGCAGCGTGGCCACCCAGTAATCAGCACAAGTTAGAATGTGGGCAACTCGGCGGTCGTTGTGGAGACACTGCAGCATGTAATCGCTCATGTGTGCCAGGCTGCCCAGAGGCAACGAAAGGCTGTCCTTTGTGGGAGGTGTATCGTCTGTGTCCTCTGTATCCCCCCAGCCACGCACCAGTGATGGCCATGAGCTGGCCTGGGTGCCACCCTGCTGTGAACATGGTTCCATCTCCTCCTCCAGCTCCTCCTCCTCATCCTCCTCATCCTCCAGAACTGTGCCCCTGCTGGACAATTGTGTCCCTGGCGTTTGTGTGTGCAAGAACCCACCCTCGGAACCCCTTGTGAATGACTGCCCTGAAAGCCTTGGAAATGTTACCTCTTCATCCTCCTCCTCCTCCTCATCCTGTGCCACATCCTCTTCCATCATCGCCCGAATTGTTTTTTGAAGGAGGCATAGAAGTGGGATAGTTAAGCTGACAACTGCGTCATCGGCACTGGCCATGTTGGTGGAGTACTCAAAACAGCGCAACAAGGCACACAGGTCTCGCATGGAGGCTCAGTTATT
The DNA here is from genome assembly GCF_965119305.1 of Pelophylax lessonae. Classification (NCBI taxonomy): domain Eukaryota; kingdom Metazoa; phylum Chordata; class Amphibia; order Anura; family Ranidae; genus Pelophylax; species Pelophylax lessonae. Next base: position 608,463,129 of record NC_138769.1, read on the forward strand.
GGTGGTAAAGTAGTGCTGTTCCACAGAGCGACTCACGCGTGCGTGCTGCAGCTGAAACTCCACTATGGCCTGGGTGCCACCCTGCTGTGAACATGGTTCCATCTCCTCCTCCAGCTCCTCCTCCTCATCCTCCTCATCCTCCAGAACTGTGCCCCTGCTGGACAATTGTGTCCCTGGCGTTTGTGTGTGCAGGAACCCACCCTCGGAGCCCCTTGTGAATGACTGCCCTGAAAGCCTTGGAAATGTTACATCTTCATCCTCCTCCTCCTCCTCCTCATCCTGTGCCACATCCTCTTCCATCATCGCCCGAATTGTTTTTTGAAGGAGGCATAGAAGTGGGATAGTTAAGCTGACAATGGCGTCATCGGCACTGGCCATGTTGGTGGAGTACTCAAAACAGCGCAACAAGGCACACAGGTCTCGCATGGAGGCCCAGTTATTGGTGGTGAAGTGGTGCTGTTCCGCAGAGCGACTCACGTGTGCGTGCTGCAGCTGAAACTCCACTATGGCCTGCTGCTGCTCGCACAGTCTTTCCAGCAAGTGCAAGATGGAGTTCCACCTTGTGGGCACGTCACATATGAGGCGGTGAGCGGGAAGGCCGAAGTTACGCTGCAGCGCTGACAGGCGAGCAGCAGCAGGGTGAGAATGCCGAAAGTGCGCACACACAGCCTGCACTTTCTGCAGCAGCTCTGACATATCGGGTAGTTTTTAAGGAACCTCTGCACCACCAAATTCAGCACATGCGCCAGGCAAGGGATGTGCGTCAAACCGGCTAGGCCCAGAGCTGCTATGAGATTTCGCCCGTTATCGCACACCACCAGGCCGGGCTTGAGGCTCGCTGGCAGCAACCACTCATTTGTCTGCTGTTCCATGCTCCTCCACAACTCCTGCGCGGTGTGTGGTTTTTCCCCCAAACAGGCAAGTTTTAAAACTGCCTGCTGTCGTTTACCCCTGGCCGTGCTGAAGTTGGTGGTGAAGGTGTTACGCTGTCCGGATGAGGAGGCGGTAGAGGATGAGGAAGCGGAGTAGGAGGAGTTAGGAACAGGAGGCAAACTGAAGCGCCCTGCAATCCTCGGTGGTGGAAGGACATGCGCCAAATTGCTATCCGCCTCAGGCCCATCCGCCACTGCATTTACCCAGTGTGCCGTTAGGGAGATATAACGCCCCTGACCGTGCTTACTGGTCCACGTATCAGTAGTTAGGTGGACCTTGGCACAGATGGCGTTGCCCAGTGCACACCTGATTTTTTCCCCCACTTGGTTGTGCAGGGAAGAGATGGCTTGCCTGGAAAAGGAGTGGCAGCTGGGCACGACGTACTGTGGGACAGCCACCAACATAAGGTTTTTCAAACTGTGCGTCTCCACCAGACGGAATGACAGCATTTCAAAGGCCAAGAATTTTGAAATGCTGGCATTCAGGGCCAGGGATCGTGGGTGGGTAGGGGGGTACTTCCTCTTCCTCTCAAGTGTTTGGGAGATGGAAATCTGAACGCTTCCACGGGACATTGTGGAGATGGTTGGTGACCCAGGTGGTGGTGTTGCTGACAGATCGTCTGTTTGCGGGGTGGCAGGTGCCGGTATCACTACAGATGTGGCTGGAGCGGCCGAGACTGCAGCAGAAGAGGAAGCAGGATGAGCCAGAGACGTTTCTTGGTTTTGAAGGTGTCTACTCCACTGCAGCTCGTGCTTTGCACTTAGATGCCTGATCATGCAGGTTGTGCTCAGGTTGAGAAGGTTTATGCCTCGCTTCAGGCTCTGATTGCACAGGGTGCAAACCACTCGTGTCCTGTCATCAGCACATTTTCTGAAGAACTTCCACGCTAGAGAACTCCTTTGAGCTGGCTTTGGTGCGCTCGTTCCCTTGCTGCGTTGGGCAGTAGCAGGCGCAGTGTCTAGGGCACGGCCGCTCCGCTTCTGAACCCTGCTCCCTCTTCTGCTGTGCTGGTGGCTCTGTGCGACCACCGCCTCTTCCTCCAAACTACTCAGGTCACCTGCATGACCTTAATTCCATGTGGGGTCGAGGACCTCATTGTCCTCCACATCATCTTCCACCCAGTCTTCACCCCTGGCCTCCTTGTCGGTCTCCACAATTCTGAACGCCGCAGCAGTTGGCACCTGCGTTTCGTCATCATCTGAGACGTGCTGCGATGATCCTTGCATGTACTCATCTTGAGAAATAAGTGGTTGGGCATCGCTGCACTCAATCTCTTCCACTTCTGGGGCAGGGCTAGGTGGATAGCCCTGGGAAACACTGCTGACAGAGTCATCAAAAAGAAGAAGAGACTGCTGTATGGCTTGGGGCTCAGACTGCTTGCCTGATTTGCAAGGGGGTGAGGTGAAACACGGTTGGACATCGGCTGCAGGTGCCAACTCTGACCTTTCTGCAGTAGACTGGGTGGGAGACAATGTGAAGGAACTGGAGGCACTGTCAGCAGCAAACCAATCTACTATCTCCTCTACGTGTTCTGGCATCATCACTTCTAGAGGCGTATGATGCCCTACCAAATACTGATGCAGGTTCTGTCGCCTACTAACACTTGAGGAAGGTGTTTCACTTGTGCGTGTAGCTGGCACAGATCGACCACGTCCTCTCCTTGCAACAGGAGCTCTACCAGCAGCACCACGACCCAGGCCACGGCCCCTATTTGACGGTCTCCTCATATTTCTGTAATTTATGATCTTGCCCTAGAAAGGTGTTTATTGAATAGCGGAACAAAACAACAACAGTATCGCACGGGTGTATCTCACAGTCAAATATGCAAACTATGCCGCAATTTAATGTTTTTTACCCCAAAAGGGTGTATATTGAATAGCAGAATAGGAAAAAGGATAAAAAACGGTGTATCTCACACGTACAAACACAGACTAGGCCCCGATTAAAATTTCTTGTACCCTAAAGGGAGGATGAGGAAGAGGAGTAGGAGGAGTTGGGAACAGGAGGGAAACTGAAGCGCCCTGCAATCCTTGGCGGTGGAAGGAGATGCGCCAAACAAATTTAAAAGGTGTATCTCACACGTACCGATACAGACTATGCCATAATTTAATTTTTTTACACTCCAAAAAGGTGTATATTGAATAGCGGAATAGGAAAAATGTTATAATACGTTGTATCTCACACGTACAAACACAGACTAGGCCCCGATTACAATTTTTTGTACCCTAAAGGCAGGACGAGGAAGAGGAGTAGGAGGAGTTTGGAACAGGAGGCAAACTGAAGCGCCCTGCAATCCTCGGCGGTAGAAGGAGATGCGCCAAACAAATTTAAAAAGTTGTATCTCACATGTACCGATACAGACTATCCCGCAATTTAATTTTTTACACTCAAACAGGGTGTATATTGAATAGCGGAATAGGACAAATTTTACAAAACGGTGTATCTCACACGTACAAACACAATCTAGGCCCCGATTACAATTTTTTGTACCCTAAAGGCAGGATGAGGAGTAGGAGGAGTTTGGAACAGGTAGGAGGCAGACTGAAGCACCCTCAAATCCTCGGCAGTATGAGATGCGCCCCAAAAATTGGAAAGGTGTATCTCACACGTACCGACACAGACTATCCCGCAATTTAATTGTTTATACCCAAAGGTTTTGATTAAATAGCGGAATAGAAAATATGATATCAAAAGGTGTATGTATTTCACACGTACCGACACAGACTATCCCACAATTTAATTGTTTTTACCCAAAGGTGTAGATTAAATAGCGGAATAGAAAATATTATCAAAAAAAGGTGTATGTATCTCACACGTACAGAACCTGACTAGGCCCCAATTACTATTTTTGTACCCCCAAAGGCAGGATGAGGAGTAGGAGGAGTTCGGAACAGGCAGCACCCTCAAATCTTCAGAAGTATGAGATGCGCCCCAAAAATTGGAAAGGTGTATCTCACACGTACCGACACAGACTATCCCGCAATTTAATTGTTTTTACCCAAAGGTGTAGATTAAATAGCGGAATAGAAAATATTATCAAAAAAAGGTGTATGTATCTCACACGTACAGAACCTGACTAGGCCCCAATTACTATTTTTGTACCCCCAAAGGCAGGATGAGGAGTAGGAGGAGTTCGGAACAGGCAGCACCCTCAAATCCTCAGAAGTATGAGATGCACCCCAAAAATTGGAAAGGTGTATCTCACAGGTACCAACACAGACTATCCCGCAATTTAATTGTTTATACCCAAAGGTTTTTATTGAATAGCGGAATAGAAAACATTATCAAAAAAAAGTGTATGTATCTCACACGTACAGAACCAGACTAGGCCCCAATTACTATTTTTTGCACCCCCAAAGGCAGGATGAGGAGTAGGAGGAGTACGGAACAGGTAGCACCCTCAAATCTTCAGAAGTATGAGATGAACCCCAAAAATTGGAAAGGTGTATCTCACAGGTACCACCACAGACTATCCCGCAATTTAATTGTTTATAACCAAAGGTTTTGATTGAATAGCGGAATAGAAAACATTATCAAAAAAAGTGTATGTATCTCACAGGTACAGAACCAGACTAGGCCCCAATTACTATTTTTTGTACCCCCAAAGGCAGGATGAGGAGTAGGAGGAGTTCGGAACAGGCAGCAACCTCAAATCTTCAGAAGTATGAGATGAACCCCAAAAATTGGAAAGGTGTATCTCACACGTACCAACACAGACTATCCTGCAATTTAATTGTTTATACCCAAAGGTTTTGATTGAATAGCGGAATAGAAAATATTATCCAAAAAAGTGTATGTATCTCACACGTACAGAACCAGACTAGGCCCCAATTACTATTTTTTGTACCCCCAAAGGCAGGATGAGGAGTAGGAGGAGTTCGGAACAGGCAGCAACCTCAAATCTTCAGAAGTATGAGATGAACCCCAAAAATTGGAAAGGTGTATCTCACACGTACCAACACAGACTATCCCGCAATTTAATTGTTTATACCCAAAGGTTTTGATTGAATAGCGGAATAGAAAATATTATCCAAAAAAGTGTATGTATCTCACACGTACAGAACCAGACTAGGCCCCAATTACTATTTTTTGTACCCCCAAAGGCAGGATGAGGAGTAGGAGGAGTTCGGAACAGGCAGCAACCTCAAATCTTCAGAAGTATGAGATGAACCCCAAAAATTGGAAAGGTGTATCTCACAGGTACCAACACAGACTATCCCGCAATTTAATTGTTTATACCCAAAGGTTTTTATTGAAAAGCGGAATAGAAAATATGATATAAAATTGGTGTGATTTATCAATAGCACATGTGAACAGCAGTGTCTTATATCATTCAGCTCTGCTGCAGGCTATGGAGGGAAAAAAAAATTCCCCTTTTAAGTGTAATTTTTAACTAGATTAGTACAGACTATGCCACAATTTAATTTTTTTAACCCAAGGCTGTATATTGAATAGTGGAATAGAAAAAAGTGTATGATTTTTGAAACCACTCAATAATAGCACATGTGAACACACACAGCAGTGTATTATCACAGTCAGCACAGCAGCACTGAAGGAAAAACGCTGCACACAGTGACTGATAGAAAAAGACTTTTCTCCCTCCTCCTCAGTGGGCAAAAAAGATTGTTTTCACTGCACCCCACACACAGCAAAATCAATGTGGACCAGCTCTGCTGCAGGCTATGGAGGGAAAAAAAATTCCCCTTTTTAAGTTTTTAATTTTTAACTAGATTAGTACAGACTATGCCACAATTTAATTTTTTTAACCCAAGGGTGTATATTGAATAGTGGAATAGAAAAAAGTGTATAACTTTTGAAATCTCTCAATAATAGCACATGTGAACACTGAACACAGCAGTGTATGATCACAGTCAGCACAGCACAGCACTGATAGAAAAAGACTTTTCTCCCTCCTCCTCAGTGGGCAAAAAAGATTGTTTTCACTGCACCCCACACACAGCAAAATCGATGTGGACCACTGACACCTGCCTATCTCCAGCCTCTCCCTAAAAGGATTGATAAGATCGGTCACTGCAAAGCCCCCCACACAGCAATATCGGTTGTAGAACACTGACCCTAAAAATCAGCAGCCTCGCCCTAAAATGCCCTACAACTCGCCCTGCCTAACACACTCCGACCTGTCCCTCAATTCTATCCGGACACAAATGGTTTTTGCCTGTCTGTCCCTAATCAGCAGCCAGCACGTATGATGTGTGCTCTGTCCCTGAACTAACACAGCAGAATGACGCAGCGGCGCTCCGTCTCAAACTTATAAAGACTTGGTCACATGCTTCAGATGGCCAATCACAGCTACTAATACATTTGTAGGCATGGCTGGGATGGCTTAAGGCACACCAGTTAAACGCTTGTTGATTGGCTGTTGAAGGCCCGCCATGAAAAGCGCGCCAATGCATACAAAACCCGGAAATAAAATGACCGAACACGGATTTTTACCCGAATATACAGTAAAGTTTTCGGGTCCGTGTTCGGGTAACAAAAATCCAATTATTCGGTACGAACACGAACAATACAGTCCGTGTTCGCTCAACCCTACTAAGCATACCAGACCCCACCTATAACTACATTTTCACTTTTAGGTAGACTGTCTCTTTGAAGATATTTGTATAGAAGTACATTTTAATATTTTTCCTTTCTTGTGCAGGTAGTAAGCAATCTGCCTAAACCAGGATGTCAGGAGTGATTGGAGATGCTGAATAAGAGTAAAAGTTTAGCAATAGCCAGCAGGAACTGTGCAGAGAGGTCACTGTCTCAAATACCTTGAAGTTGGACTGACAAGTGAAATACAATTCCTGCCCAAAAAGGCTGACAGCTTGATGTTATACAGTGCTAATGGTAATGAACTGTCCTGTGGCAGATGTTATGACATGCAACCTGGACTAGTAGATGGGAGCTACAGCTTTTGTTCTGTATATGCCCAAATTCTTGGTTCTTTGACAGAAAATGTAGTTAAAGCACATTCATATTACATTGCACACCAAATCAGATATTAAGTTGTTGATTTATTGCAGGCAAGTAGACTCTTTGATTTGTAGAGGGAATTTAGTTTAGTAAATGTGGTTAAAACTTCACTTTGCAAAGAATAGTCACTAAGATATTGGAAAATTCCCTTGACGGATAACATCCTGTTTGTGGCTAGAAAATTAATCCTTATGGATCCAAAATAAAAGCAAGTCAGACTCAACTGGTTTTACAATAAAATGACCAACAAAAGGCATCTAAAAAAAATCTCCAAAAAAGAACCATTTATACATTTTAGCCAGCATGTTCCTCTAAATAAAAAACATGTACAGAAACTGAAAAAAAAAATTATATATATATATATATATATATATATATATATATATATATATATATATATATATATACATATATATAAAATCACTAAAACATAACTAAAGTGAGCTATGAAATGTCTAAACAAGTAAGAATTGTAATACATAAATTACAGAAATAGTAAATGCAATGTAAACATCTTAACTAAGAAATTAATATCAGTCCATCAATCCTTGAGTAAATTTACAGGATCATCTATGTCAACATTAATAAAGCCTTTATTAGGTATACAGTAAAAAGAAATCTTAAAGCTACATTGCATTTGTACACCAAAAATGTCCTATTGGCATTTGCATGTTTAGACACATACAGTCTCTGAAGAAACTGGCCCCATATAAGAAGATACGCTTCAGGCAAAGCAGAACAGCTGTAAAGTTATCAGGGCTGAAAATGGCCAAAAGTCCATCAGGGGCAGACTATTCGTAATATGTAAAATGACAAGCAACTGTTAATTTATGCTTATATCCTAAGGGGTTAAAAAAAACTTATGACCCCAACCAATGCCAGTCAGAATAATTCCCCAAATAAAATTATTATATCTGATAATATTATATTACCCCAGCAGAATAACCTTTAGTTTGTTTGGGGGGAATTCAGTAAAGCCACTGAACCACTTAGACCTGTTGTACCTAATTCAGAAAACACCTGCAATAGTTTTAGTTCTGACAACGATTCGTGCACGATATTCAGGTAGTTCTAATTAGCTCCACTTCTACATTGTGGCGCAACACCGGGCCAAATTTAAAATAAAATACCAAAAGTTTGTATATTATGATGTACAGAGATGGATTTTGCAGCCTCTTTGCAATCCCTTCCTATCCATCATCAGAAGCCCTATAGAAAGTGGAACAGCTCAACGTATGAAAGTCCAAAATATGTTTATTGATGTATTTCAATACAGGAAAAATCCACCTGCTGCTCTTACACATTTCACACCATCATAAGCTTAATCAGGATCTTAATCCATCAGAAGCCCATTTACAAAGAGTGACAATGCAGAAGCACAACTGGGAGATAGTGGGGAGAATTTAGCAAAGCGCTTACTACACTTTTCTGGAGGTGTGGCCCCTTTAAAATAGCCTAAACCATATCAGGAAAGGAGTTCTGACATGTGCAGCATTATCAAGTAGTTATTAGTGTTACTTTATGAACCTGTTGCAATGGCTGTGACGGAGAATTAAAGTCAGTTCATACATGACAAAACTGGAGGTATTTAACACCAAGTCCAAATTGGCGTAGGCAGGGCCGCTGATAGGGGGGGACACCAGTCCTCCTGTAGGGGGCCCGGGCACACAGGGGGGCCTTAACAGCATAGGTAATCAGTGTGGTTGGGTGGAGGGGCAATTACAGAGGGAGGCCCTGTGCGGCTCTCTGCAGCAGCTGAAAACCAGTTTCTCCCTCTCTTGCCAGCTTTCAGCTGCTGCAGGGAGAGACACAGACACAAGGCATCTTCCTGTAATTGCTTCTCCAACTCCGATCCCCTTCCCTGTTCTGCCTGTTCCTGAGTCGTCATCCCCCATGTGCCTCCCTTTCACTGTGCCATTACCCCCCCCCCCTCCTCCTTCCTACAGCACTGCAGGCTTTCTTATCCTGTAAAAAAATAAAAAATTGTAAAAGAAAAATTAATTATATACTGTAATGAAAAATTGTAAAATAATTGTAAATAAAAAAACAATTAAAAAGGGCTAATTCACACAGGTTCTCTGTTATGTTTGTGTCCTCTAATAATGATTTTAGTGTATATTTAGTCCCAGTTCACACTACCGCGACTTGTCAGGCGACTGGTCAGCCTTACATGTCGCGGTCCATTCTGTGCTACGGGAACCGTTCTAATTTGAGCGACTCAAGTCGCTCCAACTTAGAAAATAGTTCCTGTACTACTTCGGGGCGACATCGGAGCGACTTGCATTGACTTCAATTATGTGAAGTCTGTTCAAGTCGCGCCAAAGTCGCGGTGCACGCTACTTCACAGGACGCCCCCAAAGTCGTGCCGCGGTAGTGTGAACGGACACTTATTGAAAATATTGTCTTGACATATTCAGGGGGGCCCTGCCAGGTAGGCTGTATGGGGCCCCATGATTTCTAACAGCAGCCCTGGGCGTAGGACAGACAAGAATTATGGGGAGGGGATGTTGAGTGTTCAACCTTATTATTTTGTATACAGTAGTGTATTTGCTTCACTTTTTGCTAATTCACCAGCATCCTATCAACCTTTGAAGTGGGCCAGACCCTTACAGTGGACAGAGCCTGATAGGGAATGACTAGTTCACCATCAGGTCTGCCTGCCTAAAAGGAAGAAGACAAAGGGCGCCAGGTCACAATATAGTATGAGAAATATGACAATTTATTGTAGTGACTTACATGTACAAACGATCCAAAATACAGCCAGTAAACCATGAACAACGGTACTCGCAATGGTACGCATCCGGGATGCATCTGCAAGGCTGCCCATCCAGGGAGCCTGCGCCACCTACAGCAGCAACCGGCACCTGTATCATAGACACTGCCACACAGCACAGGATCGTTCAGCAGGTCCCTGGATCTGATCATCCCGGATGTGTCCCATTGCGAGTACCATTGTTCATGGTTTACTGGCTGTATTTTGGATCGTTTGTACATGTAAGTCGCTACAAAAAATTGTCATATTTCTCATACTATATTGTGACCTGGCGCCTTTTGTCTTCTTCCTTTTTTGCTATATGCCTGGAGGGTCCCTCACCTCCCGAGGAGCTGCCTGCACTCTATATGCTGCCTGTACTCTATATACTCTATATGATTTGGACTCCATGACCATCCACTACAAGGAATCATCTACACTGTGATTTTTTCCCTACTGTGGAAGGACTTCGTTCATAGATGAGGTTTTTGCACTCCCATCTTTGACTTGTTTGTTATATATACATTCCCCCCCCCTCTTCCTTTAGACTTTTTTGCCTTACCATTTTATATGTTTATATATGCTTGTGTGTTTTTTGCACATATGGTCTATGCATTTACCTTCCACTGTGAGTCAGCGAGCGCTGACTTACTGACTTAGGTCAGTTTTTTGTTTACAGGTCTGCCTGCCTTGTGATTGACAACAGAGGGTATGGGGCAGCTATGAAATCTGGACAAAAACTTCATACCCCTGCTGCACTGGTTGGTGTAACTATGAAATCTACCCATTTCAGTGCGGTGTCAATCATAAGACAAGCAGACCTGATAAGGAACTAGTCTGCAAGTTCCCATCAGGCTCTGCCTACCCCACTACAAAACTCCATGGCCATTCACCTGTCTCTGTGATGGATGCAGGGGCTGGGGAGGAAGCTTACTAATGTTAAGTAGGTCATTTTTATCAGACTCAGCATTACTAAGCTGCACTAAGGACAGTGTCTACTATGGACACTTTGAACTTAGTGATTTTGCATCCTAAGACAGATTACATTATCATTTTAAAGCTTTATTGATTGTAGTATTTGGGTTTATATATATATAATTTAATTATGCTATTTGTTATGTCAACCTCAGTACAAACAGGCATGAAGTCAGTACCAGATAATGGAAGAGACCGTGCTTGAATGGTAAAGTATTCCTTAACCCTTACTGCTGCTAATTTATTTAAAATATTACTGCAATTTATTTAACCACTTTACGACCGCCCACCGCAGATGTACTGCAGCAGGCAGCCACTCCCAGGCAAATTGGCTTATATGTATGGCGCTCGCTCTCTGGCTAGGGGGTGAGCACGCGCCGCCGCCGGCGCGCTCCCAACCCTGCTCGTCAGTGGGGAAGCCGATGCAGCGGGCAGGCGGCTACGATTGCCGCCTGACGCCCGCGATCATTCTCCGCTGAGAGAAAAGGACGGGCAGCTGTTGTAAACACAGCTGACCGTTCTTCTCCCTGCAATGATCATAGAGCCCATGTGATCTATATAGGATCACATGTCTCTATAGTCAATTCAGAAGCCACGCCCCTCCACAGTTAGAATCACTCCCCTAGGCTTACATTTAACCCCTTGGTCACCCATAATGTTAACCCCTTCCCTGCCAATGTCATCATTACAGTAACAGTGCATATTTTTAGTACTGATTACTGAAGTAATGTCACTGGTCCACCCAAAAGTGTCAAAAATGTCAGTCAGTGGTCCCATCTGTCCACCGCAATGTCACAGTCCCGCAAAAAAATCACAGATTGCCGCAATTACTATTAAAAAAAAAACAATAAAAATGACATAAATCTTTCCCGTAGTTAGTAGATGCGATAACTTTTGCTCAAACCAATCGAAATGCACTTATTGCGATTTTTTTTACCATAAATAGGTAGCAGAAAACAAATTGGCCTAAAATTTTAAAAAAATTTGGATTTTTCAATTTTCGCTCTTTTTTTGTTTATAGCGCAGAAAATAAAAATCGCACAGGTGATCAAATACCACCAAAAGAAAGCTCTATTTGTGGGAAAAAAAGGACATCAATTTTATTTGTGTACAACATCGCACGATTGCGCAATTGTCCATTAAAGTAATGTAGTGCCGAATCGCAAAATAGGGCCTGGTCAGAGAGGGGGTAAAATCTTCCGGGACTGAAGTGGTTAAAACATGGTGCACTCACATTTTAAAGTGTCTTCATAGACACAGGTTAACAGGCATGAAATCATACAATGATATTTTCTGAAACCTCTAGAATGAAAGGGAAGACTCACACAACAGATAGTTGAGTTAAATCTATACTTTAACTGCGTGTGGGACCACTGGCTAATATTAAAAATGGCAACTTGTACTTTGATGTGATCTCATCTGAAAAATTAGCCTACAAACCAGTATTAAATACAATATAAAATACAGTTCATCTGCTGTCACAGCAATAGACCACCTTCTGTTGCTATTGTGTATATAAGCGCTTGGGTTTGCATGACTCTCTACTATGTAAAGCCTCTTCCATACTGTGTTAGAAAATCACTTACCATTTGTCAATGCAGGCCATTATACAGAACATTATGCAAAGCCATCATTTTATTAGAAACATTACCTATCCAGGCCTTTTTCCTGCTTGTGGGCTTCTGTTTTTTTCTGGGTTCTCACAGATTATAACATATATATTTCATGGTGGTTATGCCAATTTGAGAGATCTCAAACATTGAGGCTGATTTGCAAAAGAAGTTGGGTATCATTACTTAACCTCCCTGGCGGTATGATTATGTCAGGAATTACATACCAAAAGCGGTACAATTGTTTTCATGGAAATTTGGCGTTATGTATTATAGGCCTACAATTCTTAGTAATTGCTGACTTAAACCTGACCAAAACAAGAGTCTAGTAGACATCCCAGATGTGATAAATTTGAAACACAAACGCGTGAATTATAATCAAATCAATAATATTATTTTATTATTTAATATATAATATATATAATAAAATTATATTATTGATTAGATTATAATTCATGCATTATATATTATATATAGATATATGTGTGTGTGTGTGTATATATATATATATATATATATATATATATATATATACCGGTATATATATATATATGCACATATATATATATATATATATACCGGTATATATATATATATATATATATATATATATATATATATGCATATATATATATATATATATGCATATATATATATATATATATATATATGTATGTATGTATGTATGTATGTATATATATATATGCATATATATATATATATATATGCATATATATATATATAAATATATATATATATATATATGTAATATAAAATGTATTTTGTGTTTTGTGCAACGTTTTTTTTTTTTGAATTTCCCTCCCTAGTTCCGCTCCCATGCAGCATTGCTGCTGCAGGGAACGGAACTAGGAAGTGATCACACCGACGGTGGACGGAGGAGCGGCGGGACTCTCGGCTGGCGATCTCAGCAATGAGAGATCATCGCTGGATCGCCAGGACAAGGTAAGAGAACACCGCTGCGCTCTCTGCCCATCCACCCCGAGCGTGACTCGGGGTTACCGCTCCTGCAATGAAAAATCCATTTAAAAAAAATATGTGAACATTTGCATTAGCTACAGTATCTCACAAAAGTGACTACACCCCTCACATTTCTGTAAATATTTTATTGTATCTTTTCATGTGACAACATTGAAGAAAGGACACTTTGCTACAATGTAAAGTAGTGAGTGTACAGCTTGTATAACAGTATAAATTTGCTGTCCCCTCAAAATAACTCAACACGCAGCCATTAATGTCTAAACAGTTACAACAAAAGTGAGTACACCCCTAATAATGTCTAAATTGGACCCAATTAGCCATTTTCCCTTGCCGGTGTCATGTGACTCATTAGTGTTACAAGGTCTCAGGTGTTAATGGGGAGCAGGTGTGTTACATTTAGTGTTGTTTTGGTTCTCTTTCTCTCATACTGGTCATTGGAAGTTTAGCATGTCACCTCATGGCAAAGAACTTTCTGAGGATCTTAAAAAAGAAATGTTACTCTAAATAAAGATAGCCTAGGCCAGTGTTTCTCAACTCCGGTCCTCAGGGCACACTAACAGGCCAGATTTTAAGTATTACCTTGGGGAGATGCAGACTCGAATACTGCAATCACTGAGCAGCAAATTATATCACCTGTGATGTATTTCAGTTTTCTTGCAAACCTGGCCTGTTAGTGTGCCCTGAGGACCAGGGTTGAGAAACCCTGGCCTAGGCTATAAAAAGTTTGCCAAGACCCTGAAACTGAGCTGCAGCACAGTGGCAAAGGCCATACAGCGGTTTAACAGGACAGGTTCCACTCAGAACAGACCTCGCCATGGTAGACCAAAAAAGTTAAGTGCACGTACTCAGCATCATATCCAAAGGTTGTCTTTGGGAAATAGACCTATGATTGCTGCCAGCATTGCTGCAGAGGTTTAAGAGGTGGGGGGTCAATCTGTCAGTGCTCAGAGTATACACCGCACACTGCATCAAATTGGTCTGCATGGCTGTCATCCATCTTCTAAAGATGATGCACAAGAAAGCCAGCAAACAGTTTACTGAAGACAAGCAGACTAAGGGCATGGATTACTGGAACCATGTCCTGTGGTCTGATGAAACCAAGATGAACTGTGACATACTGAAGCAGAGCATGATCCACTCCCTTCGGAGACTGGGCCGACGGGCAGTATTCCAACATGATAACAACCCAAAACAAACCTCCAAGACTACCACTGCCTTGCTAAAGAAGCTGAGGGTAAAGGTGATGGACTGGCTAAGCATGTCTCCAGACCTAAAACCTATTGAGCATCTGTGGGGCATTCTCAAACAGAAGGTGGAGGAGCAAGGTCTCTAACATCCACCAGCTTCATGATATCGTCATGGAGGAGTGGAAGAGGACTCTAGGGGCAACCTGTGAAGCTCTGGGGAACTCCATGCCCAAGAGGTTTAAAGCAGTGCTGGAAAAAAATAGTGGCCACACAAAATATTCACAGTTTGGGCCCAATTTGGACATTGTCACTTAGGGGTGTACTCACTTTTGTTGCCAGCAGTTTAGACATTAATGGCTGTGTGTTGAGTTATTTTGAGGGGACAGCAAATTTACACTGTTAGAGCCATTTCACATATGAGCGACCCGACTGGCCGCGACCTCGGAGCGGCCGGCACGGACTTCATATCATTGAAGTCAATGCAGGTCGTTCCAGGTCGCCCCAAAGAAGCTCAGGACCCTTTTTCTAAGTCGGAGCGACTTGTGTCACGCCTATTAGAACGGGTCCTGTGCTACTCTATGGCAGGCGACCCACGGAGACTTGTCAGGCGACCAGGTCACCTGACAAGTCACCCCAGTGTGAACCGGCTCTTATACAAGCTGTATACTCACTAATTTACATTGTAGCAAAGTGTAATTTTTTCAGTGTTGTCACATGAAAAGATGTAATAAAATATTTACAAAAATGTGAGGGCTGTACTCACTTTTGTCAGATACTGTATCTAGTCATGTAAAAAGCATCTACACATAATCATGAATTAAAAGTGAACTGGAATATGCCTTTCACATAAAATGAATATTCTTACAATATTTTAATGATTTTTGACAATTATCAACTTTTGTAAGTAAAACAGCCCATTTATATCTATATGTTCCCAGCTATTGCAAGTAACTGTTTTCTACACTGCCAACATTGTGGCCAATTTACTAAAGGAGTAGAATTACATTTTGCAAAGGAATTTTTATTTAAAAAGAAGTTTTCACTTTTCTGAATGTGGTGAAAATTCACTTTTCATATGATTGGATAACTAAAGTGAATACTCACCCAATTTTTTGTCTAAAGATTTTCAACCCCATCTAGTAAGTTAGATTCTCTGTCTCTGAAATGTATACCTCTCTTTATATAAGAAAGTATCTTTCTTGTTCCAGAAACTGCTAATTAACACTGCACACTGTAATAGTTGTAGTTATAGTTAATATAAATCATCAGTAGAGTGACTGGTTTAGTGCATCATTATAAAAGATTAAATACATTTAGTTACATTAAATAGTAATATAGCACTTTTCTGATTTGTGAAGATACCAGTAAAATGATTGCTTCATGTGGGCTAAGGTTATTTAATGAATTATGATAAGCATTCACTACTACTACATTTTACACAATAAACTATTATGGACTTAAGAAGTGACCTGAGTATTCCTGATAAATGTTTTCACCTGCTAGTGTTAAAAGCTATCTCTGCATCGTTAAAGCCTGGGAGCAATGTCATTCCAGAGATTTTAGTTTAGAAAAAAAGTTGAAAGTAGAAAAACGCTGTCCTTCCTTCCAGGCATGTCAAGCATATTAATTCTGTAAATTGATATCCTTTACCCTTTGCAGGCCAAGCACAGAGTATATATAGGAGAGTTTCCAGAGATTTGTACCAGAGGCGCCCTGTCTCTATCATCAATCTCCTTTTTCTGTTTATTCACATTTTCATCTTTATCAACTTCTAAGCCACAATGAGTCAATTTAAGCAGTTTGGTGGTGGAGCCCAAAAGAAGGGTTTCAGCTCATTCTCTGTGTCCAGAAGTAGTGGAAGCTTTGGAGGTTCTGGAGGTGCTGGAGGTGCTGGAGGTGCTGGTGGAGCTGGTGGAGCTGGTGGAGCCGGTGCAGGAGGTTTTGGTAGCAGAAGCCTTTTTAACGTAGGAGGTAGAAGGACCATCTCCATCAGTACCGCAGGTGGTCAAGGTGGATATGGTGCATTGGGCTTTGGTGTAGGAGTTGGTGGTGGTGGTGGCTTTGGTGGTGGTGGCTTTGGTGGTGGATCAGCAGGATTCGCACTTGGTCAAGGGTTTGGTCCTGGGGGAGCCCAAGCTGGTATTCAAGAGGTAACAGTTAACCAAAGTCTTCTGGCACCACTGAATTTGGAGATTGATCCTGAGATACAAAAAGTCAGACTCCACGAAAGGGAACAGATTAAAACATTGAACAATAAATTTGCCTCCTTCATTGATAAGGTAAGGATCTGTTATACCATAATATACTATTTTTCCTTGGTACAGGGTTCATTTTCATTACTGAGTTTATACTTTTTTAAGTTGAATTTGATTGCAAAAATATCTAGCTCAGACTAAATGTATGTATGACTAATGACCAGCAGGTGTTATTGCACTTTAAATTGTATTATCCTCTTTCCATAGTAATCATTACTTCTTGATTTAATACAGAATCATATAATTTTGCTATTTTGTCTGTCCAATTTATAAGCTGTCTTTCATTAACACTATATAAAAGTATAAGTGAAAAACTGGTATAAAGGCACTCACAGATCTTGTAGAGGAGAAAGATCAAAACAACAGCATATTTATTGTCAATGTTTTCGATGATGCTCAGTCCATCTTCATCGGAAACATTGACAATAAAAATGCTGTCTTGATCTATCTATTTTGCAAGACAAATGGCTACCAGTTTTGGATTTGTATAGATTTCTTTGTGGGTGAGCACCTGGGCATTTATCTCAAACATAGAATGTTGGGGCTCCCTTGGGACTGTTAAAATATAAACGAGATAGCTTAACTATATTTGTATGTAATATCTAAGAAATTTTATCTTGAGAAAGGCAAATTTCTTGTGATAGTGCATTATACTTTTTTATGTTTGGTAATAGGTTCGGTTCCTTGAGCAACAAAACAAAGTACTTGAAACAAAATGGAGCCTCCTGCAAGAACAAGGAGGGCAAGTCAAAGGTGGAGCCCGTGGCAAAAGCAATATTGAAGCTATATTTGATGCATACATCAACAGCCTGAAGAGGCAGTTGGATGCTCTACAAAATGATAAATTTAGACTCGATGGAGAGCTTAGGAACATGCAAGACTTGGTGGATGACTTCAAGAACAAGTAAGCAATATCCATAGCACTGGAACATTTAATTAATGAAGTCCATATCATTTTTTTGTAAATTTATGTTTTTTCTAACAGTGTTATTCATTTTAATCAATACTGTGAATGAAATACAAAATTCAAGGTTAGGAAAACACAAATGGTTTTCAAAGATTGTAGTATGTTTCTAGACAGTTCTAGTCATATTTCCAAAACAAGGTTTAACTAACAAGTATTTATGACACATGAGTGTGAACTCAGAAACATAAAAGTATGTCACTGGCGCTATCAGAGTGATGGTCAATATAAAGAAAATTAGGAAGGAGACAAAAACACAGATCCTCCAGCTGACGGTTACACTAAAAGTCCAGGAGGCAACCAAAGAGTGCAAAAAATGACATATAAAAGAAAGATATATATAGTTCCTGGCACAGAGGATCGCTACCTTGTAGGGCCCCAAAAAAAGTGATAACTGATGGATAGAAATTAGGAAATATAACATTTATCACTTTAGAAAGGCAGGATGGCAGAAAGTCAAATTAGTATGTGCAGCTGTGCAGGAACTTTGGACCAAAGGAGGGAAGCTGAACACAATGATTACTGTAAATTGTAGAGTGGAGTCACACTTTGTGCACAGTATTCCAGAGGTTTGGTTCATGTGTGGAGACTAGAGGATCATAGCTGACTGTAGGAGCTGGGTGCAAGAGAAATTGTCTGGAAGAGTGGTGGACGCTCACAGTATATATGCTGTGAAGGGGGTTTTAGGGTGGAACAAGTGAGGATAATCAAACTCTTTAATGGTTATTGAATATACAGAGACAAAATGTATTCAGCCAGAAGAAACTTATCAGCGGCTGGAGGCACTTACAGGGGAAAGTGCCTAGCAGCAACTAACAGTAATGATGCTGTGCAGATGGGCTTGTAAATGGAATGAGACAGCAAATGCTCAGCCTTTAAAGTGTTTTTTTTTTTTTTTTTTTAACATGTCATACTTACCTGCTCTGTGGCATGGTAATGGTATTGCACAGAGCAGCCCTTATCCCCCTCTTCTTGGGTCCTCCACCGGCCCCCCTGGCTCCTCCTCTTCTCCATGTGCCACCATAGGAAACTACTGTGCAGGCTCTATCCCAAGCCAGGCTGTCTATAGACACAAACAGTGCGGCTTGGCCTCACCCCCCGCTTTCTCATCACTGGAGTTAATTGACAGCATTAGAAGCCAATGGCTCCTGCTGCTCTCACAGAGTCCAGAGAGGAAGGAGAGAGCACAGGTCTCTAATGAGATCGGGCACAGGTAAAGGGGGCTAGGGGGGAACTGACAATAGAAGGTTTTTTACTTTAATGTAGAGAAAGCAACAACTTTATTGACTGTAATCATACCAATCCATAGTTCAATCTATGGACAGAATAATAAAAGAGCAGTGGTTCATGGCAGTCTGTAGGTGGGAATGCCCTTTCTATAGGTGTAGGCAATTTGTGTACCTCCTGATCCTGAAGCCTGACTGAAAAACGTAAAGATTTAATAAATCCATCCTGTCTTGTTGCTAGAACGTTGCTAAGACTCTCCTAGCTCTCTTCATCTCCACCATCACAGGTGCAAACTCTTTCTCTAATTTAAACTCTCTTACATACCTTTCTGTCCCTGACACCGTAGCTCTGAGCTCAGCATATGCAAGCTCACGCCTGTGGAAAAGCTTTCCAACTGTCCTGTTTTGACAGAAGCCAATCATTAGATTGATTTCTGTGGAGCAGGAACTGCCATACATGGATCAAAATTTGGCCAGTCCCCGCTGAACCAGGCAAATTTGATTGCCATTTATGGCCAGCTTTACTGTCTACATGTTAGACAGGTGATTACTTCCAACAAGAGAAAAAAAAAATAGATAGTTATATAGCATATTCAAAATTACAAGTTCAATTTTTACAGGTTTGCTAAGGAGCATAACTGTACTTCTTTTTATATGCAGATATGAAGATGAAATCAACAAGAGGACATCAGCAGAGAATGACTTTGTTGTACTTAAGAAGGTAACTTCAGATAATTTTTAGTAAATCTAAAACAAAGTTGTTGTTTATTTGAGACTAATGACTGACAATAGGTTTTCTAACCTTAAAAGTGAACATAGACCAGACACGGTTGGACATATAGGTATTATGCCACCACAAGGAAAGATCTTTTCTTCCCTATGTTTAATGAGTATCTTGGTATTTGTCTGAAGTTTAAGTTTAGTGCACAGACTGGTTACTGAGGGGCTAACGAATATACTCTGATGACTGGTTAATGAGATTCCAATGCATATACCGGTAATGGATAATGCACATATTCTGTGGTTTGGACATTTAGGGATTAATTTAATAAAGGCAAAAAGACTGTGCACTTTGCAAAGTGCAGTTGCTCCAGAGCTTAGTAAATGAGCAGAAGCTCTGCTGATTTCCATCATCCAATCATGTGCAAGCAAAAATGCTGTTTTTTTTTATTTTTATTTTCCTTGCACGTGATTGGGTACTCTTTGCAAAGTAATTTCTTACCTCATTTACTAAGCTCTGGAGCAACGGCACTTGCATAGGGCAACTGCACTTTGCAAAGTACAAAGTCTATTTACCTATAGCAGAGGTGTAACTAGAACCTTCAGGACCCCGGTGCAAGAAACCATGAAGGGCCGGGGCCCTTCCTTTCAAGCCTGGGGCTCTTCCCACTGATCCTGGGGCCCTTTACTCTTATTGTGGGACCCTTTCTCAAGTTCTGCAGTGAGCCCCCTTCCTGCCATCTTGAAGCCTCCCGTGGTGCAATGCCAGGACTCGGTTGCAAGTGTGACCTTTGCAATCCTGGACGTTCACCCACTGGTGTCAGTAGTTTTTATTTTTTGGTATTTTAATTGTATTATTTTTTATAATTTTATTTTAATTTTTTACAATGTCACTGACTATGACTCTGTCCATTCAGAAAAGGAAGGAGCTGGTAAAATACATATTTACTGACCCCTTCCTGGTTCTCTATTGTGACACATCCCCTGAAGCAGCCGGCAGGAGAGGGAAGGGAGCACCGTAGGGGGGGGACCAGGGCAGCACACATCGGGCCCAGAGACAGCAGAACACAAGTGAACTGGATAGAAGGAGTGGTGGGGGCAGCATACAGGGGAACCAATCTTCTTCATTTTCCTCCTGCAGCTACAGGAGGAAAAAGGAGGACAGTGAATTCTCTACATGCTGCCCCCGCCGCCCCTCCTATTCAGGTGTACAGGGGAGCCACAAAGGCCCCTTGGAGCATTGGGCCGGTTGCAATTGCAACCCCTTTAGTTACGCCCCTGGCCTATAGTAAATAAAAACCTTAACATTTAATGTAAATTCTTTAATAAATGATCTCTAAAGGGTTAATATAGTCTAAAGAGTGATCACAGAGTGGTATGTACATAATGTGGACACTGAGGGAAGTAATACACATACTCTGCAGACTGATCGCTTAAGGATTATCACACATATTCTGGTGATTGGTCACTATTTGTTAACACATATTTTGAGGAATATTTTTATTGCGTATATACTGTACAGTGGTCACTAAGGGGATGATGCACATACTCTGGTAAATCATACAAAAATGTGATGCGCCAGAAATATAAAATCAAAAAGTGATGACAATAAATCATATCCAGTTCATAAGGCACATAGCAATGTGTGTGCTTCCAATAAAATGATATAAAGAGTGTCCCGTGTTCAGATGAAGAAAATCCAGTGATGAAAACAACTTGTAATCACCAATATAGTGAATCCCTCCACCAGGTGAATCAGCCTCTCACCTTTCTGAAGGACCCAAACGGGCCAGCAATCACATGTATCATTGATCAGACTTCCAGGAAAGAGCCACACTATATTGCACCTCGAGGGATCCCGGGACATATAGAAAACAGATGAAGAAATCTAGTGCTCTCCGCTTACTAATAAGGGTGTGCTTTATTAGAGAAAGGCAGATCAACTCACATTTGTCGGGCACTCAGCTGTGCCTGCTGTATAATCGATGTCAGCGATCTGTTACCAGAGAGAGACTCTGCGTCGGCCACGCACGCTCCGCCCCCCTATACGCGTTACGTCGAGCGTAATGCTCCTTTGACTTCCTCTGGTACAACTGGTCACTGGGTGGTAACACATATAGTATGGAGAAAACAGAACTCTGAAATGTTAATTCTTATATGCTTGATATTGATCATTGAGGAGTTGAATGTGTTTTACTGTGGCATAGACTAGTCTTAACCACTTTCGGACCGCCCACCGCATATATACTGTGGTAGGACGGCCCGGCTGCGCAAAATCACGTAGAGGTACGTGATTTTGTGCACGGGTTCTCGGGGGCGCGCGCACGCCACTGGAACACTGCTCCCACTGTGATTAGACACAGCAGGAGCCAACCAGCGGGTCCAGCAGCCACAATGGCCGCCCAAGCGTGCAGGAGAATGACAGAACTCTCTGTCACAGAGGAAGAGTAAGATCTTGTGTTTCAGCTAAGCTCTCTCTCTACATTCATCCCCCACACAGTTAAAAAGCATTCCCTAGGAGCACACTTAAGCCCTTGATCACTCCTAGTGTTAACCCCTTCCCTGCCAGTGTCATTTATACAGTACAAGTGCATTTTTTTTTCAGCACTGATCACTGTATTGGTGTCACTGGTCCCCAAAAAGTGTCACTCAGTGTCAGATTTGTCCGCCGCAATGTCGCAGTCCCTCTGAAAATCACTGATCGCCGTCATTATTAGTAAAAACATTAATAATTTATAATAAAATAAAAAAAAATAAAAAGGCCATAAATGTATCCCCTAGTTTGTAGACGTGATAACTTTTGTGCAAACCAATCAAAATACACTTATTAGGGTTTTTTTTTTTACCGAAAATATGTAGCAGAATATATATTGGCCTAAATTAATGAAAAAATTAGATTTTTTACATTTTTTTATTGGGAATGTTTTAAAGCAGAAAGTAAAAAACATTGTTTTTTTTTTTTCAAAAATTGTCAGTCTTTTTTTGTTTATAGCGCAAAAAGTAAAAGCCGTAGGTATGATCAAATACCACCAAAAAAAGCTCTATTTGTGGGAAAAAAAGATATACATATTTTGGGGAACAGCGTTGCAGGACAGTGCAATTGTCAGTTAAAGCAATGCAGTGCCAAATTGCAAAAAATGGCCTGGTCATTAGGGGGTAAAGCCTTCCGGAGCTGAAGTGATTAAGCTACAACTGTGCAGTAGAGATAGTTGAGATCACAGGCTAAACCATGGATCAGGGACTGCAGAGAGAGTTGAAGAATACATAACACAAAGACCACAGACCAGTTCAGGAAATCAGGATTTTTTTGCATGATTGAGTGAACTAGAAGGGAGAAAAGCATAGCAAGGACTAAGGGCAGAAATGCAGCGGTGGATAAGTAGCTGACTGACTGGAGAAGATAAGACTGACTTAGTTAGTAATTCAACCAAACTAGACTCAGATCTGTTGTAGTTGCTTCACTGTTCAATACCAGCCTGGGGGCAGTGTGGTAATAAAATGATACTGCCTAACCACTATACAGGCAGATTACCAACCTGGCTCTGCTCACTGGTAGGGCTATGTAAATCTTCAAATTGGATAGGCAGCAATACAGATCCTTTAGCAGAAAAAATGGCTCTCATGTATGCATTTCAAAAATATGTTTAACTGTTTACCTGGAGTTCAGATTTAATTTAATAGAAGTAGTTGTATTATAGGGATCATTCTCTTCTTTGTAACTGTAAAAAAAATCAATATACTTTTGTCATCATTGTAGGATGTAGATGCTGCCTACATGAACAAAGTAGAGCTTGAAGCTAAGGTTGATGCTTTGACCGATGAGATCAACTTCCTCAGGACTCTTTATGAACAAGTAAGATATATATTATTATCATATAAGCAACATGGAGCCTATATATTAGGAGTGGCAAAATATTTGACTTCCATTTCACTACACTGCTCTGTTTTTTTATTAAAATTATTGCTTGTTTTTAATCCAGTTTATAAAGTTTTCAATGGGAAGTTACACTGTATTCGTGTAAAACAAAAAGTGATATGTAGAAAGATCACTAGATAAATGACAAAAAACAGGCACAGTGTGACGAAAAAAAAAAATCATATATCAGTTTTAGTTCCTTTCATGTGCCCCTGAAACCCATTATGATTATAACGAGTTATGCTTAAAGTAGGGTGGTTTAAGTTATTAATAAAATGCTTCTGTGCAAATTGAAACATCTACAAAAAACGACTAATGGATGATGATGAAATATGAGGCCATTTTGGCAAAATTCATTGAAGCCTATGAGGAAAGCAACAATTCAGGGAGTTTTATGGAAGCTTCATTCAACTATTATGGATTTGTTCCTGAGCTCCCCATTAGTGTCATTATTTTACAGGGTTAAAACAAAAATAAAAAAAATACAAAAACCTAAAGGAGTAGATTTTTTCACTAAATCATATCAAACAATGTGAACTATCACCAATAGTGAAATCTGTAAAAGACCTGCTAAAACAGTTTTGCTCTTCCCTTCTTCGATATGAGCTTTACCATGAAATGAATAATATGAGTTTGAGCTTGTTATAAGTATAATTCTGTCTTTTATTGCCCATAAATTATCAGAATAACTTTACATCAGTATTAGCTCTAAATGTTAACCAGTTTGTTAATGAAGGAATAAAAATACATGAATGTATTTATTTCTATGTCTGTTTTACTTAGGAATTGGGTCAGCTGCAGGCTCAGATTTCTGACACTTCAGTCATCCTCTCCATGGACAACAACAGAGCTTTGGATCTGGACAGTATCATCGCTGAGGTGAAGGCTCAGTATGAGGACATTGCCAAGAGGAGCAGATCAGAGGCTGAGGCTACCTATTCAGTCAAGGTGAGTTTATTGTGGGAAATGTTTAAGGTAATGTTAGGAAGCTATAAGACCAGAACTACTTATTCACTGTGTAAAATAAAAGGTTATTGATAACTATGTTTTCCCCATAGTGTTGATGACTTGTTTTATAATAATAGGTCAAGGAGCTGCAAGCATCTGCTGGTGCACAAGGTGATGTTCTCCGTAATACCAAGAATGAGATTTCTGAGCTAAATCGCAAACTTCAGAGGCTTCGCGCTGAGATTGAAAATGTGAAAAAACAGGTAAGACATTATAATAACACAGCAAAAATAATATTAACAGCAAATAATGTCAAAATACACTCCTGGACATTGTAGGAAACCTAATGAAGTAATTCAGTGTCCATTATTGGTTTATGTTTGAATTCTAATTGCTTGGTAAAAAGAAAGTTTGTTAAGCTTGTCCTTTTCTAGGAAATAATGTGAATACCGAGCCACATTATGTAATGGGGGGTGGGGAGGGGGTTGGTAACTTATGGAATGAGGTATCCTCAGTGAGCACAGATACTGGCTAGCAATGAAGGTTATCATATATCAGCAGCAAAATTGCAGCCTTAACTGTGCAATAGAGCTGGCCAGAGCCAGGGTGTGTGTCTAAATTCGAATGAACCGTACACATGATCCAAAAATTGGGCGACAGATCACCTGGTTTTTTTTTTGCATGCTAATCAGATGTCGAACATGGAGAGGTTAATAAAGTTTTGAAAATTCTCATATGACAGAATAAAGAATCAAAAGTGATGTAATTTGTTGTAGTGTATTTTCAGACGATAACTGTACTGATTAAATGAAAATTGTACGATCTGGTATCGTACAAGAAAAATTTACATGCTTGTCCCATCGAATTAAATCGGATGAACTGTCAGGATAGGCTCTCGAAAGCTCCGAACTAACAATCCGATTATCGCCGCACGATCGCTTCGAAAACAGTATTTTTCGTCCGATTTTTGGATCGGGTACGGGCCATTAGGTCATTGGACCATTAGTAACAATTACTTTTTATGCAACTGTGGGTTCAAGGTTCTGTGTAGGAACCTATTTAGGAACAATGCTAAAAATGGGATAGGACCTAATAAATATTACATTACATGTAAAAATGACAAAATATTAGAATATTATGGTTTATATAACTGGATAGCTGGTGGAATGGCACAAACTGGTCTATGGAGGGCAAGTGTTGGAAAAACATTGCCCTGTATCATTGTTTGATTCCCATTATATAACAAAATTGTCATCATATACAATGTTTCCGCAATAGTTAAGTAATAAAATATAATTTTTTATATTTTCTATAGAATGCAAAACTTCAGACAGCCATTGCTGAGGCAGAGGACCGTGGAGAGCTTGTCCTGAAGGATGCTCATGCAAAACTTGCTGAGTTAGAAGCAGCTCTTCAAAAGGCAAAACAAGAGATGGCTCGTCAGCTGAGAGAATACCAGGAACTGATGAATGTCAAATTGGCTTTGGATGTGGAAATTGCCACATACAGAAAACTGCTGGAAGGAGAAGAGACCAGGTAAGCAATCCATCTGCAATGTGTGTCTGTAATCTTTAGTAGGGATGATCAAACTTTTCTTTTTAATAACTTTTTATTGATTTTTTCCAATAATATACACATAACAAAACCAAAAACATACAAAACATAACATAACAACCATCACATCTAACAAACAAACTAACAAAAAAAAACAAAAAAAACACAAAAAAAAAAAAAAAAAGACCCCACCTGGCGGAGTGGTATTACCAAAAATTTTTACTGAACGTTTATCAATTTCTTCTTATTTCACCAAGTCGTATCACCTGGGCGTTTTTGTTGCAGGCATTTTTTTGGGCATTTTTTGGGTGCCTTTGGAGGCAGGCATAACATCTGAACTTCTGTATAGGGGTTTATATACACACACACATATATGTATATATACACATACACACATATAGGTGTGATAGGAGCGGAGCCCTATGCCTGCAAATAATTTCATTAGCGCAGGCATAGGGTTCTGCTACTTTCACACCTATATGTGTGTATGTGTATATATACATATATGTGTGTGTGTATATATATCCCTATACAGAAGTTCAGATGTTATGCCTGCCTCCAAAGACGCCCAAAAAAATGCCCCAAAAAACGCCTGCAACAAAAACGCCCAGGTGTGTTGTTGCAGGCATTTTTTTGGGCGTTTTTTGGGCGTCTTTGGAGGCAGGCATAACATCTGAACTTCTGTATAGGGGTATATATACACGCACACATATATGTATATATACACATACACACATATAGGTGTGATAGGAGCGGAGCCCTATGCCTGCAAATAATTTCATTAGCGCAGGCATAGGGTTCCGCTACTTTCACACCTATATGTGTGTATGTGTATATATACAAATATGTCTGTGTGTATATATACCCCTACACAGGAGTTCAGATGTCATGCCTGCCTCCAAAGACGTCCAAAAAAAAGCCCAATAAACGCCTGCAACAAAAATGGCCAGGTGTGACAGGAGCGGAGCCCTATGCCTGTTCTGCTAAAAATTCTAAGAAAAATTATCTTTTTTGTATGGCGTTCACCCTGAAATGGAAGAGTTTGGTCACCCTGCCATAGCAGTCAGAGGCAGTTCCCCCTACACTACACTACACTACAGTCACCCTGACACTTAACACTTTCCCTACAGAAACTAGATTATTAAATCTAACTATAGTGGAAAATAGTACCCTAACTACACTAGATATCCCTTTCCTCACACTAATAATTGCTAAATGACACTTTTGAAGCAGGAGTAACAGAATTGCTTGCACTCTCTTCCACAGCCCCTGTATTACAGTGCTAGAGATTTGGCGGGGCTATGTTATATACTGGGGGGCGTATTTACTACTGATTGGCCTCTGGACCCCCTAGTCACTCCAATAACATTCCTAGCATCCTCCTGCCCCCTCAATTGGCTTTTACTGATGGTTCTGGTCCAATCACAGGCTTTTAAAGCCCAGTTCCTGTCCCATTGCATTTTGGTCGGTTCTGGTTGCCGAATTCCGAACTTTTTCCGCAAAAAGTTCGGAATTCGGCCGAATTTCGAACAGTCAATGTTCGGGTCGAACCGATGGTCGACCTGAACGATTTGATCATCCCTAATCTTTAGTCTAATTTATGTCACTTCACAAAAACTGCTATCATGTGTATAGTAGAGTCTTAGGGTCACAATACATGTTACAATCTAACCATTCAGTCTTTTTACAATCAGCTTTAGATTTACCAACACTATGTAAAATAAGGGCCTACTCAATCTATCCAATCTTTTTTATCCAGTCAGGCAGGCGCTTGCACTACAAAGTTGTTGGTAGATCTAAAAGAGATTATATACAGTCAGATTGTAATGTCTGTGGTGAGCTGTACTTATTAGAAAGAACTGACAGGGGACTGCTAATGGCCGCAGTACACAAAGGGCAACACCACAGTGAAATATTTTTGACCACCTTGATGCATTTGAGGGTGAAGTAAAGCAAACTATTTTTGAACAAGAATTAAATTTGTTTTAAAGCAAGTCCTCATTGGCCCCTATAGCTGAAGGCACTGTGAGAAAATGAATCCTCAAAGTTCACAAAAGAGGCACATCCTTTTCTCTGGTGGCAGGGACCTAGCAGCCTGCTCCCTCCTAATAAAAAAACAAACAAACAGCAGGTGCTGTGCTAAGTCTCTGTTGTGACCTTTGAGAATGGATTACTCCATGGTACCTGCAGCTACAAGGGGCAGTGGGGGCTAGTTTTAAAACATTTTTTACCACGTGTTAAGTATATATATAAAAACTTTAATGTCCAAAGTATGCACATTTATTGGAACAGAATGAGGCAGTGGTTATTGTGGAACTACAGCAGAACATCTGCAAAAATAAATAAATAAACAAAATGTAATGCTGTTTCAGAAGCACATTTTCAATACATTTTCAAAGCAATAATACATACTGTTTGTAACAAAAGGGGTGAACTCTGTACAAGAGGACATTCATGAGTTTTCGAGCAGCATGATAACTTATGCAGCTTGGAGTGTAAGCAATTTCAAACATGTTCAATGATAAAAACCATACCTTTCTGTCTCTATCCTGATCTAAAATCTGTACTGCCCTTGAATCACCCAGTTCATAGGAATCATTTCATATCTAATAATTGTCCTGTTTTTTTTACTGCTGACATTTTATAGTATATAAACGTTTTGCTTAGCAAATTGTGAAATGAACTGTAAAGTGATCCTGCGGCATTCTCACTGATAGTAATCTAGCCTAACCTTATTTTTACCTCAAAATGTCATGATGCTTTATTAGAGAAATATATATATATATATATATATATATATATATATATATATATATATATATATATATATATATATATATAATATGTATATACATATATATTATATATATATATATATATATATATATATATATTGTCAGCAGAATTAGAGTATAGGATCTGTGCAATGATTACCTGTTCCTCTACCTTAGGGTCAGTAAGGCCACCCTTTCATGTTCATGACCATGAAACCCGTGGTCTGTGTTTCCTGAAATAAAGCAACACTGATTTTTTGGGTACTGAAGCATTATTGAAAAAAAAAACAAAACAATAGTGTAATAATAGTAATGAGACGGCTATGGGTTCTACTCTGTATGTTAAGGGCCTGACACATCAATCATAGTGGTTTGCATTTACACAGCAAAGGGGCTGGGGTTAAGCAGACCTCCTGCTGTACTTATGACCTCAAGAACTAGGTCACTATTTCAACAGGGTTGTCAAAAATCAGGTCCAAAGTCTCAAAACACTAGCCAAGTGCTGAGTACAAGGAACCCATTTGCATCACTGGTGCCCCAAAAAAGTAGGAATGGGTAAACTACTACCCTCTTTAGTAAATAAAAAATGGTTCCTTTGGACCTTTACCCTAATCTTTTCATCTTGAAGCAAGTTAATGCTAAAAAATAAAAATACAATTAACCTGGAAAAAAAAAAATCTTAGGGGCAACATTTATAAAGCAGTGAATGTGACATCCATCAGTGTTTCACTGCAGGTAAATCAATCAGTGTGATTAAAACATATGCAAGAGGAAGGTATACCTGGAGTGAATGACAAAATAAATGCTTCTGCACTTGAGAGTTGCTGGTAGCTAGGTCTGTAGAAGAGAGACTCCCCTTGCCTAGCCGCTGTTTTGAGTGTGCTGCCACTCCAAACAGGTCAGGAAAACCCAGATAGACTCCAATGCCTCGTACACACGTTCAGATAATCGGACGACTTATCGTTCACATTTTGTTGCATGATACTAATATTGAATTCAACAATGCATATAGGATTTTTTTTCGTACAATTCTGGAAAAGCTTACTGGTTGCGTAGCTACATATCAGATGTTTCAAAACAAAAACAATAGCAGCCAGGCTTTTTTCGTGCTATTTTAGTGTTTCTGATCATGCGCAGTCTTTGTCGATCAATTTTTAGCGGACGCATAATGCACTGATTAAACGATTGTCGTTCGCTAGGCTATCATACAATAGAAGTTTTCCTGTTTGTCCCTGCGGATTTTGTTGGACGAACTGTCATGATTGGCTGTCGAAAATTGTGTACAAACGATCAGATTATCGTGTGATCAGGTCGAAAGCGAGTTTTATCGTACAATTATCTGAACGTACAATAGAGAAGTGAAGTGAGGTAAAATGGCGCTTCCTGTTTAAAAGTGTTTATATAATTTTATGGAAGGGGTTAAAATTATGTGCAGTAAAGTGCTAATGTGCAATTATATGCAAAACCTCTATAAAAAATCTAAGCATTATTTTGGAAAAAATAAATAAAAATATATACACATAAATTGTGAGCATAAAGTGATATGTGCAATCAATAAAGATGACAATAAACAAAGTGCCAGTGCAAGTTATCCAGTGAAACCACCAAAAATATTATATATATATGTTAAATCAAAAAAGTCCAAAATCAGTCCATAAAGTGCTTGCAAAAAAGTGCTTCACAAAACAATAGTGCTTCAAATATTGTTGATGAGTGATATTCGAGGGGGTGATCCGGGTGGTAGGTGTAGGGTGAAGAAAAACATGCACCCCTCCAATATATCCCGCACTCACCAGAGATATATACCCCTACAGGGGTAATAAACTTTAGGGTAATAGCCTCTTTCCTATGGATCCTAGTAGTGGGCTCGTGGGTAAAGATATCCCTGGGTGTCTCCTCTCAGCGGGGTCAGACGTCATCGCACCTGATGACGTCATGCTGTGACGAAATGCGTCGTGCGTGGTTACATCATTTCCGCCCCACTGGAACGCAGATCCGGTCGCTGGTTCGCATAGCGTCCCGGAAGCAGCCGCCAACGAGGGATTCGCGGCCCCTATTGCTTCTTATGCTTGTTTTGCCACGTTTAAATGTGAGTACTACTCTTAAATTTTATGCTTAATAAAGAAGTTAAACGGTACATCACTATATGATGTCTTCCTCTTTACATACTACCTCGGGATATCTCCTTATACTTGAGAGAGGAATATTATGGTGATCTAGTGTATTGGAAACATCTGACCCCGCTGAGAGGAGACACCCAGGGATATCTTTACCCATGAGCCCACTACTAGGATCCGTAGGAAAGAGGCTATTACCCTAAAGTTTATTACCCCTGTAGGGGTATATATCTCTGGTGAGTGCGGGATATATTGGAGGGGTGCATGTTTTTCTTCACCCTACACCCACCACCCGGATCACCCCCTCGAATATCACTCATCAACAATATTTGAAGCACTATTGTTTTGTGAAGCACTTTTTTGCAAGCACTTTATGGACTGATTTTGGACTTTTTTGATTTAACATATATATATAATATTTTTGGTGGTTTCACTGGATAACTTGCACTGGCACTTTGTTTATTGTCATCTTTATTGATTGCACATATTACTTTATGCTCACAATTTATGTGTATATATTTTTATTTATTTTTTCCAAAATAATGCTTAGATTTTTTATAGAGGTTTTGCATATAATTGCACATTAGCACTTTACTTCACATCATTTTAACCCCTTCCATAAAATTCTTTAAACACTTTTAAACAGGCAGTGCCATTTTACCTCACTTCACTTCTCTATTGTACGATATAGCCCATTGGACTATATTTTGGGGTAGGCTGCAGCCTAGCTTACATCCATAAGCGTGGAATTTGTATCCCTTTTAATTATCTGAACGTGTGTATGAGGCATAAAACCTATAAAAATGTTTTTTAGGTAATGTAAAGGTAATGCGCTAGTCTGGTGTGCCCTCTGTATTTGTAACATTTATACCTGGAGGGAATGTCTGGTGAATGTCACATCTTACTGTTTTATAAATATAATCTCATAGACATTCATTATACTAACTACAATGGCAGATTCTGGACAGAATTGTACGGGACGTACTCTGATGCAGGGGTAGGCAAACTTTAAGAGGTGGAGATCTACCTAAACAACATGGGAGAAGTCAAAGATCACCGGGCACAGTATCACCTACTTCCACCTGATTTAACCTCTAATTGCTGTACTACTATGTTGCAGTCACGTGCACTGCATGGCAATTATGGGTTTAAATCTGGTGGTGAGGAGGAAACATATCACTCTGCATGAGACAGCACTACAGAGGAGGCATCGGCTTATGTGGCTCTTGCTCCCTACTACAACTCCAACTTTACAAGTAGTCCCTCTGCATTGCACGCTGATGCTCTGGATTGGCTGGTCATCAAGCCCAGACCGCGATCTACCATTCACCTGTCCACGATCTACTGGTTACTGACCCCCGCTCTAATGTTTCTGCTGTCAATATTAGGGTGTATCTAAATGCCAGAACAACATATAGGGGTTGATTTACAACCTAGAGGCTGCAAAATCTAGTGAATCTCTGCATAGAAACCAATCAGCATCCAGGTTTTTTTTTTTAATAACAAACATGTTATACTTACTTACCTGCTCTGTGCAGTGGTTTTGCACAGGGCAGCCCCGATCCTCCTCTTCTCGGGTCCCTCTTGTGTGCCCCTGGCCCCTCCCTCCTGTTGAGTGCCCCCACAGAAAGCAGCTTGCTGTGGGGGCACCTGAGCTGAGTCACAGCTCACTGTGTGCATTCAGACACGGAGCCGTGACCTGGCCCCATCCATTTTCTCTCCTGATTGGCTGCCTGTCTTTGATTGACAACAGTGGGAGCCAATCTGCTCTCTCAGCCAATGAGGAGGGGAGTCCTGGGCAGCTGAGAAACCCCTGCAACATCACTGGGCTTAGGTAAGTATTAGGGGGGCTGGGGGGGGGGGGACTGCTGCACACAGAAGGTTTATTTTATCTTAATGCATAGATTGAATTAAGATTAAAAAAAAACTTTTACCTTCACAGTCATTTTAATTGAACAAGCTGAAGTTAGAAGCTGATTGGCTACCATGCACAGCTGCACCACATTTTGCACTCTCCATATAAACAGGTTGTTTTAGAACTAAAGAACAACTCCCTCTTTTCTCATCACCCTAACATAGGAAAGAGGTGTTCTGCTACATTACTGGATTTCTGGCAGAATCAACTTCCACTGGCATATTTAACAGATGAAAAGGGAATAACTAAGATAAGTTCATTGTTAGGGTGTACATACACTTTAGTTACTTCTTTCATTCAACAGGTGTTACAAGGTTTTCTATTGGAGTAGCATAAACCAGCATTCAGATATGGCATCATTTATCACAAATTTTTAATGGTTATGCTAAAATACAGTAGTTAAATAAAAACAATAATGTATTTTTATTCACTACATTCTGTATTGCATTTTTTCCTGATACAATTGTAGAAAATAAATGAACATATTGTATAATAATAATAATAATAATAATAGAATTTCTGTATATTTTCATAGCAGTATATATGTTCATAGAACAATATTTTACTATAAAGAGCATATTTTTACAGACTGTTTATTAAAATAAAACTGGTGTTTCTTTTTGAATGTTTTTAGGTTGTCCACAGACAGCAATGTGAGCATTTGTAAGTATTCTTAGATACTTTTTTCTTTGTCTGGTTTGCTCTACATACAATGGTACATTTGATATAACTATGCATGTATATGCAATATCTTATGTATCAGTGATATTTATATATTAAATGTAATATTATGTTTTTTTACAGCTGTGGTCAGTGGAAAGACCTCCCTGGGAACTGGCGGCGGTGGAGCCGGAGGAAGCTATGGTGGTGGCTTTGGCGGCAGTGGCGCTGGAGGAGGATTTGGTGGTGGCTTTGGCGCTGGTGGTGGCTTTGGCGCTGGTGGTGGCTATGGTGGCAGTGGTGGTTCTGCTGGAGGCTTTGGATTCAGCTCTGGCAGCTCTTCAGGATTTGGAATATCAGCTGGCGGTGGCGGTGGTAGTAGCAGCATTCGATTTGCGTCCAGCCAATCAAGCTACAGAAGTTAAATCTCTCATGCTCCACTTTCGCATTGTGCAAATTCGTTCTTTTGCTTTCCACTAAATTGAGTTACTGCGTTACCATCAGATTTTTCTCTATTGCTATTCTTTGGTTTGTGCTACATTTGGAAACTAAGTAGAAACACATTTTCCCTATAGGAGGAAGGTAGGCACTCACCTTTTTGCAGTTGTGAAAGCTTTACAATCTTTAGGCCTACATCAACAACATCTCTAAGTGTCTTCATCATCACCAGGCATGGTGTTTACTTTAATTGTTGTCCTTAATAAAACTCTCTAATATTTTAATGCAGGTGAATTGACATAATTTGTTGCCTGCAATTTTTCAGTTTCCCAACTGTATTAGCTCAGCTGAGGCTTTAAATACAGTATTCTACAAATTTCAAGCTTTTTTCCCCACTGGCAAAAACCTTCTGCTTAATAGAAAAAAAAATTATCTTAAAACTTCATGAACAAACCTGGGCTGTATTTGACATCTTAGCAGCTACAGCAATGTAAGCCACAGAAGCTTGATACATGGGGTTATGTAATACGATAGCAAAGGGTATTCAGGCTTTGTTTTGTGTATTCAGACTTATGTAAGGTGATAAGTAGTTTGTATAAAGGCTACCTCATACCATTGCTCCTAACATCATGTAATTAACTAAGCCAATGCAATAATTTGTCTATGAAGTAGGGTAAAAATTATTGGCAATTCTGGATTTATAATTAGGAATTGTAGGTCCAGAGCGCTAATGTGCAAAAGGTGCACTTTCCTTGGAATTTTTCCTCCGTCCTTGCCATCTACATCATAATGAAAAGTTCAGCATTTTACTAACTTAAAAAAAAAATATGGTTCAGCGAGCATGGCGTCCCAACCTGTACCAAAGTGCATCCATCCCAACTGCAGGAGCTGAGGTGGGTGTACTGTAGCCATGCAGTCCAGCAAGAGACATAATACTATATACTGCTCCGGTGAATAAGAGGAGCAAACATCCCCCAACCTACTAAATATGATGGGATTCTTGCAAGGGTAATTTAGATGCTGTTAAGTCATTAAAAGGAAATATGGGGGAAGAGGAAGATTAGTATGGTCCATAATAACATAGCACCTGCCTAACGTAGCACCTATTGTAGTTTACAATATGTAACATAATACACAGCAGTTTAGCTGGCATCTGTGTATTGTGGTACCTCAATACCACTAAACATGACAACATAATATATATAGCATGGTATATGTCAACATAGCACCTCATTAATATGATACATGCTAACAAAGCACCCATGTAAAGTGACACTTATGTGATATGGTACATTACAGCAAAGCACTGTATACAGTAACATAACACCTGTGTATAATGGGACTTCCGTATCAAAATATAGCACCATAAGACATTTCTGTAACACATCACCTATGTTTAGGATGTCAGCTTTCAGTCAGTGCTTCATCCTCCAGAGGTTCTACACTCACAGGCTCGTGAGCTAAGTACCTCGTCCTATTAATTAGTCTTAAATGAAGCTGTGTGAAGTGGAAGGATGGTGTGTAATATGTAGTAACTTTCTGCAATCAATCACAAATCATCTCTCAGCTAATTTGCCTACAGTAATGTGAACAATGATAGATTTCTATTGTTTACTGTAATTTGCAGGTCATCTATGCATTGGTACTGTTTTACTGAATAGGCTGCATATGTAAAAAAGCATTGATCTGTAATAACCAATGAAATCTCAGTTAACTGCAGTGAGACCAGAATAAGATGACTTGTGGTTGCTTTATTATGGGATACTACAATATGATTTATTCCACTTCCTTATTAAGCAACAAACATTTCGCTGTACACAGGTGCTGCTGTATGAGTTTACATCTGCTCTGTATTTTGTAACACAAATAAAGGAAGATCTTTCATATACAAAATCTTATTAATGCCTTCATTCTCCTACCTTTTGAGTTTTGGTTTGGTATAATTAAGCACAATTCGTTGTAGCCCATAGCATTTAATTCATGTAAATCCAAAATGTTTTATAATTTGTTTTGGAAAGAGTGGAGAAGGTAAGGGTAAATAGTTCTAATGGTCCTTGGACCTTTCACATGGGCTTTCTGATCAGGTCCACCTGTCAGTTTTTCAGGTGGACCTGATCAGAAGCTCCATACAGCTCTGTGGGCAAGTTGATGTAAACAGACTTGTGTAAACACAAAGGGACTGAGTCATTTTCCCTTTTTCTTTTTCTAAAACTAAACATGATGGATAAGAGGTAACCTGATGTATGTTTTTATCTGGATACCTATAGAGCTATCACGGGTCTGCCCATGTTCACTGTGTAAATGTAGACACAAACTGAACTCTGGTTCAGCATCTGGCTCCACAGGGGATCTATTCATAGATCCCCTGCTGAACAGAACAGAACAGCTCCATGTGGAAGAGCCCTAAGAGGAGAATACCCCTAACTATTTAGGGATTTTCTCTCACTTCCTGCTACATCTCTGTAACAGGAAGTGAAGTGTAATCTTCCAAATGGGAAACAGACTGCAAAAAACTGATAGGGATTGTATCCATTCTCTACTCTATCCAAAATTAGAAAAAATAAAAAAATAAAAATAAAAAATACCTATGTTAACAGTAAAAATCAAATTTATGTTTGCTCAATTAGGAACAATGAAAGAGCAATTGCTACTTGTCTTATAAAACAGCCTTCATGTCTTGAACAACACACATTTGCTATCAAGAAGCATAGTCAGTAAACAAGCCAAAGTTTTGTAGCAAGTGGTTGAAGGTTGGGATCACGTGGAAGCAAAGTCAAGGAATAAGCTAAAGATCAGTTACATAGTTACATACTTAGTCAGGTTGAAAAAAGACACAAGTCCATCTGGTTCAACCAAAAAAAACAAAAAACATTATTGAAAACCCAACCATACAATCCCATATACACAATCCTATACCTGTTGTTGATCCAGAGGAAGGCGAAAATGATCCAATTTGCTACAGCAGGGAAAAAAAAATTCCTTCCTGATCCCCCGAGAGGCAATCGGATATTCCCTGGATCAACTTTGCTTAAAAAAAATTTGAATACCCATTTATATTATGTACACCTAGGAAAGAATCCAGACCTTTTTTAAAGCAATCTAGTGAGCTAGCCAGAACCACCTCTGGAGGGAGTCTATTCCACATTTTCACAGCTCTTACGGTGAAGAAACCTTTCCGTATTTGGAGACTCTATCTGTTTTCCTCTAGACGTAAATAGTGCCCCCTTGTCCTCTGTGTTGACCTTCAGTTCGTCTAATCTTTTCTCATAGCTGAGGTCCTCCATGCCTCTTATCAGTTTGGTTGCCCTTCTCTGCACTTTTTCCAGTTTCCCCGATATCCTTTTTAAGAACTGGTGCCCAAAACTGAACTGCATATTCCAGATGAGGTCTTACTAATGATTTGTACAGGGGCAAAATGATATCTCTCTCTCTGGAGTCCATGCCTCTATTAATACAAGAAAGTACTTTGCTTGCTTTGGGAACAGCAGCTTGGCATTGCATGCTATTATTAAGCTTATGATCTACCAGAACACCCAGATCCTTCTCCGCTAAGGATTCTCCCAGTTCTACTCCACCTAGTATGTATGATGCATGCATATTCTTAGCCCCCAAGTGCATAACTTTACATTTATCAACATTAAACCTCATTTGCCACAAATTTGCCCAATGAAACAGTGCATTGAGGTCAGCTTGTAAGTTGGAGACATCCTGTAAGGAAGTTATTCCACTGCAAAGCTTAGTGTCATCTCCAAAGACAGAAATTCTACTTTTAATCCCAGACCCTATATCATTTATAAAGATATTAAAAAGTAAGGGTCCTAACACTGAACCTTGGGGTACACCACTGATAACTTTAGACCATTCAGAGTAAGAATCATTAACCGCTACTCTCTAAATTCTAACTTTTAGCCAATTTTCTATCCAATTACAAACTGATCTTTCCAAGCCAGTAGACTTTACCTTACACATTAGCTGTGTGGGGGGAACTGTGTCAAGTTCTTTTGCAAAATCCAAGTATACTACGTCCACAGCCACCCCTCTGTCCAAGGTTTTACTTACCTCCTCATAAAAAGAAATCAGGTTTGTTTGACAACTTCTGTCTCTCATGAATCCAATCTGTTGCTTAAAATATTTTTTTTCCATCAAGAACTCATCTATGTGGTCTTTTATTAAACTCTCCAGTATCTTCCTGACTATAGAAGTTAAACTAACAGGTCTATAGTTACTTGGCAAAGACTTTGATCCCTTTTTAAATATAGGTACCACATTGGCCCTATGCCAATCCAGTGGTACTATTCCAGTCCTTAACGAGTCCCTAAAAATTAGAAACAAAGGCTTAGAAATTACAGCGCTCAGTTATTTTAGGATGCATGTGTGGATGCCATCTGGTCCAGGCGCTTTATCCACCCTTATTCTGTCTAAATATTTCTGGACCCTATCACTTTTGAGCCATTGTGGATCATTTGGGGCTGTGTCAATACCGTCTTCATTATGGTCATGAGCTCCCCCATGCTCCTTTGTATATACAGAGCTGAAGAAAGTATTTAATAAATTTGCCTTCTCTTTGTCCCCAGTCACCCACTCCTGATTATTATGTAAAGGGCCTACATGCTCAGACCTAACCTTTTTACTGTTAATATATTTGAAGGATTTTTTGGGGTTTGTCCTACTATCTTTTGCAATCTGTCATTAATTTTGGATTTTTGCGTCCCTGTTTATCTTTTTACATATTCTGTTATATTCTTTGTAACAATTAAACGATGATAGTGTTCCCTCATTTTTATATTTTTTAAAAGCTCCTTTCTTTTTATCTATAGCTTTTTTAACTTTTGCCGTGAGTCACATAGGTTTTATTTTAAGCCTTTTAAACTTATCCATGGGAATATACTTTGCAGTAAGTTTGCATAAAGTCTTTTTGAAAAATTCCCATTTCTGTTCTGTGCTCATCGATGCTAATATTCCCTCCCAGTCTAAATCCTGGAGAGCAGCCCTCATCCTTGGAAAATTTGCTCTCTTAAAGTTAAGTGTTTTTGTATTTCCTGTATGCATTTTTTGCTTACAGCTAACATTAAATGAAATCATGTTATGGTCACTGCTACCCAGATGTTCTTTTATGCGAACATTGTTAATAAGCTCTGCATGGTTTCAGATTACCAGGTCCAACAGAGCATAATTTCTAGTCGGGCCCTCAATAAACTGCGGCATAAAATTGTCTTGTAATAGGTTTATAGATTTGTGCCCTTTAACTGTTCCAGCAGTGCCATTACTCAAGTCAATGTCTGGGTAGTTAAAATCCTCCATTATTAACACTGTCCCAGCCCTTGCAGCCCTTTCTATCTGTGCCAAGAGCCTAGTCTCCACCTCCTCATCAATACTGGGAGGTCTATAACAAACTCCAATGATAATCTTTGTTACGAGTTGCAGTGAAGATACAGATGGCAGTATGAGCAAAAGGAGCATAAAACTGTCTGGAGAAGATAATCAGCATAATATTCTCTCAAACAGGAAGTGCAGAAACATGGCTTAAATCAGTTATTTCATGCGAGGAGCAAACAGTTCAAGGTTCATTAGAAACAAGGTACAAAGCAAGATTGTCAATTAATTAGACAGGGAGATGTCTGGTAGAGATGGCCTTGCAGTTCACCCGGCGGTCGGTTGGCGGCGAATTTTGCTCATTCGCTGTCCGCCGATCACGCGAACATATGGCGATGTTCGCGGCCGCCATATTCTTTTACATTGTGAAGAACTTTGACCCATGACACATCCATCAGGTGGTACAGGACAGCCAATTTAGACATTTCAGCACATGGACATACCCCCTACCTTATAAATAGACCTGATATGGCGACCACACAGAACACACAGATAAATTTGTAGTGTTCCCGCATCGCATCAATGTGAACCGCCACTGAAAGGACTGGTATAGGTGTACTATTGTTTGGTGTGCAGTATATAGGGGTGTAATACACTTATAATATACTTTCTAATATAGAAAGCATATTATAGTGTATTTGGGTATTGCAGACATTTTGCCTCTTTCGCTGCGTTAACTCTGCTACACACAGTGACAAAAGTTACTAGAAAATATTTTTCATAACTGGTGTGATAAACCAGTGGCCCCCCAAAACGTCAGATTGAAGCGGGGTGTTATACTTTCATAATAGTGTACTTGGGTACTGCAGAAATTTTGACTCTTTCGCTGCGTTAACTCTGCTAGACACAGTGACAAAAGTTACTAGAAAATATTTTTCATAACTGGTGTGATAAACCAGTGGCTCCCCAAAATGACAGATTGAAGCGGGGTGTTATATACCTTCTTCCACATATACTGCGCTTCTCTAGAGACTTTTGTCACAGGGTCATTTAAAAAATGACAGGCAGAGGAAGAGGCAGGCCCTTCAGCAGGGGTTGTAAGGGTAGGGCAGGAGCACCATGCCGGAGTCAAAGTGGGAAGTTGGTGTGTTAGATTACGTCAAAGGACGCACCAGACTTGGTTGAGTGGCTCACTCAGCCGTCCTCTTCTGCACCCTCCTCATCCTCTCTATCTGAACCCTCTTCACTCTCTGCTGTGTGCACCCCCAAAGACACCAACACCACCACCACCATATACCCTCCGCTTGAGTGAGAGGAATTATTTTCAGATCCATCACAGGACATTTACGATGCGCAGCCATTCTTGGCATCGGATCAAGAAGAGGAGGTAGCAACAGCCACCACTCAGCAGTCTGACTACAGTACCCAGATCAGCCCAAGGAGGTTGGTCCCCGCTGTTGCTGCCTACTCCGAGATCTCTAATGTCAGTGGTGGGGAAGGTGACGTTGATGATGCAGAGGCAAAATTTGTGCAGTACCCAAATACACTATTATGAAAGTATATTGTTATATAACAACCCCGCTTCAATCTGTCATTTTGGGGGGCCACTGTTCTATCACACCAGTTATAATACTTTTTTCTAATTGCATTTGTCACTCTTTGTAGTTGTAGTATCACTGCAGAACCTCTCACCAGTCACAATGCTGCACAATACAAATCCACTATAATATGCTTTCTATATTCATCCAACATTGCGACTTCCTCATCTACCTGGTCCTGCTCCTTGACGGCTTGATCAATGACACGACGCAATGCACACTCCAGAAAGAAGGGGTAAGGTCACTTATGGTGCCCTGGCTGTGACTGACCAGTTTGGGGGTCTTATCAAATGGCCGCAAAAGTCTGCATGCGTCTGGCATGAGCAGCCACTGGCGCAGCGAAAAAAACCCCAAGCTCTCCAGAACCTGTCCTGCCGCAGAGTTCGTACAGGTAGTCGTTAACTGCACGTTTCTGCTGGAGCAGCCTATCAAGCATATACAAGGTTGAGTTCCATTGCGTCGGGCAGTCACAAATAAGACATCTGACGGGCAGGTTGTGTCGCCGCTGAATGTCAGCAAGGCGAGCCATGGCTGTGTAAGATCTTCTGAAATGGCCCAAGATTTTCCTGGCCTGCCGCAAGACGTCCTGAACCCCAGGGTATTTGACAACGAATCGCTGCACGACTAAGTTCAGGACATGTGCCACGCATGGCACGTGTGTAATTTTGCCCTGTTTCAGCGCGCTTGGCAGATTGGCACCGTTGTCGCACACCACTTTACCAACTGTCAAATTGAGTGGTGTTAGCCACTGATCTGCCTGTGAATGCAAAGCTGAAAGGAGTGCAGGACCAGTGTGGCTCCTGGCTTCCAGGCACAACTGAAGCAGCACAGCATGGCAAAGTCTCACCTGGCATGTCCAATAGGTTCTGGGGATCTTGGGCGGCGCAGCGAAGAGACGGTAGCAGCGGAAAAGGAGGAGTCAGCCGAGGAAGAGAGGGAGGATGGAGTGGGAGAAGGAGAAGAAGAGGCAGGCCTGCATGTAATCCGAGGCGGTAAAACCAAATCTACACGGGTGCCATGGGTTACATGCTTGACGGCCATCAGAAGGTTCACCCAGTGGGCAGTAAAAGTTATATACCTTCCCTGCCCATGTTTGCTAGACCACATGTCTGTGGTCAGATGTATCTTGGCACCGACACTGTGTGCCAGAGATACATTCACTTGCCGCTGAACATGGCCATATAGCTCTAGGATGCTCTTCTGCAAGAAATAATTCCTTCCTGGGACCTTCCATTGTGGTGTTCCAATGACCACCCATTTTCGAAAGGCCTCAGAGTCCACCAGTTTATATGGCAGTAGTTGGCGGGCTATCAGTTCCGACAAGCCAGCGGTCAACCGTTGGGCAAGAGGGTTATCCGGCGTCATCATTTTTTTTACGCTCAAACATTTGGGCCACAGAAGCCTGCCTTTTTCTAGAAAAACATGAGGATGGCATGATGGAAGGTGGAGTGGAGGACAATTGTGAGGAGAGAGGAGAAGGAGAAGAGGCTGGATGGTGAGAGCCTAGAGTGTGGCTCTGTGTGTTCTGACGGCGTTGCTCCCACTTAGGCCCCTTTCACATAGGCGGACCGTTCAGATCCGCTTGTCCCTTTTTGTTCTGAACGGTCCCCCCATGCATGTCTATGGGGCATCGGATGTCAGCGGAGACATGTCCACTGACATCCGATCCGTCAAATCTGGACAGATGGAAACCCTATTTTCCATCCGTCCAGTAGATCGTCCCTAGGAGAGTGTTGGGCTTACCGCGACTTATGCGTTGACTGCAAAGGCTCCAGCATCAGGGAATGCATAGACTGACAGGTGTTCGACTACATCGGGTTAACGGCCGATGTGGACGCTCTGAGAAGTGATGAACCCCTGCACTACTGGGTGGGCAGACTTGACCTCTGGCCAGAGCTTGCACAATT
Source organism: Pelophylax lessonae (assembly GCF_965119305.1). Taxonomy (NCBI): domain Eukaryota; kingdom Metazoa; phylum Chordata; class Amphibia; order Anura; family Ranidae; genus Pelophylax; species Pelophylax lessonae. The sequence goes on from NC_138769.1 coordinate 608,505,869, forward strand.
TGCAATGGAACTGTGTAATGTTCTGGTACCTCTGGTACCCTTATTCCACTTTCCAATTCAGTGTATGCGTCCCACCATTCTCTTCTGGTGAGTGCGCATACACCTTTAAGACCGATGCTGTCATCACTGAGCGCCGCAGAGCGGCTATTTCAACCGCCGGCGTTCTCACTCACATGTTCGTTCAACCTGCCTTGAAGCTCATATGCTTACAAGCGTACCTCGCTGTCGGAACCTCGCTGCTGATCCCTGTATCCCGCTACCGGATCACTCGCTCATACCGAACCTCTCTACTACTGCTTGCTATTAGTGATAAGTACCCCGCAGAGGAATCCCCCATAACCTTCCTACTAAGCTTACACTATCTAGCTCATCATATTAAGGACTGTAACTATCATCTGCACTGTTGTTTAGATTGCTAGCTCTTGAGCCTACTAACATCTATCCTTGCACTGGGTTAGTCTCTCCTGTATGTCATCTGCTGTCCTACCACCTACTACCATACATGATTGCTAAACCTATCTGCATGCTACCTGTTACCATCTATACTCTCATGAACATTTCTCTCAAGTGCTGTTCACCTATTGTCACTGTTCATACCTGTCTCTTCAGCTCATCACCACTATACTGCTATATACATCTATCACTCCAGGAACATCTTATTGAGTGTGTATATTTGTATGCTGAATCAGACAGACCACAGTGATGAGTCTTGGGAGTTGGAATTGGTATTTCAACGTATCTCTACATGACTGCTGAGTGAAGTTTTTCTGCAGCTGCAAATCCATCTTGTTTCAGAAAACGCAGGAGCATTACAGATTGAACTAACCTAAAATGGATTCAGCAGATTTACCCACTCAAGTGACACAATTAAAACAACAAGTGACTGCATTAATACACGCTCTTACTGAATTAAAAGAAGTCAATCAGGCTCTGAAGCAGCAGGTAACCCGTCTATCACAACTTGCTGCTGCTCAGCCCCCTGAACCCAAAATAAATCCTCCTCTAGTGTTTACAGGTGATCGCAAAAAATTTAGTGAATTCAAAAACGCCTGTCAGTTACTTTTCTTGCTAAAACCTCGTATCTACCTTACTGATCATATCAAAGTCTGTACTATTATTTCATACCTAACGGGTGATCCACGGGCCTGGGCAGACTCTCTCTTTGAGAAAAATGATCAGCTTCTCAACTCCTATGCTTTATTCCTAGCGGAACTCGCTAGTCTATATGATGACCCCAATAGGCAGAGTACTGCCGATATTCAATTGAGGTCCTTGAAACAAGGTAGGAGACCTGTAGAAGACTTTGTAGCAGAGTTCAAAAGATGGACCCTTGATTCAGGGTGGAATGATACATCTCTGAGAACTCAATTTAGACTCGGCCTATCAGAAGCCGTTAAAGACGAGCTCGCCCGAGCGGATTTACCGGACACCCTGGATGCTTTGATACAACTCAGTATCAACATAGACAGGAGGCTGCGAGAAAGAAAGGCTGAAAAAATGGGAATGCCATTGTCCAGTCCTTCTCGGATTTCGGCCATTGACCCTACTCCTATGGAGGTAGGAACCATACGCCCACCTTTATCAACTACTGAAAGAGCCAGGAGACGATCCAGTAATCTTTGCTTGTACTGCGCATCCCCGGATCACATGATAAGCGTCTGTCCCCTTGTCCGCAAAAAAGAGGGTGAGTGTTCACATGTCCTCCTAGGGGGATTGACAACTTAATTTACTAACCCTTATCTTTTTGTTCGTTTGACATTGCAGTGGGACCAGACTAGGATTACCACTAAGGCCATGATCGACACAGGATCTTGCGGAAATTATATCGATATACGTTTTGCTACTTTAAATAAAGTACCAATTATTTCAAAACCTAAGCCTGTCTCTGTGAGTCTTATTAACGGTATTCCGTTATCTTCTGGCCCAATCACTAATCAGACACAAGCACTCCTAGTCACCACTAACGAGTCTCATACGGAGACCACTACCTTCGACCTATTGTCTTTGCCCCACTTTCCCATTGTTTTGGGACTTCCCTGGTTACACACACATCAACCAACCATAGATTGGAAGAAACGGACCCTAACCTTCCTCTCTTACTATTGCGAGAGTACGTGTAACCTCCTGTCTTATGGAAAGATCCTGTCTGTGGTGTCAGATGAAATTGCACCACTATGCTATCAGGATCTGTCCGAAGTTTTTCTTGAGAAAAATGCTCAAGTACTGCCTCCCCATAGGGATTATGATTGCACTATTGATCTACTCCCAAATTCTAAATTGCCTTTTGGTCATGTTTATCCTCTTTCGCAGGATGAACTTTCCCATCTCAAGGAATACTTGGATGAGAATTTGACAAAAGGTTTTATTAGACCTTCCACTTCTTCCACAGCTGCAGGACTTTTTTTTGTCCGCAATAAAGACTCAAGTCTCAGGCCTATTATCGACTATAGGCAATTGAACGCCATTACAGTAAAAGATCGTTATCCTTTGCCGCTTATCCCTGAACTCATTGAACAAGTGCGTGGAGCTACCTACTTTTCAAAATTGGACCTGAAAGGGGCATACAATCTAATCCGAATCCGTGATGGAGATGAGTGGAAGACAGCATTCAGAACCAGATACGGATTGTTCGAATATCTTGTAATGCCATTTGGGATATGTAACGCTCCCGCAGCCTTCCAACGATTCATAAACGATATCTTTAGAGACTTACTTGATGTCTGTGTTGTGGTATATCTGGACGATATACTTATTTATTCACGATCCTTGTCTGAACATATAAAACATGTAAGACTTGTGTTATCCAGATTACTCACACACAATCTATACGTGAAACTAAAAAAATGCTTATTTCATAAAGAAGAAGTATTATTCCTAGGATACATCATATCCAAAACAGGAATCAAGATGGATATGAGTAAGATATCCTGTATTCAGGATTGGCCAATACCAACCACCCGCAAAGCACTACAGTGATTCCTTGGATTTTCAAACTTCTATAGGAAGTTCATCAAGAACTTCTCTGCCATTGTGAGACCTCTCACACAACTCACAAGTATTAAGAAACCATTTAAATGGTCAGATGAAGCAAATGAAGCTTTTCGCTTGTTAAAAACAAGCTTTACCTCTGCTCCCATACTACGCCATCCAGACCCATCCCTCCAATACATTCTGGAAGTAGATGCGTCAAATATGGCAGTAGGAGCAGTACTCTCCCAACGACCAATGAATACTTCACCAGTCCATCCAGTCGCCTTCTTCTCTAAATCTCTAAGCAGCCCAGAAGTGAATTACCCAGTGGGTGAAAAGGAACTGCTTGCTATAAAACTGGCTCTGGAGAATTGGCGACATCTACTTGAAGGCACCCGATTACCAATACTCATATATACAGATCATAAAAATCTTCAATATCTTCAGACTAACAAAACCCTCTCCCACCTGCAGGTACGATGGTCACTATTCTTCCTAAGATTTAACTTCCTAGTGACCTACACACCTGCAGACAAGAATAAAAAAGCGGATGCGCTATCACGATTAACTGAAGATAATTGCTCCGAAATCCCTTCCGTTCCTATAATACCCTACAAGCGTATTATTGGGGTTGTCCGTTCCTTGAAGGAAGAGATTCTGCACAGTATAGGTTTGGACTAAGTGCTGATGCAGAAGGCTTCCTCTACTACAACGACAAACTCTACATACCCCCTACTATGCGCACCAAGATCTTGGAATTGTCACATGATGTGCCTATGGCAGGACATATGGGTATGACAAAGACCCTTAATTTGCTTACCAGGCAGTTTTGGTGGCCTGATATGAACATCTATACAAAAATTTGTCTCTTCATGCAACGTCTGTGCCAGGTCCAAAATTGACACTACAAAACCATCCGGTCTACTATGCAGTCTACCAATACCCCAGACTCCATGGGAAGTTGTGTCCTTGGACTTTATAGTAGAACTACCACCTTCCAAAGGATTTAATACCATTTTAGTGTCAGTGGACCATCTGACAAAGATGGCACATTTCGTTGCTATTCGCAGACTACCTTCGTCCAAACAAACAGTGGAACTACTGATGAAACATGTCTTTAAGTTACATGGTATTCCAAAAACTCTTTTGTCTGACCGTGGATCACAATTCATCTCCAAGTTTTGGCAAGAACTATGTCACATACTACGAATTGAGCGAAAGCTCACTTCTCCCTACCATCCTCAGACCAACGGACAGACTGAAAGAGTCAACCAGTGCATCGAGCAATATTTACGTTGCTACACATCATACCTACAGGATGATTGGGTGGATCTCCTCCCTCTGGGCAGAATTTGCCTACAACAACGCAACCCACAGTACGACCAAACAGAGTCCGTTCTACTTGAACTATGGGTTTCATCCCACTATTCTTCCACCACGCATCCTTCCATCAAGTAACCCAGTAGCCTCAGACTATCTTACCCAAATAAAAGACTCTCTGGGTTTACTTAATACTACCATCTCACACGCTCATAGTCAACAAAAAAAGTACTATGACCTTCGTAGAAGACCTTCTCCTCAGTATGCTATTGGGGACCTCGTTTGGCTATCAACAAAAAACTTAAGATTAAAGATCCCTAGCAAAAAGCTTGGGCCTCTATTCTTGGGACCCTTCCCAATCAGGAAACTTATTGGAAAAGCTGCAGTACAGCTCACATTACCAACAGACCTCAAGATACATCCCATCTTCCATGTGTCGCTACTGAAGCCCCATGTTCCTGACCAAGGAATAAGGCCTACCATCCCACCTCCACCTCCTGTACAAGTTGAAGGCGGAGAAGAATATGAGATAAGGGAGATTCTGGATTCTCGTATCCACAGAAGAAGACTCCAATATCTAGTACGATGGAAGAACTATGGGCCCCAAGACGACACCTGGCTGGATACCTCTGATATACATGCCCCTAGACCGATTCGCAATTTTCACGTGAAATACCCGGAAAAACCAGTTCTAGAGGCCTTCCGGAGCCGGCCTTAAGGGGGGGGTACTGCAATGTTCTGGTACCTCTGGTACCCTTATTCCACTTTCCAATTCAGTGTATGCGTCCCACCATTCTCTTCTGGTGAGTGCGCATACACCTTTAAGACAGATGCTGTCATCACTGAGCGCCGCAGAGCGGCTATTTCAACCCGCCGGCGTTCTCACTCACATGTTCGTTCAACCTGCCTTGAAGCTCATATGCTTACAAGCGTACCTCGCTGTCGGAACCTCGCTGCTGATCCCTGTATCCCGCTACCGGATCACTCGCTCATACCGAACCTCTCTTCTACTGCTTGCTATTAGTGATAAGTACCCCGCAGGGGAATCCTCCTTAACCTTCCTACTAAGCTTACACTATCTAGCTCTGCATATTAAGGACTGTAACTATCATCTGCACTGTTGTTTAGATTGCTAGCTCTTGAGCCTACTAACATCTATCCTTGCACTGGGTTAGTCTCTCCTGTATGTCATCTGCTGTCCTACCACCTACTACCATACATGATTGCTAAACCTATCTGCATCCTACCTGTTACCATCTATACTCTCATGAACATTTCTCTCAAGTGCTGTTCACCTATTGTCACTGTTCATACCTGTCTCTTCAGCTCATCACCCCAATATTGATATATACATCTGTCACTCCAGGAACATCTTATTGAGTGTGTATTTGTATGCTGAATCAGACAGACCACAGTGATGAGTCTTGGGAGTTGGAATTGGTATTTCAACGTATCTCTACATGACTGCTGAGTGGAGTTTTTCTGCAGCTGCAAATCCATCTTGTTTCAGAAAACGCAGGAGTGTTACAAACTGTTGGCTTGCCCATCATCCAGTGTCCTGTCCGAAAGGACGTTCAGTGCAGCAGGTGGGATTGTGACCGATGAGCTCACTCGCCTAGCTCACGACAGTTGTTGACTACCTCACATTTCTAAAAATGAATGAGGCATGGAACTCGGAGGAATTCAACACATGTGACCAGTAGACCATGTTTGATTCAAATTCCTCATGACAGGCCACAAATATCCGCCACCACCCATACACAATTCACGGTCCCTGTCTTCGGTAAATAGCGTCATAAAATGCCTTTTATGTCCGTTGAATGCCTAATTGCTACCGTCTGTCCCAGCTCCACACAGCAACCTCTCCCTACTAGTGATGGATGAACATTGGCCGGAGCGGTTCGCGAATGCCAACATTTCCATTGCAAATTGTGCAAGCTCTGGCCAGAGGTCAAGCCTGTCCACCCAGTAGTCCAGGGGTTTATCACTCCTCAGAGCGTCCACATCGGTCGTTAACCCGATGTAGTCGGACACCTGTCGGTCTAGGCGTTCCCTCATGCTGGATCCGGAGTACAGCTGTCGATGGTTCGGCTGAAAGAAGGATCTCATATCTGAAGTGACCAAGACATCTTCCAACCCCCCTCTTCTTGCAGGCGCTGTTGGATTGCTACCCGCAACTGTCTCTCTGTGACTGGAAATTCCTGTGCCAGCGCACGGAAAAGCAGAATGCAGCATTTTCTGCAGCAAGGCCTGGAAGTGCGGCATTCTGACCGCCCTCTGTGATTGTGGTAACATTTCCGCCATTTTGTGTTTGTACCGGGGGTCTAAGTACGTTGCCACCCAGTACATGGTCCTTGGCCTTTATGCGTTTTATAGGGGGGTCCCCCTTAAAACATTGCAGCATGTAGGCCCCCATTCCCACTTAACTGGAAGCGGTATAGTGGCCTACTTCCAGCTCATCATCCAGGATAATGTTGTCCTCGTTCTCCTCCCCCCATACACGGATAACACCAGGGATCCCAGAAAGGTTTAAAGCATGCTCTTCTTGCTCCTCCTCATCCCCCCCAGCACCATCCTCCTCCTCTGACTCCTCTTCAGACTCCTGCTGTTGATTTGTCTCAGATGGAGTAGAACCCCCTGGGAATTCATTCAACATTGCGACTTCCTGATCTTCCTGCTCCTGCTCCTCGACGGCTTCATCAATGACACGACGCAATGCATGCTCCAGAAAGAAGGCGTAAGCTACGATGTCACTGATGGCGCCCTGGCCGTGACTGACCAGTTTGGTGATCTCATCGAATGGCCGCAGAAGTCTGCATGCGTCCCACATGAGCAGCCACTGGCGAGGTGAAAAAAACCCAAACTCCCCAGAACCTGTCCTGCTGCCGAGTTCGAACAGGTAGTCATTAACTGCACGTTTCTGCTGGAGCAGCCTATCGAGCATATGCAATGTTGAGTTCCATCGCATCGGGCAGTCACAAATAAGACGCCTGAGGGGCAGGTTGTGTCGCCGCTGAATCTCAGCAAGGCAAGCCATGGCTGTGTAAGATCTTCGGAAATGGCCCGAGATTTTCCTGGCCTGCCGCAAGATGTCCTGGACCCCAGGATATTTGGCAACGAATCGCTGCACCACCAAGTTCAGGACGTGTGCCATGCATTGTAGTGTGTTATTTTGCCCTGTTTCAGCGCGCTCAGCAGATTGGCACCGTTGTCGCACACCACTTTACCAACTGACAAAATCAGCTGTGTCAACCACTGATCTGGCTGTGAACGCAAAGCTGAAAGGAGTGCAGGACCAGTGTGGCTCTTAACTTCCAGGCACAACAGACACAGCACAGCATGGCAACGTCTCACATGGCATGTGGAATAGGTTCTGGGGATCTTGGGCCAAGCAGGAGAAAAGACGGTAGCAGCGGAAGAGGAGGAGTCAGCCGAGGAGGAGAGGGAGGATGGAGGAGGAGGAGAAGAAGAGGCAGGCCTGCTTGCAATCCGTGGCGGTACAACTAAATCTACACGGTTGCCACGGGTTGCATGCTTAACGGCCGTCAGAAGGTTCACCCAGTGGACAGTAAAAGTGATATACCTTCCCTGCCCATGTTTGCTAGACCATGTGTCTGTGTAGATAACACCCCACTTCAATCTGTGATATTGGGGGGTCACAGGTTTATCACACCAGTTCTACAAATAATTGGCCAGTATCTGTTGTCAATGTGTGTAGCACAGTTAACACAGCAAAAGAGGCCAAATTTTTGCAGGACTAAAATACAATCTTAGAAAAGTATACTGTTAAATAACACCCCGCTTCAATATGTGCTATTGGGGGGGCCACTGGTCTATCACACTAGTTGTTCAAAAAATTGGCCAGTGAGTTTGGCACTGTGTGTATCAGACTTCACTCAGCAAAAGAGGCAATATTGCTCACATGGGTTGAACTGACAGCAAAGAACGTAGTATATGATGGCTAGAGGTACAGTAGGCGTTCACAGTATACACAAGTAGGTGGCGGCCTCTATAGGCCGCAAAAATCAGCTCACATGGGTTGAACTGACAGCAAAGAACGTAGTATATGATTGCTAGAGGTACAGTAGGCGTTCACTGTATACACAAGTTGGTGGCGGGCTGTTTAGTTTGCAAACATGAGCTCACATGGGTTGAACTGACAGTAAAGAACATAGTATATGATGGCTAGAGGTACTGTAGGCGTTCACTGTATGCACAAGTTGGTGGCAGGCTGTTTAGGCCGCAAACATGAGCTCACATGGGTTGAACTGAAAATGACATTGGAGCATTTTAAATGACTTTTGTGGACATTGACAAAGCGATTTCTGTGTGACTGTAGCCGATCTCTAACTGGCGCTAAAGCAACCACAGGATACCTGGCCCTATAGTAAAGAGACTGTAATAGACCCTAAAATGACATTGGAGCATTTTAAATGACTTTTGTGGACATTGACAAAGCGATTTCTGTGTGACTGCAGCCGATCTATCACTGCCCCTAAAGCAACCACAGGATACCTGGCCCTATAGTAAAGAGACTGTAATAGACCCTTAAACTACATTGGAGCATTTTAAATGACTTTGGTGGACATTGACAAAGCGATTTGTGTGTGACTGCAGCCGATCTCTAACTGCCCCTAAAGCAACCACAGGATACCTCTCCCTAAGCTCAAAAGATACTAGACCTATACCAAAATACCAGCCCTGAAAAGGACTTTTGTGGACATTGACAGAGCGATTTGTGACTGCAGCCGATCTCTAACTGCCCCTAAAGCAACCACTAGATACCTCTCCCTAAGCTCAAAACATACTAGTAGACCTATACTGAAAAATACCAGCCCTGGAAAGGACTTTTGTGGATCCTCACAGCCCTATATGTGTCTAGCAAACTCTCCCTGATGAGCACAGCAGACCTCTCCCTACACTGGCAGAAAGTGGAATGTGAAATGGCCGCCAGATCGGGTCTATTTATAGGGTAGGGGGACTGCCCATGTGCTGGAATTTTTCAATTGGCTGTCCCGTTCCACCTGACGGCTGTGTCACGGGTCAAAGTTCTCCCCAATGTAAACAAATATGGCTGCCGCGAGCGACACCATGTGTCTGAAAATTTGGCGGGTAGCGAACAAGCAAAATTTGACGCGAACCGACTGCCGGGCGAACCGCAAGGCCATCTCTACTCCCTACACTGACAAAAGACTTTTGTGGACCTATTATCTAGCAACTTGTGTCACTATACAGTCTGTCCCTGCTCCACACAGCAACCAACCTCCAGCCACAGAATACAAAGTTCTTTGCTGTCAGGTGAACGCCTGTTGGCTAATTTTTGGGGCCTGTACTGACTGACACTTACTTCTGTATCCTGTGAATGCCTAGTGTACCTCCAGCAACCGAATACAAAGTTCATTGCTGTCAGGTGAATGCCTGTGGGCTAATTTTTGGGGCCTGTACTGGCTGACACTTACTTCTGTATCCTGTGTATGCCTAATGTACCTCCAGCCACAGAATACAAAGTTCTTTGCTGTCAGGTTAACGCCCGATGGCTAATTTTTGGTGCCTGTACTGGCCGACACTTTATCCTGTGAATGCCTAATTTTTCAGACTGGAATTGAAAAGCAATGGGTCTGTAAACATTCCACTAAATTGTGGAACGGATGTGGACCCATTTTACAGACGCGCAAATGGACCCTATATGTATTTGGCATGTATTTACCGGCTGCTGTCAGTTCTGGCTGATTTCTAAAAAAAAATAAATTTTTTTGGCTGAAAAAAGAAAAAGAAAACATTTTATGGCAACTTTTCCAATAGCAATACTTCTGGTATGTCAGTGTACATGTTGTGGGACTATGGGTGCACAGTTAGTAAGTATTTTGTGGCTGCAAATATGACCTGAAGGTTTTTAATGTTCGCCTGCCATTAAGATGAATGGGGTCCGCCGCAAACTTGCGGTTCGCGAACATTTGAGAAAGTTTGAGGATGGCGTTCGCGAACTGCCCCATCCAATGTTCGTCCATCACTAATGTCTAGCATCTCAGGTGGTACAGCAAGACACTGCAGAGGTTGAACATTCAGTAAGTAGGTACTGGTGGTGGCGACGGAATTTAAAATGTCACTATTTTTATTAAGAGAGTTTTAAATTAGGGAATGACAGGGTATTGGTATCAAACTAGATGATAAATTAGTCAACCAATAAACAAATGACACTGCTTAGTTCGGGATAAATTTTCCTGCTACTACTTTATGTAGCAAGTTCACAAACTACACATTTTAGCTGTTGCTACTGGCATGACTTTTCCTACCACCCACAACAATTTCATTGTAGGTGGCACTGGAATGTTGTTTTTCAGTGTCACACCCACTGCCACTTTTCTGTATGTTTTTTTTTTTTTTACATTAGATTGACATCCTGCAAGGCTAATTGAGTGTCTCTCTGACTGACATCCAAAGAATATATTTTGATAGGAACATATTTACTGTGTGCAAGAATAACTTTAAGAGAAAGAAAAAATAAATAAAAGGATAGTATTTACTACACAGAGATATTGGTACTCATAATTTCAATAAAAAAGCAGAATGTTAGCCTCAATGATCATCGGTCTTCCTATAGGAAATATTAGGAAATCTACTGAGCAAACGCAGACCCAATCTTGAAAGATTCCATAACAGGACGATGAACCATCAAACAACCCGCAGCGAAGATTTTTGTGAATCATGAGCAAGTATGTGGCTGATTTTTGTGTCTTTTTGGGAGGGAGAAACAATATTTGTGTAATTAGGTATAACTTTTTTCAAAAAGAACCACGGATAGCCTTGCAGCAATGGAAAAAAGCAGTTTGTTAAGACAACAGCAACCAATGCCCTCAAACAACAAGCTAAAGTTAAAGGCAAAAAGGTGATAAGACAGTTATATGGTTACATCGTTTATAAGGTTGAAAAAAGACACAGGTCCATCAAGTTCAGCCACTGTGTGGTGTGGGTATGTGTGAGTCATTTTTATTCTCTAACAATTTCCATAGCCCTATATATTCGTCTTCCTGAGGAAGACATCTAAATGTTTTTTGAAAATGTCATCACTCTCAGCTAGTACCACTTCCTGGGGGGAGAAAGTTCCACATGTATTACTGCCCTAATATTAAAGAACCCTTTCTCTTTGTAAGGGTAATGGAGAACAAAAAAAAAAAGAGGGGGGTTGCCCAAAGAGTTTTCAATTAGAAGTAAAGCACAGTTGCCTAACTGGCCCTAATCTTTCTTTATGCAGTCGGTCAGAATTCTCTATCTTTTTTTTGTATGCCAACTTTATAATACACTCGGCTGCCCTTTTATAGGGAGTGGGCTGTCTTATCCAAAGAATCTCTTATTAAATGTTTTCAGTCTGCTAGCCATGGGTCATGTGGAGCATTATGATTTAAAAAAAAAAATTTTGTGAGGTGAATTTGCTAATAAACTTGCCAGGACTCTGAACTTTAAACCTATAGGATTCACCATGACACCATGGTTGTTGTGAATCCACACCTCTTCCCCAATCAGCATTAGGGTAGTTTTACATGGCTGGTCTGATCAGTCCACACAGGCGAGTCCATATAGGAACAAAAAAAAAAAAAAGGCTTGTGGCCATTTCCATTTTAGGTACATTATTTTGACAGATTCAAGATAAAAGGATGTAAGTGGATACATGGGTCTGGTATGGATTTTAATGGGGAACCCCACAACAAACAAGAAGAAATAGTTTGTGATTCCCCCCAAAATCTAAACCAGATTCCTATCTAAGCATGTAGCTTGGCAGATCAAGAAATAGGGCGGGCAAGTGTGTGGACTTCTGAACCATATCAGGGCACATGCCCTCACTATGGGGAGGGTACCTTGCCTTTGGGACCCTCTGGCAAATCACCTTGTCTATGCTGATGAGGACAAGGGCCTCTTCCCAACAACCCTGGCTCGGTGGTTGTGGTGTCTGTGGGTGGTGGGCTTATACGAATTTAGAAGCCTCCTTTAAAAATGAGGAGGCCCCCTGATAACACTTACATCTCAATATGTGATTGAGTAGGAGGAACAGAGAAAATCTAAATAGTAAATTAAGACACTGATACACTTTTTGAAAAATCCAAAAAATGGCCCACAATGTAAATCAACCATCAATCCAGAGATGCAGATCCTTGTCAATCCTGATGAATGATGCCCATTGACCTACCAACCCAACGACATGTCCGATCATGTCACCCACCTGCTGCGAACAACAGCTCTTGGGCCCAGCTGCCACTAATGTAAAAAAGGGGTTCTGTCATTGGCCAAATATTATTATATAACCATCAAGGATAGAGTCTGGTATGTATTTTTAGATGAAAAAATTAGATTTTAACATTTTTTTGGTGGGAATGTTATATAGCAGAAAGTGAAAAATATAGTTTTTTTTCAGAACTGTCGCTCTTTTTTTGTTTATAGCGCAAAAAATAAAAATTGCACAGGTGATAAAAAACCGCCAAAACAAAGCTCTATTTGTAGGGGAAAAAAGGACATCAATTTTATTTCGGTACAGCGCCGCACGACCATGCAATTGTCTATTAAAGTATCACAGTGCCGAATCGCAAAAAATGGCCCTGTCATTAGGGAGCAAATCCTTCCTGTCCAGAACTGGTTAAAGTCGCTGTTCCCCACCAAACTGGATTTTTAAAAGATTTTTTATTTTTTTTGCTTTGAGAGATGTTCCACAGAGCAGCGTCCATCCTTCCATGCCATTTGTTTGACCATTCCTTGCCTTTTAGCCTAAATGGTGTTGGGATCTGGGGAGAAAACAGCTGTATGCAACACAGTTCTCAAAACTAAAGGCCCGTACACACGTAGGGATTGTCGGCCGTAAATATTCGGCCAACGTCCGATCGGCCGATTGTCGGCTTGTTAGTATGATGCTTCCGACAACCGACTGCGACTTTTCGGCCGAACAGAATCTGGTGTGCAGGCTTTAAAATTTTTGTTGGCCAACACCAGAATGGCCAATTGTTCCTCAGTCAGTACAGAATTCGGCCGACAAACAGCAGATGAGCAAGACTGGGCATGCTCAGAGAAGAAAAAACACATGGAAAGTTAACCATCACATGACATCACTTCTGCAGTCGGCTGTTGTTGGCCGACAAAATTCGTGTGCAGTCTTTAGCACTTTTCAACTGACAGGACAGCACCGGACAAAAGGCGGCCGATCGTTCGGCCGACAATCGCTACGTGTGTATGTTCTTTTGTTCCTTAACACTGGTTTTGAATTTGCAGAGCTCCTTTTTAACCACTTAAGCCCAAGGCCTTTTTCTGACACTTGTTGTTAAAACCAGTATTTTTTGCTAGAAAATTACTTAGAACCCCCATTTGGGGACATGTACACTGGTCACTGCATTGGAGGCACGCACGCTGATCTCTGCATTGGGGACATGTACACTGGTCACTGCATTGGGGACATGTACGCTGGTCACTGCATTGGGGAAAGGTACGCTGGTCACTGCATTGGAGGCACGCACGCTGATCTTTGCATTGGGGACATGTATACTGGTCACTACATTGAAGGGGGCCTGTACTGTGGGGTTTGTGCTAGGGGGCCTGTACTGTGGGATTAGTGCTAGGGGGTCTGTACTGTGGGATTAGTGCTAGGGCGTCTGTACTGTGGGGTTTGTGCTAGGGGGCCTGTACTGTGGGGTTTGTGCTAGGGGGTCTGTACTGTGGGGTTTGTGCTAGGGGGCCTGTACTGTGGGGTTTGTGCTAGGGGGCCTGTACTGTGGGGTTTGTGCTAGGGGGCCTGTACTGTGTGATTAGTGCTAGGGGGTCTGTACTGTGGGATTAGTGCTAGGGGGTCTGTACTGTGGGGTTTGTGCTAGGGGGCCTGTACTGTGGGGTTTGTGCTAGGGGGCCTGTACTATGGGGTTTGTGCTAGGGGGTCTGTACTGTGGGGTTTGTGCTAGGGGGGCTGTACTGTGGGGTTTGTGCTAGGGGGTCTGTACTGTGGGATTAGTGCTAGGGGGTCTGTACTGTGGGGTTTGTGCTAGGGGGCCTGTACTGTGGGGTTTTGTGCTAGGGGGCCTGTACTGTGGGATTAGTGCTAGGGGGGTCTGTACTGTGGGGTTAGTGCTAGGGGGTCTGTACTGTGGGGTTTGTGCTAGGTGGCCTGTACTGTGGGGTTTGTGCTAGGGGGCCTGTACTGTGGGGTTTGTGCTAGGTGGCCTGTACTGTGGGATTAGTGCTAGGGGGTCTGTACTAGGGGGTTTGTGCTAGGGGGCCTGTACTGTGGGATTAGTGCTAGGGGGTCTGTACTGTGGGGTTTGTGCTAGGGGGCCTGTACTGTGGGATTTGTGCTAGGGGGCCTGTACTGTGGGTTTTGTGCTAGGGGGCCTGTACTGTGGGGTTTGTGCTAGGGGGTCTGTACTGTGAGGTTTGTGCTAGGGGGCCTGTACTGTGGGGTTTGTGCTAGGGGGTCTGTACTGTGGGATTAGTGCTAGGGGGTCTGTACTGTGAGTGCTAGGGGGGTCTGTACTGTGGGATTAGTGCTAGGGGGTCTGTACTGTGGGGTTTGTGCTAGGTGGCCTGTACTGTGGGGTTTGTGCTAGGGGGCCTGTACTGTGGGGTTTGTGCTAGGTGGCCTGTACTGTGGGATTAGTGCTAGGGGGTCTGTACTAGGGGGTTTGTGCTAGGGGGCCTGTACTGTGGGATTAGTGCTGGGGGTCTGTACTGTGGGGTTTGTGCTAGGGGGCCTGTACTGTGGGGTTTGTGCTTGGGGGCCTGTACTGTGGGGTTTGTGCTAGGAGGTCTGTACTGTGGGGTTTGTGCTATAGGGCCTGTACTGTGGGGTTTGTGCTTGAGGGGTTTGTGCTGGGTGAGGCTGTACTGTGGGGTTTGTGCCACTCTCAGTCAGTGTATCCCATAATAGGGTGTCTCTCACAGTATATCCCATAATAGGGCCCCTGCTCCCTATTATGGGATATACTAGTACTGATGGACCCCTTAATATGTGATATATTGGGAGAATTTGTTCACGCAAGCAAAATACAGGGGACAAAATGGGTGGAGTCTATAAGGGGTGGGGCTTCTGAGAAATGGGAGGGGTCAAAATGGAAGGGCGGGGTCTTGCGCCCCACCATCTTAAAACTTTACCAGCCGCCACTGCTGCCATGTAAAAATTAAGCAGGTCTGGCTCAAAGGCTCCATTTGTAACTCTGCAAACCCTTTTAGGGAACCCAAGTCAGTCTCTGCAGGTTCACATTTCTTTTTCTCATTAGTTACTTCATCAGAGGGATTCTCGTTATGGGAAGCCTCTAGACCTGTCAACATTTGTTGATACAAGTCCAAAAATCCTGCAACCCCAACTTTTAGTGAAACAGTTTTTACTTGGGTGGTCAATAGTTTTTCAAATCGCCGTGTACACACTTTTATAATCATGTCTGAAAGGGTGAGTTCAAATACACAATAAAATGTACATACACTTTATTAGCTTAGGCCAATCTGTACACCTTTCCCTAGTTATTTTACCTGGGCTTGCAATAAATAATAAACCACTCCTAATTCCTGGTATCTCACTTTTATGGTGTGGAAAATCTTGTACTATCAATACTACCTCTGGGGATAATTGTAACAGTGTTAATTATATTAAACTGGGTGGGGTTTTTGTCTCTTCAATATTTATGAGTTACTGCAACGCATTTTAGAGGAGATATAAGTGTAAGAACTCCATTGGGAAAAAATTAAATATATGTACCAGTTTTTTAGGCTTCTGTAAAGTTTACGTCCATCTGACTGGATCTAAGCCTGATCACCTGGATCAAAGGCTGTGTGTGGGAAAAAAAAGTTATGCATGCTGTGTTAGGTAAACTGGCAAAGGAAAATAGCAATTATAGACAACGAGACTAGCTGAATAGTAATTAGGTAGTAGATTGTGATCAGGAAAAGTGAAGACAAAAGAAGATGCTTTTTCTACTCCCTTAGAGAAAGCAGTTGTCACCTGCAACGTTGCGGGAGGGGGGGGGGGATTAAAGGATAGGTTTACCTTTAGTAACATGTTACATCCATTTTTAGGGTCTAACATGTTATTATCAAGCACCCCCCCACCTTGACAGCAGATATGGGTTCTTTTCCCTGCACCCACTATCACATTTTGAAACTAGTGCAGCTGTGCGGGGCTTGAGTCACTTAATAGCTCTGGCTGTGGTTCTGTTTGGCCCCTAAAGTCCAACTCCAGCCAAGGAGATGTAGAGGGTTGTGTTCTGCTTGTACAGTAGATGGTGAGATGTATTATAGTATCAGATCCCTGACCTTCTACCAACTTGTGACAAAGGACTGGCCAATCTCACACCGCGCTGTCACTTACTTAACAATGCCACTTTCAGCGGCGCCCTGCACAAAGATTTTCTAGATGTCAGCAGCCTGAGAACGATGGTCACTGGGTTAACCACTTCCCGCCCGCCCTATAACAGAATGACGGCGGGAATGTGGTTGTGTTATCCTGACCGGACGTCATATGACGGCGGCAGGATAACACAGCTCTGGGCGCCCCCCCGGGCCCGTGCAGAGCGGCGATCGGTGATGCGAGGTTTCAGTCTGACACCCTGCACCTCCGATCTCGGTAAAGAGACTACTGACGTAGCTCTTTACCATGTGATCAGCCGTGTCCAATCACGGCTGGTCACATCGTAAACAGGAACAGCCGTTGATCGGCTTTCCTTAGTTCGTGCCTGGCAGGCACGAGTAAAGGAGCGCCGATCGGCGGCTCCCCTGACAGGGGGGGGGTCGGCACTGGTAATCAGATCATTGATTACCAGTGCAGACCCTCGGGGGGGGGGATGCCACTAGATCCACCAGGGATGCCCACTATGACCCCAGGGATGCCCACTATGACCCCAGGGATGCCCACTATGGCCACCAGGGATGGCAATCAGGGCTCAGGGAGCCCCCCAGTGTCCTCCCCATCAGTGATGCCCACCAGTGTCCTCCCTATCAGTGCTGCCCACAAGTGCCCATCATTGCCATCCTTTAGTGTTGCCCACCAGTGCCCATTATTGCCCACCAGTGCCGCCTATCAGTGCCCATTAGTGCCCATCAGTGCCGCCCGTCAGTGCCGATCAGTGCCGCCCATCAGTGCCCATCAGTGCCCACCAGTGCCGCCTATCAGTGCCCATTAGTGCCACCTATCAGTGCCCATCAGTGCCAACTATCAGTGTCCATCAATGCCGCCTATCAGTGCCCAGCAGTGCCGCCTATCAGTGCCCACCAATGCTGCATATCAGTGCTACCTATCAGTGGCGCATATCAGTGCCTATCAGTGCCGCCTATCAGTGCCGCCTATCAGTGCCACTCCATCAGTGCCACCCCATCAGTGCCACCCCATCAGTGCCTCCTCATCAGTGCCTGTCAGTGCAGTCTCATCAGTGTTCATAAGTGCAGGATAAAACTTATTTATTTACAAAATTGTATAACATAAACAAAAAAACTTTTTTTTTTCAAACTTTTCGGTCTTTTTTTATTTGTTTAGCAAAAAGTAAAAATCGCACAGGTGATCAAATACCACCAAAAGAAAGCTCTATTTGTGGGGGGAAAATGACATAAATTTGGTGTAGGTACAGTGTTGCATGACTGCGCAATTGTCATTCAAAATGAAACAGTGCTAAAAGGGGAAAATTGGCCTGGGCAGGAAGGGAGGGAAGTGCCCTGTATTAAAGTGGTTAAGTTAATTAAACAATTAACCCTTTAGCTGCCACCTCCGACTTTTACCAAAGAGTTGGAACCTTCACAAGATTAGCAACACCACCTATGATTTTAATATAAACGTCTGTAACACACACTGTCATCACAGACAGGTATGTCAAAGGATTTATACTATACAGTAGCGCTCTTCAAGAGAAAAGGATTCTTTTTAGTTTGCATTAAAAGCTATGATTAAAATCATGATTGTGTCCCACTTGTTGTTGATTCTTCACAAACAATTACAGTTTTATATCTTTATGTTTGAAGCCTGAAATGTGGTAAAAGGTTGCAAAGTTCAAGGGGGCCGAATACTTTTGCAAGGCACTGTATATAGTAGAATGTGAAAATATTGTTTTTTTTTCAGAAATGTAGCTCTTTTTTTGTTTATAGCGCAAAAAAAAAATCGCATAGATGATCAAATACCACCAAAAGAAAGCTCTATTTGTGGAAAAAAGGACATCAATTTTATTTGTGTACATTGTCGCACGATCGCGCAGTTGTCAGTTAAAGTAACGCAGTGCTGAATCGCAAAAAATGTCCTGGTCATTAAGGGGGCAAATCCTTCTGCTCCAGAAGTGGTTAAGAACAAGGAGCAGGTATTTCTTCTTATTTTTTTTAATACATAGTGATTTTGTAAGGGGCTTAATGGGTCCCTTTACATGGTCACTATTACAGAGTAGATCAACTTTTATAGCCACCCCCAGTGTAGAAGAGAAGAATTGATTTTTAGAAGAAGGCTGGTGTTTCATTAGGAACAGCTGTACAGTTTTTTATTCCTTGCCGTTGATATGCTAATGACCATCTTCTATTGATACACTGGATCTTCTGTAGCTCAGCTCCACACCCAGTTCCATAGACCGACTGCCTAAGACCACCTTCCTCAGCCGTCCACCTCCTCCTGGGACTTTGCTTCCCGCCAAAGACGCCCTGTTACATGTCCCTTCCGCTTTTATGGGCAATCCCAGGATGCATTGCAAGAATGCCCTCCCATTGGGACTCCCACAAAAGCTAATGTGTCACTGGCTGGGTTTCCTCCACTGTCCAACAAGCTCCCTCATTGGATGCAGTGGGGGCACTCCCTCAGACCCAGTGAATCCCACCTGGAGACATTCAACAGGCAAACTAACAGATCAGGCTCCCCTGATAAGCAGAAGGAGCAATAGATGCTTTTGCCTAGCACCTACCTACCTAGGAGGGAGCTACAGAAGCTTTAATGAAGCTTGGCAGGTGCCCTGTGTGTGTTGACATCTCATACCATACATACATAGCAATTTATTTAAAAACAAAGCTAAGCTAAAGCCTAACTAAAGCCTCTCAAATGCTGCAGATGCTTCAAGCGAGCTTTGCCACAGACTTCTGAGGAGACTTGGTAGAACCTTTGAAGCACCACTAGAGCAACATGGGGTATCATTTTTGAAGCAAAGGAAAACAAACGCAAGGTGTAAACAGGACAGTAAGCTAACCATTTTATTTAATGACAAGAGCTTTGACTGGTGTTCAGAGAGCTTTAACAAAGTGTCTCCAATGCCATGTTGCCATGCAAGTGTAAATGAGCCCAAAAAGTGAAAGCCAGTTTAGGATTGTCTGACTTTTGAAACAAAACAGTATTTACATCAAGTAAACTTTGTGATGCTTAAAAAAAGAAAAAAAACAAAAAACAAAACAGCATGTGTTAACTTGGCAGCAAACTAGTCAGATTCCAAAAGAATCATTCTACATAAGGTTAGGATATAAAAGATAATATCTCCCAGGAACAACAGCATTTCAGACATACTGGATATACACAAAGCCTTAGTTACAACTGTAATGTACAATGTATGATGTGCAATGTATGATTTTTTTTTTTTTTTTTTTTACATTATTGTCTACAACTTAAAATTCTCTTTTAGATGAGAACAGGAGATCCTTTGTGCCTTCATTGCTTCATGACACATTTGATGCCCTTA